>NC_050097.1:200630926-200933957 GCF_902167145.1 Zea mays | reverse complement strand
ATGGCAATAAGATTTCATGAGATGAACTTGGAATTAGTTACCCTCTCATCGGAGTGCAGTGGAAGTCTTTCATGGTCCAAGTCCACCTTTTCCCTTTAAATCCTCCTCCGAGACTAAATCATCAAACTCAAGCACATGGTTAGTCTCAAAGGGTCAAGTTGTAACACATCTCCCCCTAAACATGTGCATCACTTTGCAACGGACTTGTGAGGTCCAGGGAGTGTTTGTACAACTTGAGCACCATAATAAGCAACAAAATGCAAAAAGGAACATGATCAAAGACATAAACACATGTATGCTACAGTTCAATCCAGGTTCCGCGAATCTAAGACATTTAGCTCACTACGCAGCCTGCAAAAGGTCTTCTCATCTAGAGGCTTGGTAAAGATATCGGCTAGCTGGTTCTCGGTGCTAACATGAAACACTTCGATATCTCCCTTTTGCTGGTGGTCTCTCAAAAAGTGATGCCGGATGTCTATGTGCTTTGTGCGGCTGTGCTCAACAGGATTCTCCGCCATGCGGATAGCACTCTCATTATCACATAGGAGTGGGACTTTGCTCAGATTGTAGCCAAAGTCCCTGAGGGTTTGCCTCATCCAAAGTAGTTGCGCGCAACACTGTCCTGCGGCAACGTACTCGGCCTCAGCGGTGGATAGGGCAACGGAAGTTTGTTTCTTAGAATTCCATGACACCAGGGACCTTCCTAAGAATTGGCACGTCCCCGATGTACTCTTCCTATCGACCTTACATCCAGCATAGTCGGAGTCTGAGTATCCAACTAAGTCAAAGGTAGACCCTTTTGGATACCAGAGCCCGAAGCAAGGCGTAGCAACCAAATATCTAAGAATCCGCTTCACCGCCACTAAGTGACATTCCTTAGGATCGGATTGAAATCTAGCACACATGCATACGCTAAGCATAATATCCGGTCTACTAGCACATAAATAAAGTAATGACCCTATCATTGACCGGTATGCTTTTTGATCAACGGACTTACCTCCTTTGTTGAGGTCGGTGTGTCCGTCGGTCCCCATCGGAGTCTTTGCGGGCTTGGCGTCCTTCATCCCAAACCGCTTTAGCAGATCTTGCGTGTACTTCGTTTGGGAGATGAAGGTGACGTCCTTGAGTTGCTTCACTTGGAACCCAAGGAAGTAGTTCAACTCGCCCATCATCGACATCTCGAATTTTTGCGTCATCACCCTGCTAAACTCTTCACAAGACTTTTGGTTAGTAGAACCAAATATTATGTCATCGACATAAATTTGGCACACGAACAAATCACCATCACATGTCTTAGTGAAAAGAGTTGGATCGGCTTTCCCAACCTTGAAAGCATTAGCAATTAAGAAATCTCTAAGGCATTCATACCATGCTCTTGGGGCTTGCTTAAGTCCATAGAGCGCCTTAGAGAGCTTACACACGTGGTCGGGGTACCGTTCATCCTCGAAGCCAGGGGGTTGCTCCACGTACACCTCCTCCTTGATTGGCCCGTTGAGGAAAGCGCTCTTCACATCCATTTGGTACAACCTGAAAGAATGGTGAGCGGCATATGCTAGCAAGATTCGAATTGACTCTAGCCTAGCCACAGGAGCAAAAGTCTCCTCAAAATCCAAACCTGCGACTTGGGCATAACCTTTTGCCACAAGTCGAGCCTTGTTTCTCGTCACCACCCCGTGCTCGTCCTGTTTGTTGCGGAACACCCACTTGGTTCCCACAACATTTTGCTTCGGACGAGGCACCAGCGTCCAAACTTCATTTCTCTTGAAGTTGTTGAGCTCCTCCTGCATGGCCAACACCCAGTCCGGATCTAGCAAGGCCTCCTCTACCCTGAAAGGCTCAATAGAGGAGACAAAAGAGTAATGCTCACAAAAATTAACTAATCGAGAACGAGTAGTTACTCCCTTGCTGATGTCACCCAGAATTTGGTCGACGGGATGATCCCTTTGAATCATTGCTCGAACTTGGGTTGGAGGTGCCGGTTGCGCTTTTTCCTCCATCACATGATCATCTTGTGCTCCCCCTTGATCACCCGCCTCCACTTGAGGTACCTGTTCGTCATCTTGGGTTGGGGGATGCACTATGGTTGAGGAAGAAGGCTGATCTTGCTCCAAGTGTTCCTGTGGTCGCACATCACCAATCGCCATGGTGCGCATAGCGGCCGTTGGAACATCTTCTTCATCTACATCATCACAATCAACAACTTGCTCTCTTGGAGAGCCATTAGTCTCATCAAATACAACGTCGCTAGAGACTTCAACCAAACCCGATGATTTGTTGAAGACTCTATACGCCTTTGTATTTGAGTCATAACCTAACAAAAACCCTTCTACAGCTTTGGGAGCAAACTTAGAATTTCTACCCTTCTTCACTAGAATGTAGCACTTGCTCCCAAATACACGAAAGTAAGATACATTGGGTTTGTTACTGGTTAGTAGCTCATACGACGTCTTCTTGAGGAGGCGATGAAGGTAGACCCTGTTGATGGCGTGGCAAGCCGTGTTCACGGCTTCCGACCAAAAACGCTCGGGGGTCTTGAACTCTCCAAGCATAGTCCTCGCCATGTCGATGAGCGTCCTGTTCTTCCTCTCTACCACACCATTTTGCTGTGGTGTGTAGGGAGCGGAGAACTCATGCTTGATCCCTTCTTCTTCAAGGAATTCCTCCACTTGAAGATTCTTGAACTCGGACCCGTTGTCGCTCCTTATCTTCTTCACTTTGAGCTCAAACTCATTTTGAGATCTCCTGAGGAAGCGTTTGAGGGTCCCTTGGGTTTCGGACTTTTCCTGCAAAAAGAACACCCAAGTGAAACGGGAAAAGTCATCAACAATAACTAAACCATACTTACTTCCTCCTATGCTCAGATAGGCGACGGGTCCAAAAAGGTCCATATGCAGCATCTCCAAGGGTCTTGATGTCGTCATCACATTTTTGGTGTGATGAGAGCCTCCCACCTGTTTCCCTGCTTGACAAGCTGCACAAGGTCTATCTTTTTCGAATTGAACATTAGTTAGACCTATCACGTGTTCTCCCTTTAGAAGCTTGTGAAGGTTCTTCATCCCCACATGTGCTAAGCGGCGATGCCACAGCCAGCCCATGCTAGTCTTAGCTATTAAGCATGCATCTAGACCGGCCTCTTCTTTTGCAAAATCAACTAAATAAAGTTTGCCGTCTAATACACCCTTAAAAGCTAGTGAACCATCACTTCTTCTAAAGACAGACACATCTACATTTGTAAATAGACAGTTATACCCCATGTTGCATAATTGACTAACAGATAGCAAATTATAACCAAGAGACTCTACTAAAAACACATTAGATATAGAGTGCTCATTAGAAATTGCAATTTTACCTAGCCCTTTTACCTTGCCTTGATTCCCATCACTGAATATAATTGAATCTTGGGAATCCTTATTCTTGACGTAGGAGGTGAACATCTTCTTCTCCCCCGTCATATGGTTTGTGCATCCGCTGTCTATAATCCAGCTTGAACCCCCGGATGCATAAACCTGCAAGGCAAATTTAGGCTTGGGACTTAGGTACCCAACTCATGTTGGGTCCTACAAGGTTAGTGCAAATATCCTTAGGGACCCAAATGCAAGTTTTGTCTCCCTTGCATTTTGCCCCTATCTTCCTAGCAACAATTTTCTTATCCTTTCTATAAATAGCAAAGGAAGCATTTAAAGCACAATAAATTGTAGAAGATTCATTTACTACTTTCCTAGGAGCACTATGAGCATCATTTCTCCTAGGCATTTGATGAACAACATTTCTTCTAAGCACATTTCTACCAGGCATAACATGAGAACTAGAAGCAGTCATAGCATAAGAGTCATAAGCATGTGAACCAAAAACATCATGACCTTTAAAAGCATTTCTAGAATATCTCCTATCATGATATAAAAAGGCATGGTTCTTTTTAGCACTAGTAGCCATAGGAGCCTTCCCTTTCTCCTTAGTGGGAATGGGAGTCTTATGGCTTGTTAAGTTCTTGACTTCCCTCTTGAAGCCAAGTCCATCCTTAATTGAGGGGTGTCTACCAATAGTGTAGGCATCCCTTGCAAATTTTAGTTTATCAAATTCACTTTTGCTAGTCTTAAGTTGGGCATTAAGACTAGCCACTTCATTATTTAACTTTGCAATAGAAGCTATGTGTTCACTACAAGCATCAATATCAAAGTCTTTACATCTATTGCAAATAACAACAGTTTCACCACAGGAGTTGGATTTATTTGCTTCTACGAGTTTAGCATTTAAATCATCATTTATGCTCTTTAAGTTAGAAATAGAATCATGGTATGATGACACTTCACAAGCAAGCATTTCATTCCTCTTAATTTCTAATGCAAGGGATTTTTGAGCCTCTACAAACTTATCATGTTCTTCATACAACAAATCCTCTTGCTTTTCTAAAAGTATATTCTTTTCATTCAAGGCATCAATTAATTCATTAATTTTGTCTATCTTAGATCTATCTAAGCCCTTGAATAAACATGAATAATCTACTTCATCCTCACTAGAAGAATCATAAGTATTAGCATTACGAGTGATTACCTTCTTTTCCCTTGCCATGAGGCAAGTGTGATGTTCGTTGGGAAAGAGGGATGACTTGTTGAAGGCGGTGGCGGCGAGTCCTTCGTTGTCGGAGTCGGACGAGGAGCAATCCGAATCCCACTCCTTTCCAATATGAGCCTCGCCCTTTGCCTTCTTGTAATTCTTCTTCTTTTCCCATTTTCCACTCTTCTTTTCCTGGTCACTATCATTATCAGGACAATTAGCGATAAAGTGACCAATCTTACCACACTTGAAGCATGAGCGCTTCCCCTTCGTCTTGGTCTTGTTGGGATGCTCCTTGCGACCCCTTAACGCCGTCTTGAAGCGCTTAATGATGAGAGCCATTTCTTCATCATTAAGCCCGGCCGCCTCAATTTGCGCCACCTTGCTTGGTAGTGCCTCCTTGCTTCTCGATGCCTTGAGAGCAATGGGTTGAGGCTCGTGGATTGGACCGTTCAACGCGTCATCGACGTACCTTGCCTCCTTGATCATCATTCGCCCGCTCACGAATTTTCCAAGTACTTCCTCGGGCGTCATCATCGTGTACCTGGGATTCTCACGAATATTGTTCACGAGATGAGGATCAAGAACGGTAAAGGACCTGAGTAGTAGGCGGACGACGTCGTGGTCCGTCCAACGCGTGCTTCCGTAGCTCCTTATTTTGTTGATAAGGGTCTTGAGCCGGTTGTAAGTTTGAGTTGGCTCCTCTCCCCTTATCATGGCGAATCGTCCAAGCTCGCCCTCCACCAACTCCATCTTGGTGAGCATGGTGATGTCGTTCCCCTCGTGAGAGATCTTGAGGGTGTCCCATATCTGCTTGGCATTGTCCAAGCCGCTCACCTTATTGTACTCTTCCCTGCACAAAGATGCTAAGAGAACAGTAGTAGCTTGTGCATTTCTATGAATTTGTTCATTTATAAGCATAGGACTATCCGAGCTATCAAATTTCATTCCATTCTCCACAATCTCCCATATGCTTGGATGGAGAGAGAATAAGTGACTACGCATTTTGTGACTCCAAAATCCGTAGTCCTCCCCATCAAAGTGTGGGGGTTTGCCAAGAGGAATGGAAAGCAAATGCGAATTCGAACTATGTTGAATACGAGAATAATCAAATGAAAAGTTCGAATTGACCGTCTTTTTGTAGTCGTTGTCACTATCCTTTTGGGAAGAAGTAGATTCATCACTATCGTCGTAGTAGATGATCTCCTTGATGCGCCTTGTCTTCTTCTTCTTCCCATCTTTGCGCCTGTGGCCCGAGCCCGAGTCGTTGGACTTGTCATCCCTTGGCTCGTTGACGAAGGACTCCTTCTCCTTGTCGTTGATCACAATTCCCTTCCCCTTAGGATCCATCTCTTCGGGCGGTTAGTCCCTTTCTTGAAGAGAACGGCTCCGATACCAATTGAGAGCACCTAGAGGGGGGGGTGAATAGGTGATCCTGAATAACTTCAAAACTTAAGCCACAAAAACTTGTTAAGTGTTAGCACAATTATGGCCAAGTGGCTAGAGAGGAGTCAAAACACAATAACCACAAGAAATCAATCATAGAGATGACACGGTGGTTATCCCGTGGTTCGGCCAAGTACAAAACTTGCCTACTCCACGTTGTGGCGTCCCAATGGACGAGAGTTGCACTCAACTCCTCTCAAGTGATCCAATGATCAACTTGAATACCACGGTGTTCTTGCTTTTCTTTTCTCAATCCCGTTTGCGAGGAATCTCCACAACTTGGAGCCTCTCGCCCTTACAAAAGATGTTCACAGAGAATCACGGAGCAAGGGAGGGATTAGCAACTCACACACGACACAAAGATCACAGCGAATATGCACACACAAGACCCAGACTTGAGCTCAAAAGACTAGCACACTAGAACGGAGCTCAAATCACTAGAATGTCGAACAAGTGCGCGAGATTGATGTGTGAGTGATCAAGAGTGCTCAAGGAATGCTTGGTTATCTCCTCCATGCGCCTAGGGGTCCCTTTTATAGCCCCAAGGCAGCTAGGAGCCGTTGAGAGCACATCTGGAAGGCTATCCTTGCCTTCTGTCGTCGGGCGCACCGGACAGTCCGGTGCACACCGGACAGTGTCCGGTGCCCGATTCCTTTCCTTAATTGGCGAAGCCGACCGTTGCCGACCGTTGCAGATCTGGCGCACCGGACAGTCCGGTGCAGACCGGACAGTCCGGTGCTTCCTTCCGACCGTTGGCACGGCCACGTGTCGCGCGCCGATCGCGCGGCCGACCGTTGGCCCGGCCGACCGTTGGCTCACCGGACAGTCCGGTGCACACCGGACAGTCCGGTGAATTTTAGCCGAAGTCGCCGGAGAAAAACCCGAGAGCGGCCTGTTCGGCCGAGGCAGCCTGGTGCACCGGACACTGTCCGGTGCACCACCGGACACTGTCCGGTGCACCACCGGACAGTCCGGTGCCCCAGACCAAAACAGTCCCTTGGCTGTACACAGCCAAGTCTTCTCTTATCTTCTTTTATCTGTTTCTAACACTTAGACAAATATATTAGTACACAAAACCAATGTACTAAGGCTTAGAAACATACCTTAACTTGTGATTTGCACTTTGTTCATCCATGAGCATATTTTCACATTTAAGCCCTTGTGTTTGCACTCAATCACCAAAATACTTAGAAATGGCCCAAGGGCACATTTCCCTTTCAATAAGCTACATACATTCAAACCGCTACAAAGGTAGAAGCAGCGAGCAACCGTGTCTGGATGTTTGGATTGACATACCTGTTGGGGACTTGTTCTCAAATGCTATGAGTTAAGAACAAGGCAACACAGAAAATGTTAATTTATAATGTCCTTCGTTCTTCGGAACATCATTTCCCTTAGGATATAATGACTTTTGAACGAAGGTTATGAAGGACATACCTTCATAGACATGGCAAACGATGATGAAAAATGGATTATAAGAAATATAAATGATAACATAGACAATTATATATTATTATTGTGAGGAAACAGTAATAACATTGAATTACAAATGTACCTTCAGCTTGGAAGTATATGAAAGTACAGGTGTGACGCAAAAGTAAATGCCAGATCAGCGTGAACAGTACGGGGGTACTGTTCACCTATTTATAGGCACAGGACACATCCCATACAAAATTACATTTATGCCCTTTACATTTGATAATAATTCTATAGTAATCTATCGAGGTCTGAATAGCCTTTTCATCTTTAAGTCGGTTTCATTTTTTGCTATCACGCCGAAGCTTTCCTGCTCACACCTTCGGCGCTGTATCAACCTTCGTATTATTCTGGTCTGCTGTGATACCGACTTGAGTCCGAAGATACCTGTTCACACATTATACTCCAGAAATACTGTCAAATCCTGTTTTTGAGGACCTTCGTAAGCCGAAGGCCCCCAACAATACCCAAGCCGGTCTGTCACAGTCACAGTTAGGCACAGGAAGTTCAGGAGGAACATCAGCATCCTTACTAGATACATTCGGATACAACTCCCGAGGACGACCTCTCTTCTGCCACAACGCCCCCATTACATGTTTTTCATCTAAGAAACGATTATATATTAACACAAGTATCTAATAGACTGTATAATCAGATTTCATAAACTATCAAATCAAATGTAGTCATTATATGAACTATACTATATATTTTAGGAGCAACAATGAAAACTAATAATCGAAAAATTACAACCCAATATACAAAACGAATCAGTGAGACACCATACCTTGGTTTACAAAGTATTCCAACTCGAATCTTTAAATGGAACAACTTTAAAGAAATTTTAAATGGAGGGGGAATGAACTCCTCTCGGCCAGCAGCGCGACCGTTCTATAGGCCTCTCTAGCTCGGCATCTGTGATGCCGAGCTAGGAGGCTGCGTCGGTGCCACGCCAGCCCTAGCCGCCGAGAGACGCCACCGTCACGTCAGAGCTCGACGTCATGTATTGACTCGGGGCCATAGGTTATGGCGCCGAGCTTCGGGTCTAAATTAGGAATTAAGTCATCCAAAGGTCTAAATGTATTTTTTTATAAAAAAAATGCTTAAAAACAAAAGAATCGGCCGGCACGCTGGCTGAAAAAAACGAAAACTGCCACAACTAGTGTTTGGCCTGTTTGGTTCAGCTTTTTTCTGACCAGCTTTTCTGAGAATCTGGCTGTGGGGAGAATCTGAATGTGTAGAGAATCTGGTTATCATTAGGATTACGTGCGGAGGAAGATAAATGTGTCCATAGGACTCATGATCTAAAAAGTGACAGATTCCTACTATTGCAACGACTCAACCGATTATGTGTCTATGTTGATTTTGAATGATTTTTACTCAAACGAATTTTATAGAAGCTGTCTGAAAAGCTGAGCGTTTAGCAATCCGCAGCAGCTTTTGGTGGCAAGAAGCTCCAAAAAGCTGAAACAAACAGGGGCAAAAGAGTCCACAGTCCACAGAAACGGTTACCTCCTTTCGCGGCGAAGTTGCTCTTCGGGGAAAAAAAAACTAGCAGTTCCAGAATTCGCGCCCGCTCGACTCTTCTTCGCCGGCGGCAACCGCCATGGCTCCTCCTCGCCCCCCTCTCCCAACCGTACTCTCCGTCCTCCTCCTTCTCCTCCTCGCGGCCGGCAGCGCAGGCGGCGTGGAGATCCTCGCCAAGTCCCTTTTGGAGAGCTGCGTTGCCGACTCGGGCGCGGGGGGGCGCCTCTCCTGCGACAGAAAGGTAGTGGTCGACATGGCCGTCCCCAGCGGATCCGTAAGCGCCTCTACCCCCTCTTCCACACTCGAAATTACCGCCGCACCCGAAGTGTATGTGTTTTCTGAGTGATGGCTGCGACGACGACGGCGCTGGCGTGCCGTGTGCGTGTGTGTGTTGGGTGCAGAACGGCGGTGAGGCGTGGCTGGTCGCGCAGGTCGCGCACGTTAACGACACAAAGCAATCGAAGACCATAAGAAATCCCCCTGTCATCACCGTCAACAAGGGCGCCGTGTTTGCGCTCTACGCCCTCAACTACATCAGGGTACACCCTTTGCTCGTGCTCTCTACATTGTACATTGCTGTTTTGTATGTAGGCTTTTAATCATATAATCCATTTACTCCGGTGCATCCTTTTACCTTTGCACAACGCGGAGGTTGCACAGTTTTGTATGTACATAGGATAAGTGGAATGGGTCTTATATAATGGTTATGGCATTTGAGCAGAGCATACCAATGGTAAGCTCTTAGCAATTTTCTCAATCTATGGCTGTCAGTGGTAAAGCTAGAGCGAACTCAAGAAGGGTGCAATTGCCTT
The DNA here is from genome assembly GCF_902167145.1 of Zea mays. Classification (NCBI taxonomy): domain Eukaryota; kingdom Viridiplantae; phylum Streptophyta; class Magnoliopsida; order Poales; family Poaceae; genus Zea; species Zea mays. The sequence continues at coordinate 200,924,145 of NC_050097.1, read as the reverse complement.
GGGGATGCATAGACATCATGTGATTAGGGTGCATTTAAGGTGAAAATTTGCCCATTATAACTAGTTTTGTATTTTCAGTGCATCTGCACCCCCTAAACTCAATATAGCTTCGCCTCTGATGGCTGTTCCATCAGTCTTTTAACGTGTTGGTTCCAGAAATACTGTGATGGTTAGTAGGCTCACGTTTACAAAGATTGGACGTGGTACTGGGTTGGGAACGGGATTAGAGAATCTCTGGAAGGTTCTGATACCCATTCGATGTGCTTTGCATCACTAGAAGGAGCCTGGTTTCAGGAAACCTACATGTAATTGTGTATTTGGTTGTGAGCTTGTGATAACAGTCCATTTGTCTGAAATTTCATGTGTGTTTGCTCGGCCATTTTGGTTCAGATGGTTGCAGTCCTTTTTTTACTATTTCTCGGACCAGTGTATTCAACTATTACTTGATCCTTTCTTCTTTCTTTGTCTCTTCAGGATGTTGCTTACAAACCAGAGGAACAGTATGTTGAGACACGCAAATGTGAACCAGATGCTGGTTCTGATGTTGTTAGAGCTTGTGAAAGGTATGGTCACTTACAGTTTGTTTTTCCAGTTAACTCCTCTGTATCATACCAAATGTGTTTTGGTTTTTATAGGTACAAGTGTTTGCTATGTACCTAGATATTTCTAGAGAAGCCAAAACGACCTATAATTTAGAATGGATGGAGTAGTAGATATCGGCAACCCCATTTCCATTTATTTTTAACGAAGCTTCTTAGAAATTTTGGTAATGCCTATTTTGTTTCAAAAAAGTTGCGAGCCTTCCGGTAGATCCTTATACTCATGGGTCATATTTGTTAGACTTTTTGGTAGACTCTTTAAATTTACTTACATTCCCAATTTTGTTTATATGCCAATGCTGTTTTTCTTTTCTATGATTATGGACAGGTTACGGTATGAGAATGGTTCTATAATTGAGCACTCAGAGGTGAGCACAATTTTACCCATATGGTCTGTATTTTCTCAGTATATAATATGGTAATATTTAACTCATATTCTGCATAGATTGGGTTTTCTTTAATAAAAAAATAGGCTCCTAGTTTAACATCCACTCTATGCCATCAATTGTCATGTGCCGATGTGCCTAGTGTCACCTCTAAATTATTGGCCCTTGAATGATTGAATCTCAATCGAATTCAAAAGGATATATCCAATATCAGTATCAGATCTTAAATGTTTAAGAGATGTTTTTAGCTACATATTGATTGAAGAGTTAGTGCATAGTTAAAATGTAATACAGATTTTCATGAAAAGGTAAGTCTTTCTCGACTGGAGATTATAAACATGAGAATTGTTGCTTTGGCTGTAGGCATTACTTAAGTGACCCAGCAGCGAAGTGTGGGAGATATTCTAGCATTAACTAAAACATGGCACATAGATGGACATTCCTTTGTTTTTGTTTTTAATTATATGTCTTGTACAATTTATAATTTCCTTGCGATTCTCATGTTTTCCCTTGATTTGGCTTGCACTAGCCTGTTTGCTGTCCCTGTGGTCCTAACCGCCGTGTACCTTCATCTTGTGGAAACGTTTGTAAGTTCAGAAATAATGTTTAGCTTCTTGTTCTTTTAGTACATGACCTAACACCTTTTTCACACAATCTAATTTATAGTTGAGAAAATTTTCAAAGGAAAAGCTAATACGGCTCACTGTCTAAGATTTCCAGGTGACTGGTACGTATTGGTGATGTCCCTATTTTTTTTTATTTTGTATCAATAATTCCTTGACGCAATGTACTGAGTTAACTGAAATAAAGGTTCATGTCTTGACTATGACTTAATGACCTAACTGTAAATTTCTGAACATGACTAGTGACTAACATTATATGTTATGTCAATCAGGCATGATCTTGAAGAACCAAACCATAAATGCAGAAAGTGGAGGCCCCCGCGTCGCCCCCGCTTGGGCGGCGCTAACCGTCGTCTCCTCCTCTTCCTCCCCTCTCTACCTCGCCGCCGTCGGAGCTAGCCGGCGGGTTGTTCGCCCGGCTCGTGAGGAAGGCGGCGGTGGGGCGTTTCGGCGTGTCGTGGCTCGCGGCGGCGGTGGCCTGTGCTCGCGCGCACGCCAACGGCGGTGGCATTGCTGTGCTCCAACGCGTGGCCGACCGGTTTGGTAAGCATGGCGGTGGTGGTGACGAACAACAGGGCGAGAGCGGAGCTGGCGTGGCTGCAGTGGCGGGAGCAGGTGCCCCGGAGTTAGCTGATGGCTTGCTCGCGGCGGCGGTGTGGCTCACGCGCCTGCTCTTCCGTCGAGTAGTGGCATCCCCGGCAATCGCTCTTGAGGCTGGCTCGCGGCGCCGCTCGCGTGTTCGCTGCGTGCGCGGCAACACACGCGGGGAGGAGTGGGCTATGTGGGCTTTGGTCGGCGGCGGATCTGGCATTGTCGGCGGATCTAGGCCCCATCGGCCTAGATATGGCCCACCCTCAACTGATCTACGCCTTGGCGATGGTTGTCATTGCGGGGTGCATGTTGGTGCGCAACGGAGGCGGTGCGCCCGGCGACAGCTGGTTTCGATGTCGCGGGTGCCAGGGCCAGTGGCGGTAGCTCAAGCTGGTTTCAGCTCTGGCGAGTGGGCAGTGTGGCGCACAAGGCAAGGTGTTCCCTGGTTCCATGTGCCCAACCGGAAGGGATGGCAGCCGGCGCAGCTTTGCGGCTGCTGCGGCAGCCGGCACGGTGCCCCTCTGGAGGGGTGTGTGCGGAGGCAAGGGCGGTGGCGACGACAGAGGCTGCATGCTTTGACCTAGGGTCCTGGACTAGCGATGAGATGGAGGGCATCTTGGACGAAAGCTTCGGCGACAGTGACGCCTGTGTGCGCCACTTCACTCTGTTGAGGGCGACGCATTGCTATGTCTTCCATGGGCGAAAGCCCGATCCATCTGGAATGTGACGGTGGCGTCCTGGATGTCACTCCCTTCCTAAAGGCGTCACGTTTGAGTCCGTCTTGGCCTCGACGTTGCCTTCGGTTGATGCTTTCGCTTCTCGACGTCTGGATTGCGGGTCGAGGTGGGATTTTTTGAAACATGAAGTCGAAGCTGCCACATTAGGAGATGTGGCTCGTTAACGATGACATGAGGCGAACCTCCTTCTTCGTGGTTTGGATTGTTTTGGAGGTCGAGCAAAAAACTGGAGGTGGGTGTTGGATCAAGATAGTTGGTGAAGAATCGGAGCTGCCTCGAGTGTGGGTGTGTTGAGGCTTAGCAACGATGGCGTGTCACGGTCTTCCTCCTTCTGTGCCAGGTTTTAGGTGTAGGTGCCTTCGTGTTTCTTTTGACCGTGTGCGGCCCGTCTGGTGAAGTTGGAGCTGCCCGTACCTTGTGTTGAGCTCGGCAACGGTGACTCTGTATGGGCTTTGTGTGTGGGGTTGCCGCTGCTTATGTTGTTTGGGCACTCTGTGTAAGTTTTTGGCCCGGTTTTTCTTAAAACTAGGTCAATTCTAATCTTCTTCTTAATGGAAAGGCAGAGCTCCTGTCATTACATTCAAAAAAAATTAGGCATGATCTTATTTATTTTTTAAAGTAGGGGAATACTTGTTTCAAACTAATATACTCTTCTACATCTTTGGGGTATCCTCGATTAATTGTTCAGGTCTGATTTGAATAAACATAATGTAATATGTGTGTGTGTGCAAGAATAATACAACTTATGATAAAGTTAGTGTGGTGCAACAATAAGCTAAACAATTATCCTAATAGTAAACATGTGTATTGATATTCCTTTTTTTTACGAATAGGTTCCATGTTTTTGGAATTGGAACAAGGTCACTTGGGTTCAACATCAGGGTACAAGTTAAGAAAGGTTCATCTGTATCGGTAGGATTTGAAATTCTGCATAAGAGTTCCAACTAGTATCACGTGAGGACTAGGGCATAAATCATCAGATTGCTCATGCCAGTTTCTTGCTTGGTTAAGCATACATTCCCATGATCTGTGCTGAGAAAGTTCCACAACCTTACTATGTTATTTGTTTATTTTGAGATCGTTCTTCTTTCTAGAAACTAAATTATGAATTTTGGTGTTTACTTATCAAACCAAAGTTTGTTTTAAAGGGGTTTTCCTGCCAATCTGCAGCAGATTTTTTGTTATGTCAGTATGTCACTCACTTCAGAAGTGTTTTTATATCTTTCCCCAATTGCACTGTAGGAGGTTGTTGTTGGTCCAGAGAATAGAACTGTTGTTTCTAAAGACAACTTTCTGAGAGTGAATCTCATTGGTGATTTTGGTGGTTATACCAGCATCCCAGCATTTGAGGACTTCTATCTTGTGACCCCTAGGAAGGTGCATCATCAAATTACAATACACATCCTAAAACTATCAATGTATTTGCAGTGTTCTTTATGTGACTTGAAAATATTTTTTTAATGTGTTACATTGAAGAGTGCTGGTAGTGGTGAGCCACAAAACCTTGGTGCTGAATATAGAAAGTGGATGCTGTTGGAGAGAGTTCGTTTTACAGACGGTGTCGAATGTAACAAGATTGGTGTTGGTTATGAGGCTTTCCAAAACCAACCTAACTTTTGTGCATCGCCATTTGAGAGCTGTTTGAACAATCAGCTATGGACCTTTTTGGAGGTAATTATATAACTATTATAAACTGTCTCTGGAATTTTTCCTTTTTTTCTTGCACTAGATGAGAAATTGTGCATCGATCCTATAAAGAGCAGTAACGATAAATATTACCTTTATTGGTTATCACTGGTTATATATGGCAGATTCAATATAGCAACTGGACCACACTTATGGAGCAAGTGTTAGGTTCCTATTTATTAAACCACTATCTGCTCTTTGCAATGAATTACACCTATTATGCCCCAAGTCTCTAAAACTATCACCCATATGTTTCAGTCTGACAAAAACCGGATAAGCATGAGCCGACAGCCCCAATATGTTGTGCAGGGAAGGTTTCAGAGGATCAATCAACATCCAGTAATGTTTCCATCTCTTTTTCTATCTTGTTCTCATTTGCTAACATTGGATCAAGTTTTTGACACGCCCCCTACACAGGATGCAAGTGTTCATTCTTTTTCTATTGGAGTGACAGAAGTTATTAATAGCAATTTACGGATAGAGCTGAGTGCTGATGACATAGAATACATGTATCAGAGGTATATTTGTTGGCCACGGCCCTACTAATTTGAAATTAGCAAGTACAGACAGATTTATGTTTATCAGGTGTTCATACTCATTGGTGTTCATACTCATTTCAATTTAGCTATTACAACCATATTTATATTTGTTGACCACGGCCCTACTCTTAAAATTAGATGCTATCCAAATAACAAGTGTCCCTTTAAATCTATGCCATGTTTGACAAACAGTAGGGAAACAAACATTGGTACTACAGGTTTCTTCTCAAGTCCTACTCTTTACATTTTTATGTTCTTTATTAATATATAGGAGAATGTCTAATATGTTGTGCTTCCACATCAGGAGTCCAGGGAATATAACAGACATTAGTGTTCCAGCATTTGAAGTCTTAAGTCAATATGGTACTGCAAAGGTCACAACTAAGAATATTGGTACACTGGAGGCTTCGTATACCTTGACAGTATGCATCTGTCAGAAACTTTACACCTTGCTTCACTTGCCAAGTAGAATGTGAACTTCTGTGTCTTCTATGTAGTCCGAGATCAAAGTAACATATGTGCTGATTTGCAACTCCGACTTTGATTTTGTTGAAATTTAACTAGTGGTTTGCTCCTTTTGTAGTTTCACTGCTCAAGTGGCATCAGTTTTATGGAGGTAATGTTTCCTTGTTTGGCACTTCTATATACATTTCTGTTGCCATACTTGTACCACTTTGGTGTGTGTATACACACACACACACACACCTGTGTTTTCATAAGATTTTATATTTTTTCAGCATGTTGTTAGTCAATGTTGCAAATATACGTTCAATATGTAATCAGTAAGCTGCCTGACTACTCTCCGCGGTTCATGTTCTTTTCAAGAGGAATTTTCTGGACATTTCGTTCCTATTATATCAAGTTTTATGCCTCATCTTACTGTTCATTATCAATCAGCACAGTTCCCTGCTCCGTTTCTCCTCACTGGATTCAGTCTCCTGAAGTTTGCATTGCTGGTTTTCAGGAGCAGTACTATATCCTCAAACCGAATGAAGAGAGTACCCGTTTATTTTACTTGCACGCATCTACAGATCAAGCAGCAAAGTATCAATGTACAGGTGGGCTCAAACTTGCAGGACAGTTTAGCATCAGTGTGTTGACAATGTTATTGTGTTAGAGGCTTAATTTGGGATGCCTCAATGCTCTATTTCAGCTATTCTGAAGGCGTCGGATTCTAGTGAACTCGACAGACAAGAATGTGTTTTTTCTACTACGGCTACAGTTCTTGATAATGGAACACAGGTTTGCAAAAGTTTGGGTTTTCCTACTGATTCTTCTAGAATCCATTAGCTTTGTTTGTATGTTCATAGAAACTGTTTCAGATTTTCAAAAAAAAATCATTAGTCAGTAGAAAAAAATGTCGACCTCTATGCTCCTATGGCTAAAATAGAAACTATAAATGCGCGTAGAATCATGTCACATAAATTGTTATGTATGAATAAGCAAAAGCCGCAGTATTCTTCTCTTTCGTTGACAAAATTTTGATTGACTTGGAGAAGTCTTATAAAGTTATAATAAAATGCCCAAAAATGTTATATGGTGCTTTGGATAAACATTAAGTTCCAACAAAGTCCAACAATATTGTAGCTAGTGTTTGAACAATAGAGGCACGAATGACTTTTTTATTAGAATAAGACTATATCAAGGTCAGTTTTGTGTCTTTACTTTTTTGCATTTGTGGTGGATGAGGTTACAAAGGACATTATGAGGGGATATCTCTCGGTCTACATTTTTGTGGATAATATAGTGCTAATTGATGAAAGCTAGATAGGAGTAAATAGAAACCAAATATATGAGGTGACTCGGGAACTACTAGCACTAGAAGATGATAGTTTGAAAGATCAATTAATTCTTAGAAATGGTATCTTTCAGTATTTAGGATTAATGCTACACAGCGACGGGAATTTTGATGAATATGTTAGACATAGAATTAAAGCAGAGTGGATGAAGTGGCATTTAACATCTGATTTTATGTGACAAGAGGGTACCACAGAATCTAAAAGGAAAATTTTATAGGAGAGTGATTAGACATGCTATGTTGTATGGTACAAAATGTTGGTCTATAAAAAGACGACATGTTCACCAGATACATGTGTTAGAGTGACGCACTAACCAGTTCAACTCAAAAGCTTAAGGTGATGGAAGAAGGTAGTCAATTCACTTATACACATTAACACCCTACTCACGTGCAGCCAGAGAGAAATACACAAACATGGAAATAAATGGGTGGAGGCACAAATAAAGCCTCTATCAGGATTCAAACTCGAGACATCTGTCTTTGATATCATGTTAGAGTGGACATACTAAACAGTTCAACCCAAAAGTTTAAGCCTTTAGAAGAGGATAGACAATCGAGTTATACACTTCAACACCCCCACTCACGTGCAACCGAGAGAAAGGCGCAAAAGTAGAAATAAATGGGTGAAGGCATAAATAAAGCATCTATCAGGATTCGAACTCGAGACCTCTGACTTTGATACCATGTTAGAGTGAATGCACTAACCATTTCAACCCAAAGCTTAACCTGATGATAGAAGGTGGTGAATCCACTTATACACTGAAAATATGTCGATTAGACCTGCTATGTTGTATGGTGTAGAATGTTGGCCTATAAAAAGATGACGTGTTCAACATATAAATGTTATGGAAACACATATGTTGCATTGGATTTGTGCCATACAAAGAAGGAATCGAGTCCGGAACGATGATATTCATGATAGGTTAGGGATAGCACCAATTAAAAAAAGCTTGTCTAATACCGGTTGAGATAGACCTTTAGAGACATCAATGTATTGTAGGATCCTAAGTTGCTACAACAATGTAAAGAGAGGTAGAAAAAGAACAAATTTGACATAGAAAGGGATAGACAAAGGAGGACCTACGTTGACATAAAAATAAAAGGAGAGTTGAAAGAATATAATATGCCCAAAGATTTAGCCTTGAATAAGAGTATCTATGTATCTAAGGAGGTGTTTGATTCCTTTAGTCACCCTACTATACTTTAGGGACTAAACTTTAGTCCCTAAAATTTCTATTTGGGAGGCATAATTTAGTCATACCATTTGGCAGTTTAGAGATTAAATATAACTTAACTTTAGTCACTAAAATTTAGGAAGTGGAAACCAAACACCCCCTAAACCTTGACTATTAGGTTTCAACTTTATCATACCCTAGAACTAAAACGTCTTGTTGTTGTATTGAGAAAGCTCTGAGTGTGCCCTGAACAATTAAATCCATTCATTTTACCGCAAAATCCTGATGCTTCTTGCTTTCAATCTGTAGATTATCGGTTCAAATGGCTACAAATTGGGTTTCTTTGACACCATCAAAGGCTATTTGGTTAGCTTCTGGGATTTTCTGATTGATTTAATCAGTGGCAAATCCTGCAGGTGCTCCAATTCCTTCCTGTTTGCTCACTATCTTTGACAAATTCTTGCTGCCTCCGATCAGTTTTCATGAACAGGAAATGTTTTATTGCATTTTCTGATTCTTACCATATTATCTGGGAGCAGGCTGAACAAATGTCGGAGCTTTTTTGACTTCAGCTGCCATGCGCAGTACAGATGCATAACCTGGCTCGTCATGTTGGTGCTGCTACTTTTTATGTTACCCGCAGGTACGTACGCTTTTCAACATTTCAATATCGAATGGTGTGACGAGAGTGACGTTGCCCATGCTCATCATTCAGCAAACAATTTTTTTTTTTTTGGACAATGTGGCTTGCAGGCGCAATTGTCCTGTATCTTCTTCATCAGAAAGGCTTCTTCGACCCAGTATACGACTGGTGGGATGACCTGCTGGGGGCGGACTACCGCGCGCACCGGAGGCACAAGAAAGGCCGCCGCCACCACCATCACCACCACGACCACCATCACCACCGGCACCACCACCACCACGGGCACTCGCACGGCCATGACCACCACCCCCACAGTCACCACCACGCGCACCAGAGGAGAAAGATCGAGCCCAGCCACCACCACGTCCTACACAGGCAGCAGCCCGGGACAGCGGCAGAAGGCCACCGGCACAAGCACGACCCGGCGCTCGGCGTGCAGCACAGGGAGGCCGGGCACTTGGGGCACAAGCGTCGGCATGGCAAAGCGGTGGTCGCGGAGGACGCCCTGGACCTGGAGTTCAGGGAACGAAGGCCATACGAGGTCAGGCATGCCGGGCACCTGCACCGCGACCACCACCACCACCACCACTCCTGGGAAGTGTAGGAATAGTTCTGACCGTCTGAACTTTAAGACATCTAGCGTAAGATGAAGTTGGTGTACCGTGGGCACGGGACATGCCCTTTTGCATGCATGCAGTGAGTTAGTGGGTGTTTAATTTCTAGTAAACTAATTTGTATCGCTTCATTTTATTTCATTTTAGTCTTTAATTTGCTTAATATTGAAACTAAAATTTCATATTCGACAAATTAGAAAATAAAATAAAATGAAACAATATGAAGGGACTAAAAATTAGTCCCTAAAAACCAAATATCCCTTAGTCCAACAAGGTATATGGAGTGTGATTATATATAGAAAGGCCAAATATTTTTTATAATTTGTTTGAGTCTTTAAAAATTATAGTTTAAAAATAAATAGAATAAAGCTTTATTTTAATCTGATTCGATCCTTAAATTTTGTAGTCTAAAATTTCTATCTATTAAACCTAGGAGGCTACGAGGGGTAAAAAAGTGCACATCTAGATTCTAATGAAATGCAGAATATAAGCAAGCTCCCGCATTGTTTCAAGATAAAAAAAGCTCACGCTTTCCACTTCCTACGATGCCCTCGCAAACCCGAAACTCTATCTTTCCCAACTCACAAGTAGTCTCTCAAGGCTCTCGTAGAATTTGGTAGAGCTTTGCGGCCTTCAGCTTTGACTAAATGGCACATATAAAGAAAATGAGTCTTAGCCGATTTCATTAATAAATACATTTAAATTAGTGCTGTTGACTAGTGTTAAAGATTTGGACGGAGGTAACATGATGATCAACAAGATCAACACCTCAAAATAAAATATTATAAAACTCATTAAAAGATGTATGAAGATCGTGCAAGAGTTCAAGACACAAAACGAAAGAAGGTTGAACGAAAAACGTGAAGAAAAAAAGAAATCAGGTTGCTTAGACGCACCTAATGAGTCTGGTGGTGCATTAAATAAAGCACCAAACAGGAGCGGTGCTAAACTGGAAAAGGGGCTGAAGAATTAGAGTACATCAAACATGCATGTGTGTATCAAACAAAACATCAAACCTTGCAATAGATATGGCACTTAAAGAGGTTTGCAACGTGTTTACAGAAGTTTGCAACACATCGGACATATCTGGCGACGCACCAGACAGCGCTACATAGAATTTCTGTTTTGCTTGTAACGACTACAACCGGTTATTTAAGAAGTGTGGGAGCTAAGAAACAAAATGCTTTATCAAGTACTTAGGCCCATTTGGTTTGGAGTGACTAAAGTTTAGTGGCTAAACTTTAATCACTTTTAGTCTCTAAAGAAGCAAACAGGGAGACTAAAGTGGGGTAACTAAATTTTAGTTCTTTAGTCATTAAGGGATTGACCAAAAGGGACTAAAATAGGATTTTTATCTCACTTGTCCACTTCTCTTTCTCCGTATAGTAGGCATGTACTAATTAATAGGGTAATGCAGTCATTATTTGCATTATTTAATGTTTTTTAGTTTGATTTAGTCACTAGAACCAAACATAATACTTAAAGTTTAGTCAAGTGACTAAAGAAACTAAACAAGGTCTTAATTTAGTCACACTTAAATATAAAGTAGTTTCCTAAATTATAATTTAAGATTTAATTCATTTTTATAATATTAAAATTACGAATATTGAATGGTATATTTTGCTACCAAACTAATTGTATGTCTTAATTTAGTCACACTTAAATATAAAGTAGTTTCCTAAATTATAATTTAAGATTTAATTCATTTTTATAATATTAAAATTACGAATATTGAATGGTATATTTTGCTACCAAACTAATTGTATGTTTGCATTACGTTGTTACAATAGTTATTTAGATTGGTAAAAATTATAAAATTTAAAGTGTACTCTATTTAAATCATGAGATATTTTGATTTTTAGATATTATGTTTTTATCATGTATCTATATATATAGTGTATAATATTGAAAAACAAAACATCATAATAACTTAGAATGCAACAAGTCTCGCTAACGAGCATCTCAAAGAGCTCCTGATTAATACTTCCAAAACAATAGTCTAGGGGCAATGGTGAAAAAATCAGTCCAACAACTTCTATTAGATGATCCTAATTTATTCGGTGCCCTAAACCAGAACATCGTGGTACAAATTTAGGGTCGAGCCTATGATTTTTTTTGTTTCCCACGCCTAGAAGCATTGCCACCATTCTTAGAGCAACTCTAATAGTTATATAAATTTTAGCTCTCTAAATTACAGATTTAAGAAGTTGCTAAATAACTTTGGGAGTAAAAAAATGTGAGTTCTCTAAATATAGGTTGTAGTTTTGTTTTGTATCTATCCACATAAAAAAATAAAGTCACAAATGTCATCAATTACCTTCATTATCTACATAATGCAGTAAACATTTTTGTTTAGAGAGTTGCTAAATGGTTGCCAAATGCACGGCCGGCCCTGAGGGGGTGCACCGGGCCCCCAAAAACAGAGGGCCCCTCTGGCCACCAGATGTTAGCATTTTTTTTCCGCTAAGCATATCTAACCTAGACATAAATACGCAAGAGCGATGCATTATCGATCAGTTTCGTTTAGATTGTTAAACTAATGTCTTAATTACTTATCTAATATTCACTTCGTTCCAAAATAGTATTTGTTTTAACTCTTGATTTTTATGTCTATATTCAACTAGATGATGAGGAATCAACTATAGAAGCAAAATAAATTCTATTTTGATACAAAGAGAGTATTATTTACTATACACATGATGGTTGCATCGACGGAGATAAGATTTTTAAACTTGAAATATTTTTTGAACTATTTAAGAGGTCAACAATGACTTAAGAGAGGTTAAATGGTTTGGTGATTATATGTATCTAAAAGAAGTTGTTGGATGAGATTGATCTTAATGGTATAAGCGATGATTTGTATCACAAAACGTTAGAAGATATTTTTAATGACATCGGATAACAAATATGTGTTTTGCTATATTTTATATTTGTAATCTTATAAACTTGAAAATAGTGCATTATAATTTGTATACGTTAAATATTATATATATTGTGTGTGGATGAGGCCTCCATTTCGGATTTCGCACAGGGCCCCTGAAAAGTCAGGAACGGCCCTGGCCAAATGTAGAGAGGAAATAAGGTTAGATGAGAAGTTAAATTTAGAAAGTTCATTTAGAGAACTGTTGGAAATGAGTTTTTGTGTTAGCTACTTAAATTGTTGATTTAGGAAGTCTATTAGAGAACTACTGGAGTTGCTCTTAAAGCTGTATTGGGATATTTTTAAGGAGCTGTTGGAGTTATATATGTTTTTTTTTTACTTTTAAACTTTTAGGATGAAACTAATATAGAGATATTGAAAGTAGAATTATTAGGAGATGTCCGAGATGCTCTAATCGTTTAAAGTCTGGGATCACGGCGGGTTAAAGAAAATATTAGTTTATTTTCTCTACGATCCCCTCTCACTTCAATCCCAACGTGATCCTAATAAGTGTTGAGAACTGTTTGATGATAAGGGAAAGCCCTTTTGAAGTGGGTTGTTCAGCTCAAAGACTTCAGCCAACAGGTCACCGCTTCAGAGATCGGAATCAGAACACCTGCCGCTCTTCAGTTTGTTGACGCAACTCCTCTCCTATCTTCTATCTCCCTCGCTCCCTCCTCGGCGTCGCGTTGGCACCGAGCCCTCCCGCCATGGCAAGGCCGCTGCAGGAAGCGATCGATACCTTCATCAGCATCACGGGGGCGGACGAGGCCGTCGCCGTACGCAAGCTCGAGGTACCGCTTAAAGGCCTTTCTTTTTTCCTTTTCACTTTTTCCTGTTCAATTCAGAATCAGGAATCTAGCGAAATTGGTTAGGCTTTGGATTTGGTCACGTTGGGGCGAGCGTTAGGGCTTGGTGTTTAATCGTGCTTTCAGGTTTGTAGCGGATGGGGTTGGGGTTTTGGTGTGATGCGACGAGATGTCATCGGGATGAGGTGCGACGGATTTGCGTGCCGGGCTTATTAGCAAGTGTTGGATCGTGGAGTCACAAGCAAGTGTTGGAATTCGTGTACTGTTACGGAGTGGATTTTGTTGCCGAATCTCGTCGCTTTTCTTGTCCCCTTTCTGTTTTTTTCTCTTTATATATAATTGTTATTCATCAAAAGAAAAGGTCCAATTTCTGCCTCAGTCGAGTGAAAAAAGGCCCGTGTTGGTCACAGGGCATCCAGTTTGATTGACATTGTTTGCATGATCTGGTCCAGTTTGCTGTTCCTGTTCGAAATGATTTACTTGGCTTTGCATCATTCTGTTTAGTAGCATTTTCAGAAATATCTCATGCTCATTACGTTTATGGGTGTTCATAGTTACAATTCCACGATAAGCCTGTCAGAGTGTTGACTACACTTGATATCATACTTTCATTCAATGTGCTCGAACCAATCCTAAGGCCTTGTTCGTTTGTGCTGGATTGGTGGGTCGGAACAATTCCTAACCGGATTGCTTCTCTAATTTATATAAACTTTGATTAGCTGGAACAATTCCGGGTGCAATCCGACGTAAACGAACAAGGCCTAAGTTGGAACTCACAAAACAATTTTGTTACCTTGTTATTCCTATCGTTTTCTTTTTCAGGGGTCTGTTACTGTAACTCTTATCTTTAGATACCACCAATGAAGTGGCGTGTACCATCTGCAGACATTTCTTGTACTTGTTTACATGCGAGTATTCATAGTTACATTTCCAACGAGCCTGTTGAGTGTTGGCTACGCTTATTACCGTACTATCATCTAACGTGCTCGATCCGATCTTGAGGGAGATCTCATAACAGTTCGTTAACTTCATATTACTATGATTTTCTCTTCCAGAAGTCTAGCAAAGCCTATTTGCATCTGTTTCCAGCTTTCCATCTACCTATCATCTAGTCATAGTGGCTAACTGACTAATGTAATCCAGGAACATGGTGGTGACCTTAATCGAGCAATAAATTCGCATTTCAATGATGGAGACAGCATATTGTAAGTGTTTCAGCTTTCCTAACCATGTTTTCTATGGATATTGAAGTTCACTCCTGGTACCAATACTGTCGATTAATAACATGTTTTGTTGTTTACAGGAATGGGATCAGTCAAAACACCATGCCCACTAGTCATGATGATATGATGGACCTGGATGGACCCCTTGATAATACATTTCAAAGATCTTTGTTCCCAGAGAATTTTCGTGACCCTTTTGCTCTAATGGATCCAAATTTTCAGCACCAATTTTTTGACAGGGTTGGCTCCACTGATGGTGTCACTCGTGGACCGCTAGTTTCACACCCTAGAGAGGTGAGGGAGATTCCTATAGAAGTTAAGGATAGTGATCCTCAAACAAGTCCATCTGGCCAGGCCCCTGTTATTGAGGATGTTACTGGACATGAGTCTTCAAATGGCCTTGAAGTTCATGAAACTATCATAATTGATGATGAGGACAGCGGATTGTTATCTGCGCCATCTGCTCCACATGCTAGTGTTCCTAGCAATACATCTTCTGAGCCCACTGCTCCTCCACTGGTTCATGTTAATGACTATGATGATGACATAGAAGAGGAAATGATTAGGGCAGCAATTGAAGCTTCAAAGAAGGATTCTGAAGGACTGGCAAATGTAAGCTGTCTGGGTGTGCGTGTTTGCTTATATATCTTTTTCTTCAATATAGATGTGCTAGCTTGCATGCAAGTGCATACACATATTATCTGCAACATTCTTTTGTGAATCTTCAATTTTTCTTTATGATGTCAGTGTGCACACTCACTTGTGTGTCTGCGCTCAAAGTTTGTACCCAACATGCTTGAATCTATCTTGATGTCATATGTATTTTTTCAACAACTGTCAGATAGCAGAGCAAGGAGACCAGCATCAAGAGGGAGTGAATTTGGGGGAACATTCTTCTGATAAAGCAGTCATGAGAACCACAGATGGAATAGTTGAGAGGTGAATATTAACTTTTACTATCCACCTCTTTACTCAGGCTACCTTACTACAGCATCAGTTGATCCCTCATACACACAATTTCCTTTTGGAGGCAAGTACTAGCTTCAGGAAAGGCTGGAACATCTAGGCAACCAATAGATGAAGAGAGCTTCCAAGAGGAGACTGAAGATGTAGAAGAACAACCGCTAGTTAGACGTCGTTCTCGGCGTGCCCCCTCTGAGAACACCGAGCTAGCACAAATGCCGCACCCAGGAGCTAGCCCTGTTCTGAACAATCACCAGTCTAGTGGAGGTGATTTCCCATCTGAGGTATTATAATATGTGGTTCCAATGCGCGCTATGACATTACACAGCATTTGTTTAATTTCTGACTTCTTTCTTTACAATAAAGTGGGGTGGCATTTCTTCTGAGGAACATGATGAAGCTGTTATGCTTGAGGCTGCAATGTTCGGCGGAGTTTTTGGAAGACCAATGCATCCTTTCTCCATGCCTTCTCACAGAAGCTCTACTTATTATCCCCAAATAACTCATTCTTCATCACCAGCATTAGCTGAACAGCGGTTATTAAGAGAGCAGCAGGTTCGAGGTCTAAGATTTATCCATCTTTTCATAATTGCCACTATGGGTGAATATTTTTATCAGTTTTGATTTATAGGACGATGAGTACCTTGCGTCACTACAAGCTGATCAAGAAAAAGAGTTGAAGGCCTTACAGGATGCTGAGCTCCATCGCCTAGAAGAAACAACTACAAGAGAAGTTGCTCTTAAGAAACAGAAGCAAGAGCAGGAGGAAAGGCGTAAAAAGCAACTTGAGGAAGAGGTATATTTTGCCACATGTAACCTGGAAGATGAAGGGTTGATACTTGATAGACAACTATCTTGAATATTTGAATGCTAGATAAGATAACTGCGGCATCAGTTCATCCATCAGTGTGATCATATGAAACTGCTTTTTTTTATCTTTCGTTTGGATGGATATTGGTTTAGGTTTAGTTTGTGAGTTGTACTCATTATATTAATATCACGTGTTTAATTGGAACTGAGGTTATGACAACTAGCCACTTCATCACCAATTTTAAGTTTGGCTTTACTTGATCTGTATTTTAATTGTTTATGCTATCTGTTTTTCTTGACTCTTGATATCTGACTATCTATCTGTCATGTTGTCCCTGATGTTTCGATCAAATAGGAGCTAGAGTCCAGTCTCGCTTCCAAGCAAGCATCATTACCATCAGAACCGCCTCCAGACGCAGAGGGTGCCGTGACAGTTGTAGTCCGCATGCCTGATGGCAGTCGACAGGGGCGTTGCTTTCTCAAAACTGATAAACTTAAGGTAAACAATTTTGAGATGCATGAATCTCGAACAAAAAATATCTGTTTGCCTTCTTCCTTTCTTTTTCTGTATTTTTTATATCGAGTGATTAATACTTGCTTGTTGGCTTGCATGCAGTTCCTATTTGATTTCTTAGACATTGGGAGGATTTGCAAGCCAGGGACCTACAGATTGGTAATTGTCTACCATTAGTTGTTAATAGAATTTTGTGTTAGAAAAGAACTTGTCGGTTTCCTGTTTTCTCAGTTTCGAGTTAATTCATCCGAGGGCATGCTATGTGGCTTTTGAGTGGATGTTTCATGCAGGCTTTCGTAGCTTTAAACGTGAGAGTTTAATCTCACCACAAGCATTGGTGAGCACAGGAACTACTACGAAGCCAACCAACCAAACAGGATATTAGCAAATGCAACTTACATATATATACATGGCAACCAAACACAAAAACATTGCGTGCATTTATGTTGGCTTAGGCTATATGCTGCATTAGACCCGATGCAGCGAAAGGCTCGTGCAAGCAACCGATTGCACCCATAGTGTTTCCTTTCCCTTCTATGAGATTAGGACTGTTGGGGGTTATCGTTTTTTTTCATGCTGCGATATGGGACATTACCTACCTCTGCTGTACCTCATTCATGTAGTAGGTTTATTCAAGTTGATCTATGTAGCAGTCTCCTTCCATTGCTTTTCTAGGTCTGATATGCTTAAGAAATGTTAGAAGTAGCTAGCTTGATTTCTTATCATTGCCCTGAAACGGAAAATCTCTGATCCACGAGTTCCTTTCCATTCTTCTGTCTAAATTCACCCAACCATTGTGTTTGCCACCATTCATTTTGTCTCGTGCAGGTGAGGACATACCCGAGGCGCACGTTTACGAGCAGTGAGGGGGACGTATCGTTCAGTGATCTTGGCTTAACAAGCAAGCAGGAAGCCCTATTTCTAGAACAGATCACAGAGTAGAGGATAAGTGTTTAGGCAGCATGGTTATAGACACCACAGCTGGAGCCGGAGAATTTTTTTTACATTTTATACTTGCAGCTTTTGCTAGTAAAAACTCGGTCTGTGAAAATGGTTGGGTTGGTCGAAGAAAGGCGTCACGTTACCTATACAATGTGGACAGCTACGCATGGCCGTTCATTCGCACGAGTCTCAGAGTGGCTCTGTACATACTGTCGGTTCTGTGAATCAAAGCAATGTTGCGTATATATAAGCAAACTGCGCAGCAACGGGAGATGATGCGAAACGGCCGTCAGAGTTTGCTGCTTTCGCATCACTGGTCACTGGTGTCTCAGAGACAGAACTGGCTGAACGTGTATTGAAAAAACTGAGAAAAATGAACCAAACGAATGCGAATGTAGACACTGGAGTTGACGGTCTTTTCACGAATCAGCATGCTTGGATTGGATCCTGGCTACACCTTCTGCCAGCCTGATGCACTGGACATCGACCCTGTTTGTTTCGGTTTCTGGCAGTTTCTGGCCACCAAAAGCTGCTGCGGATTGCCAAACGCTCAGTTTTTCAGCCAGCTTCTATAAAATTCGTTGGAACAAAAACCATCCAAAATCAACGTAAACACATAATCGGTT
Organism: Zea mays; assembly: GCF_902167145.1. NCBI lineage: Eukaryota > Viridiplantae > Streptophyta > Magnoliopsida > Poales > Poaceae > Zea > Zea mays. Next base: position 200,905,947 of record NC_050097.1, on the reverse strand, counting down.
GAATCATTGTAATAGTATGAATCCGTCACTTTCTAGATTCTGAGCCATATGAACAACTTTATCTTCCTCCACACGTAATCGTAATGATACTCAGATTCTCCCTACAGCCAGATTCTCGCCACAGCCAGTGTCGGCGTTTCGAGACCGGGGGGTCCCTAAGCCGACGAGTGAGTGTGCTGCGTGCCCCAGCCCAGATGGGTCGAGCGCGTGGGCGAGCGCGAAGGGGGGAAAGGGGCGAGGAGGCCGGAGTCCGGCGAGAGAGAGGTGGGAATCCCGCGGCCTTCGTGTTCGTCCCGCGCCCAGGTCGGGTGCGCTTGCAGTAGGGGGTTACAAGCGTTCACGCGGGTGAGGGAAGCGAGCGGCCCCAAGAGAGCGCCTGTCCCCGTCCTCGTCCCCGCGCGGCCAACCTTCTCTAAGAGGGCCCTGGTCCTTCCTTTTATAGGCGTAAGGAGTGGATCCAGGTGTATAATGGGGGTGTAGCGGAGTGCTACGTGTCTAGCGGGGGGAGAGCTAGTGCCCTAGGTACATGCCAATGTGGCAGCCGGAGAGATCTTGGCACCCTGCTGGCGTGATGTCGTGGCTGTCGGAGGAGCAACGGAGCCTGGCGGAGGGACAGCTGTTGGAACGGTTGTGTCCTTGCTGACGTCGCCCTGCTTCCGTAAGAGAGCTGAGAGCCGCCGTCGTCACGGGGCTAGCGGGGCGCCATCATTGCCTATCTGGCGGAGCCAGCCAGATGGGACACAGGTCTTGTTCTCTGCGACCCGAGTCGGCTCAGGGTAGGGTGATGATGGCGCTTCCTGTCGACGTGGCTGGCCTGTGCCCTAGGTTGGGCGACGTGGAGGCTCCTCCGAAGCCGGGGTCGAGTCTGTCTTCCATGGCCGTGGCCGAGTCCGAGCCCCTGGGTCGGGCGAGGCGGAGGTCGTCAGCAGAGGCCGAGTCCGAGCACCTGGGTCGGGCGAGGCGGAGGTCGTCAGCAGAGGCCGAGTCCGAGCCCCTGGGTCGGGCGAGGCGGAGGTCGTCAGCAGAGGCCAAGTCCGAGCCCCTGGGTCGGGCGAGGCGGAGTTCGTCGTCTTCCGGGGCTTAGCCCGAGTCCGAGCCCTTGGTCGGGCGGAGCGGAGTTCGCCGTCTTCCGGGGCTTAGCCCGAGTCCGAGCCCTAGGTCGGGCGGAGCGGAGTTCGCCGTCTTCCGGGGCTTAGCCCGAGTCCGAGCCCTTGGTCGGGTGGAGCGGAGTTCGTCGTCTTCCGGGGCTTAGCCCGAGTCCGAGCCCTGGGTCGGGCGGAGCGGAGTTCGTCGTCTTCCGGGGCTTAGCCCGAGTCCGAGCCCTGGGTCGGGCGGAGCGGAGTTCGCCGTCTTCCGGGGCTTTGCCCGAGTCCGAGCCCTGGGTCGGGCGGAGCGGAGTTCGCCGTCTTCCGGGGCTTTGCCCGAGTCCGAGCCCTGGGTCGGACGGAGCGGAGTTTCCTATGGTGCCTTTGGCAGGGCCTGGTTTCTTTTGCGTTAAATGCTCCTGTGACTTGGCCGATCGGTGCGGCGATTCAGTCAGGGTTGCTTCTCAGCGAAGGCAAGGCCTCGGGCAAGCCGGAGATGTATCCGCCGTTGAAGGGGGGCCTCGGGCGAGACGGAAACCCCTTCGGGGTCGGCTGCCCTTGCCCGAGGCTAGGCTCGGGCGAGGCGTGATCGAGTCGCTCGTATGGACTGATCCCTGACTTAATCGCACCCATCAGGCCTCTGCAGCTTTATGCTGATGGGGGTTACCAGCTGAGAATTAGGCGTCTTGAGGGTACCCCTAATTATGGTCCCCGACAGTAGCCCCCGAGCCTCGAAGGGAGTGTTAGCACTCGCTTGGAGGCTTTCGTCGCACTTTTTTGCAAGGGGACCAGCCTTTCTCGGTTGCATTTGGTTTCGGTGGGTGCGCGCGAGCGCACCCGCCGGGTGTAGCCCCCGAGGCCTCGGAGGAGTGATTTCACTCCTTCGAGGTCTTAATGCCTTGCGTAATGCTTCGGCTGGTCTGGTTGTTCCCTCATGCGAGCTGGCCGTAGCCCGGGTGTACGGTCGAGGCCCAAGTTCTCGGGCTGGTATGTTGACGCTGTCAACGGTTCGGCCAGAGCCGGGTTTGCGAGAGCAGCCCCCGAGCCTCTGCACAGAGTGAGAGGGCGATCAGGGACAGACCCGGCTTTTTTACATACGCCCCCACGTCGCCTTTCCGCAAGGAGGAGGGGGGGAGTGCGCCATGTTACCCTCGATGGGCACCGAACATGGTGTCTCCGGTGAGCTGCAAGCGGGTAATCCGAGTGGACGTCCGTGCCCCGTTCGTTAGGGGTCGGCTAGGGGCCCAGAGGCACGCCCAAAAGTACCTGCGGGTGATCTGCCGGACCCGGTCCCCTGGCGACGGGGTCTGAGGGCTCGATGCCTCCCTCTGATGGGATTCCGTTACAAGATCGCTCCCGCTGGTCTCGGAAATGTCCTAGGGTACCTCGGGAGCGCAGCCCGAGCCTCGGTTATGTATCGAACGTACCCCTGGTCATCCCTCGCTCGGCGTCTGAGGCGACTGTGAACCCTTCGGGGGCCAGCCTTCGAACCCCTGATCAGTAATGGGCACGGAGCCCGAGTAGCCTGAGGCGGCCGTGGAACCCTTCGGGGGGCCGACCTTCGAACCTCTGACCAGTAGTGGGTGTAGGGCCCACGCGATCTGAGGCGGCTGTTGAACCCTTCGGGGGCCAGCCTTCGAACCCCTGATCAGTAAGGAGGCTCGGAGCCTGGTTCCTTCACGGGGAAGGATCCCTTTTGGGGGATCCCCCTTTCCCGGTCCCTGTTGCAAGAGATAGAGAAAGAGGAAAAAGGGAAAAAGGATACGAAACCGAACGACGCGGCGTACCTTTTTTGGTGCGGTTGTTTCGGCGAGGGCGAAGCGTCGCCCGTTGCTGCTGCCAGAAACGCCACCTGTCCAGCCGCGGAGTTAATGCAACGGGGCGAGTGGTTGGCGGGGCAGCCGTTGCGCGTGTGCGAGCCGTTCGAGGAACGGATCACGGGCGCGTTGTCTTCACACCGTGAGAGGGAGCTCTCTCGCTGCCCCCGGATGGGACGTGAGCTTGGTTGTCGACGTGCCCGCTGCTCCCACGCGTCTGCCACCGTCATTACTGCCGGCCCACTTTCGGCCGCATTGACCGTCGCGTCAGGCTGGCGCTACTGGGTCTTGTGCCTGGTCGCCTCGAGTCGCGGTATTGGTTCCGCAACCAAAGAGGCGCGGTGGTGGCGCAAGTGGCGGTGCAGTTGCTTGCATGCAGCATCCGGCGCGCCGGTTGCGTGACGCGTGGGCCTGGGCCTCCAGGCTGGGCGCGCTGGGAGTCGGAGAAGCGCGTCCACTTGGCGCGGTTGCATGCCGCCTGCATGGCTGCCCGCCTCTCTCGCCCGTTGGTCTGGGCAAAGGTGGAGGATCGCTTGTAACCGCTGGGCGGTTGCGTGCCCCACACGCGGCGGTTTGGTTTCTTCTGCTCAGAGCCGGTCTGCATGGCATGCGGGACCCAGCCCCCGCGCCGCAGGGGAGGGCTTTGAAGCGTGTTGGAGAAGACTCAGCCTGTGACGGTTGGGAGCGCAAGCAGGGAGAGTTGCCTTTAAAAGGAGGGCGACTCCCTTCGTAAGGCGACCGCGTCTTCTTCCTCCCTCATGCGTCGCATCTTTCCACCTTCCATGCCCCCGGATGGGGGAAACCGCCATATTTTCGCCTCATCGTTGGAGGAACGCAACTCCGTGGGAGTTGGTACCTTTCAGCCATCGTTCGGCTTCAAGGATTTTCATCATGCAGCCCGGCTGCACCCCTCCACCGGCGGTCACCCAAGATGGTGACCTCCGGCTTGATGGTGGGGGAAAGCGAGCCAGGCTGCGGCCTCTGCCCCTCCCTCAGCCTCAAGGATTTTCATCACCAGGGCTGGGGAGGGGAGTGTGCCGAGTTGGAGTCGGCCCCTGCGTGGGCGGCGGCCCGCTCCTTCACTCAGTGATCGGAGGGAAGGGCGGTCGTCGTCCGTGGCGCCGGCAGCTGCACCGTGCCTGGCTCTCAGACGCGAATGGCTTCGGAGCCGCTCGCGGCGCCGGCATCTGCCACGGCAGCTTGAAGAGGTTCTTCCGCCAGCGAGATAGCCAAGGCTGGCCACGGACCGACCTCCAACTCTACGGCCTTCTGCCCGTCCTTGCCTCACGAGTTTGGGCATGGGCGGGGGCCTCCTGGTAGCAGCATCCGCCCTGAGGTCAGTGCTGCCGCTGTTCGGCCCCCCGGAGCAGAAGTCGTCGTCGTCGCTGCTGCTGGAGCAGGAGACGGCGCGTCGTTCGTCGGTCTTCTGTTGCTCCGCAGGCCCACCCCTGTCGAGTGGGGTTGTTCGTACCTGCGGAGGGGGAACCGGAGTTCCGTTTGTAATGGCACTTCGAATGCCAGGGTTTTTCGTTCATTGTGGCTTTCGGGGCCTGAACATGTATGTAATTTTGGCACGGAGCCATGTTTTTTCCTCATTTTCGAGCACTAAGACTCGCCTGTTGATTATCTGAACCGCTTCACCAAGCATGAGTCGCCTCGTGTCAAGGTGACGAGTGAGGTATCCGTATCCCGGAGGCGTAGGAGTCCCTCGGCTCGATCGGCCTTGTTGTCTGAGGCTCCTCTAGCTTAGTTAAAGAGACCCCTTGGCTGCTCTTCGACGAGCCGAGGCTAGGGGTAGCGATATCAGCACGAACAGAGGCGGAGTTGGTTCGAAGATGAGAACCTGGTTGGCCGGAGCCTAGCCGGGTTGTCCGTCAGCGGGACCGACGCCGGAGTTGACCAGCCGAGGCCTCGGATCGGGCTGGCGCCCTTGGAAGATGGTTGGCTGAGGCCCCAGGGGTAACCGGCCGAGCCGCCTGCTCGGGCCGGATTCCCGGAGAAGTCCCTGGACCGCGTCACCGTCCGAGGCGGGGTCAGACCTCGCTGAAGGTGTCGTCGATGCCGAGGGTGTTGCTGCCCCCTTCCAGCATCAAGACCCAAGCCTGCAGGATCAGATTGTCTTGTAGCGTGTGCCTTGTGCGGCCGCCGAGGCCAGAATACACACCCTCGCTGCGTTGTAAAGCTGCGTCTCTTTTCCTCTTGTTTCGAGTATCTGGACTTTTTGTCGGTAACAGGGATGTTTGTGCGAGCGAGAGTTGCTTCTCGCGGAAGGTGATGAGTGAGGTATCCGTATCCCGGAGGCGTGGGAGTCCCTCGGCTCGGTCGGCCTTGCCGCTTACGCGTACTTTCACCCGTCCATGAGGCCCTGTCACCGACTCGGTCGAGAAGGCTCGAAGGATCGCTTCGGCAGAAGGGCTTCCGAACGTAAAGACTTGTTCGATCCGCGGAGCCACTTTATCCGAACGCGAGTTACTTATCGCAGAAGGTGATGAGTGAGGTATCCATATCCCGGAGGCGTAGGAGTCCCTCGGCTCGGTCAGCCTTGGCTGCTTACGCGCACTCCATCGTTTCCAGGACCCACTTTTCGAAGTAGTCAAAAAGCATGGAAGATATTCTGGTGAAAGAGATCTTTTTTCGAGGAAAATTTCGACGCAGAGGGGGTTTCCCCCCTTTTTAGCCCCTGAGGGAGGGTCGGGCTTTGCCGAGGCGAGGCCGACCCTTCCTTGTTGACTAAACTTTGCGTGGGTGCGAGGTATATGCACAACTTGAAAACATCTTAAGGGTAAAAGCGACGTAGCTGTTGGATGTTCCAAGCGTTGTCGTAGACCTCGCCTTGGCTGTTGGCCAGCTTGTACGTTCCGAGCTTCAGAACTTTGGCGATGATGAATGGCCCCTCCCAGGGGGGCGTGAGCTTGTGTCTTCCTCGGGCGTCTTGCCGCAGCCGAAGCACCAGGTCGCCCACCTGGAGGTCTCGGGGCCGGACCCCTCGGGCGTGGTAGCGTCGCAGGGACTGCTGGTACCGCGCCGAGTGTAGTAAGGCCTTGTCCCGAGCCTCTTCCAGCTGGTCCAGCGAGTCTTCTCGGCTAGCTTGGTTGCTTTGACCGTTGTAGGCCCTCGTCCTCGGGGAGCCGTACTCCAGGTCAGTGGGCAAGACGGCCTCGGCCCCATAGACTAGGAAGAACGGCGTGAAACCCGTGGCTCGGCTCGGCGTTGTCCTCAGGCTCCAGACCACCGAGGGGAGTTCCTTTATCCATCGCTTGCCGAACTTGTTGAGGTCGTTGTAAATCCGAGGCTTGAGCCCCTGTAGAATCATGCCGTTGGCACGCTCTACTTGCCCATTCGACATGGGATGAGCTACAGCGGCCCAGTCCACCCGGATGTGGTGATACTCGCAAAAATCCAAGAATTTTTTGCCGGTGAACTGGGTGCCATTGTCGGTGATGATGGAGTTCGGGACCCCGAAGCGATGGATGATGTTGGTGAAGAACGCCACCGCCTGCTCGGACCTGATGCTGTTCAGGGGTCGGACCTCGATCCACTTGGAGAATTTGTCGACGGCGACCAGCAGGTGCGTGTAGCCCCCGGGCGCCTTCTGCAAGGGACCGACGAGGTCCAGACCCCATACAGCGAAAGGGCAGGTGATGGGTATTGTTTGCAGAGCCTGAGCGGGCAGGTGGGTCCGCTTCGCATAGAATTGACACCCTTCGCAGGTGCGGACAATTCTAGTGGCGTCGGCCACCGCCGTTGGCCAGTAGAAGCCTTGCCGGAAAGCATTCCCGACGAGGGCTCGAGGCGCTGCGTGATGGCCGCAAGCCCCCGAGTGTATCTCTTGCAGAAGTTGCTGACCTTCGGCGATGGAGATGCATCGCTGGAGGATGCCCGAGGGGCTGCGGTGGTAGAGCTCCTTCTCATCGCCCAGCAAGACGAACGACTTGGCGCGTCGCGCTACCCGCCGAGCCTCGGCTTGGTCGAGGGGTAGCTCTCCTTGGCGGAGATATTGCAGGTACGGGGTTTGCCAGTCTCTGTCGGGTGTGGCTCCGCTCCGCTCCTCCTCGATGCGCAGCGCCTCGCCCTCGGGGGCCGAGGGTGCCTCGGGCTGGACCGAGGACGCCTCGGGATGGGCTGAGGGTACCTCAGGCTGGGCCGAGGGTACCTCGGGATGGGCCGAGGGTACCTCAGGCTGGGCCGAGGGTACCTCGAGCTCGGGCACGTCGTTGATCCTGACGGAGGGTTGGTGTAGATCCCGGGAGAAGACGTCCGGGGGAACCGTCGTTCGCCCCGAGGCTATTTTTGCCAGCTCGTCCGCAGTCTCGTTGTAGCGCCGAGCGATGTGGTTAAGTTCGAGCCCGTAGAACTTGTCTTCCAGGCGCCGAACCTCATCGCAGTAGGCCTCCATCTTCGGGTCGCGGCAGAGGGAGTTCTTCATGACTTGGTCGATGACGAGCTGCGAGTCGCCGCGAGCGTCGAGGCGTCGGACCCCTAGCTCGATGGCGATTCGCAATCCGTTGATCAGAGCTTCGTACTCAGCCACATTGTTGGACGCCGGGAAATGGAGGCGTAGCACGTAGCGTAGGTGTTTCCCGAGGGGTGAGATGAAGAGCAGGCCCGCGCCGGCTCCCGTCTTCATCAGCGACCCGTCGAAAAACATGGTCCAGAGCTCCGGTTGGATCGGAGCCGTCGGTAGTTGGGTGTCGACCCATTCGGCTACGAAGTCCGCCAATACCTGGGACTTGATGGCCTTCCGAGGCGCGAACGAGATGGTCTCGCCCATGATTTCCACCGCCCACTTTGCAATTCTGCCCGAGGCTTCTCGGCACTGGATGATCTCCCCCAGGGGGAAGGATGACACCACAGTTACCGGGTGAGACTCGAAGTAGTGTCGCAACTTCCGCCTCGTCAGGATCACTGCATACAGTAGCTTCTGAACTTGTGGGTAGCAGATCTTGGTTTCGGACAGTGCCTCGCTGACGAAGTAAACCGGCCTCTGAACGGGCAATGCATGCCCCTCTTCTTGCCTCTCGACCACAATCGCGGCGCTAACCACTTGAGTGGTCGCGGCGACGTAGACCAAGAGGGCTTCTCCATCAGCTGGGGGTACCAAGATAGGCGCCTTTGTAAGGAGCGCCTTCAGGTTCCCGAGAGCTTCCTTGGCCTCGGGTGTCCAAGTGAAGCTCTCGGCCTTCCTTAAGAGGCGGTACAGAGGCAGACCTCTTTCGCCGAGGCGTGAGATGAACCGGCTCAGGGCCGCGAGACATCCCATGACCCTCTGTACACCTTTTAAGTCCTTGATGGGCCCCATGTTGGTGATGGCCGCGATCATCTCCGGGTTGGCTTCGATGCCCCGCTCGGAGACGATGAACCCCAAGAGCATGCCTCGGGGCACCCCGAAGACACACTTCTCAGGATTGAGCTTGACGCCTTTAGCTTTGAGACACCGGAATGTCACTTCAAGGTCGGAGAGGAGGTTGGAAGCCTTCCTTGTCTTGACTACGATGTCATCGACGTAGACCTCGACTGTGCGACCGATGTGTTCGCCGAACACAAGGTTCATGCACCGCTGGTACGTCGCGCCCGCATTCCTCAAACCGAACGACATGGTGACATAGCAGTACATGCCGAAGGGTGTGATGAAAGAAGTCGCGAGCTGGTCGGACTCTTTCATCCGGATTTGGTGATACCCTGAGTAGGCATCGAGGAACGACAGGGTTTCGCACCCAGCAGTGGAATCCACGATTTGATCGATGCGAGGCAGAGGGTAAGGAACCTTCGGACATGCTTTGTTGAGACCAGTGTAGTCTACACACATCCGCCATTTCCCCCCTTTCTTTCTCACAAGCACAGGGTTGGCAAGCCATTCGGGATGGAATACCTCTTTGATAAACCCTGCCGCCATTAGCTTGTGAATCTCCTCGCCTATCACTCTGCGCTTCTCCTCGTCGAATCGGCGCAGAGGCTGCCTGACGGGTCGGGCCCTGGCCCGAATATCCAGCGAGTGCTCGACGACTTCTCTTGGTCTGCCGGGCATGTCCGAGGGACTCCACGCAAAAACGTCGGCGTTTGCATGGAGAAAGTCGACGAGCACTGCTTCCTATTTGGGGTCGAGCCCGGAACCGATCCGGATCTGCTTGGAGGTGTCGCCGCTTGGGTCGAGAGGGACGGCCTTAACCGTCTCCGCTGGCTCGAAGTTGCCAGCATGTCGCTTCACGTCTGGCACCTCTTTGGAGAGGTTCTCCATGTCGGCGATGAGGGCCTCGGACTCGGCGAGGGCCTCGGCGTACTCCACGCACTCCACGTCGCATTCGAACGCGTGTTTGTACGTGGGGCCGACAGTGATGACCCCGTTGGGGCCCGGCATTTTGAGCTTCAGGTAGGTGTAGTTGGGGACGGCCATGAACTTCGCGTAGCATGGCCTCCCCAATTTCGCGTGGTAGGTTCCTCGGAACCCGACAACCTCGAACGTCAGAGTCTCTCTTCGGAAATTGGAGGGCGTTCCGAAGCAGACGGGTAGGTCGAGCCGTCCGAGGGGCTGGACGCGCTTCCCAGGAATGATCCCGTGGAAAGGCGCAGCGCCTGCTCGGACGGAGGACAGATCGACGCGCAGGAGCCTGAGGGTCTCGGCGTAGATGATGTTGAGGCAGCTGCCCCCATCCATCAGGACCTTGGTGAGCCTGACGTCGCCGATGATGGGGTCGACGACGAGCGGGTATTTCCCCGGGCTCGGCACGTGGCCGGGGTGGTCAGCTTGGTCGAAAGTGATGGGCTTGTCGGACCAGTCTAGGTAGACTGGCGCCGCCACCTTCACCGAGCAGACCTCCCGGCGCTCTTGCTTGCGATGCCGAGCCGAGGCATTCGCCGCATGCCCTCCGTAGATCATGAAGCAGTCGCGGACCTCGGGGAACTCTCCTGCTTGGTGATCTTCCTTTTTGTCGTCGTCGCGGGCCCTGCCACCCTCTGCAGGTGGCCCGACCTTGTGGAAGTGGCGCCGAAGCATGACGCACTCCTCGAGGGTGTGCTTGACGGGCCCCTGATGATAGGGGCACGACTCCTTGAGCATCTTGTCGAAGAGGTTGGCACCTCCGGGGGGCTTCCGAGGGTTCTTGTACTCGGCGGCGGCGACAAGGTCTGCGTCGGCAGCGCCGCGTTTCGCTTGCGACTTCTTCTTGCCTTTCTTCTTGGCGCCGCGCGGGGTGGACGCCTCGGGAGCCTCTTCCGACGGGCAGCCCTGGGGCTGCTTGTCCTTTCGGAAGATGGCCTCGACCGCCTCCTGGCCAGAGGCGAACTTGGTGGCGATGTCCATCAGCTCGCTCGCCCTGGTGGGGGTCTTGCGACCCAACTTGCTCACCAGGTCGCGGCAGGTGGTGCCGGCAAGGAACGCGCCGATGACATCTGAGTCGGTGATGTTGGGCAGCTCGGTGCGCTGCTTCGAGAATCGCCGGATGTAGTCCCGAAGAGACTCTCCCGGCTGTTGCCGGCAGCTTCGGAGGTCCCAGGAATTCCCGGGGCGCACGTACGTGCCCTGGAAATTGCCGGCAACGGCTCGGACCAAATCATCCCAGTTGGAGATCTGCCCCGGAGGCAGGTGCTCCAACCAGGCGCGAGCAGTGTCGGAGAGGAACAGGGGGAGGTTGCGGATGATGAGGTTGTCGTCGTCCGTCCCACCCAGTTGGCAGGCCAGGCGGTAGTCCGCAAGCCACAGTTCCGGCCTCGTTTCCCCCGAGTACTTTGTGATAGTAGCCGGGGGTCGGAAACGGGTCGGGAACGGTGCCCGCCGGATGGCCCGGCTGAAGGCCTGCGGACCGGGTGGTTCGGGCGAGGGACTCCGATCCTCCCCGCTGTCGTAGCGTCCCCCACGCCTGGGGTGGTAGCCTCGGCGCACCCTTTCGTCGAGGTGGGCTCGACGGTCGCGACGATGGTGCTCGTTGCCGAGGTGGCCCGGGGCCGCAGGCGCGGTGTTGCGCGTGCGCCCGGTGTAGACCGAGGCTTCCCGCATGAATCGGGAAGTCGCGGCATGAGGTTCTGAGGGGTATCCCTGCCTCCGGGAGGCAGAGCTTTCGGCCCGTCGGGCCGCAGCCCCTTCCAGGAGATTTTTGAGCTCTCCCTGGATTCGCCGTCCCTCGGTGGTCGATGGCTCCGGCATCGCGCGGATAAGCATTGCTGCGGCTGCCAGGTTCTGACCGACCCCGCTGGACGCGGGTAGCGGCCTGACCCTGACGTCGTTGGCGACGCGGTGCTGGAAACCCTGGGGCAGGTGACGTATTTCTCCGGCCGGAGGCTGGCCCGCCCATACCTGCCCGACGTCCTGGCGGATCGACTCAAGTGCTACTGCTCCCTCGTCGAGCCTGGCCTGCGCCCCACGGACTTGCTCGAGCTGTGGGTCGTGACCCCCCGCCGGAACGGGGACCACAGCTAGCTCCCGCGGGATGTCGGCGCGAGGCGCCGGCCTAGGGAGATCACCGTCCCCCAGCATGCCGAGGTGGTTGCCTTCGGCGGGATCCCCTAGCTCGACGTGGAAACATTCGCGGCTTGGGCCGCAGTCCTTGTCGTCAAGGCTGCGGCTACTGTCGGAACAGTCGGAGAGGCAGTAGTCACATGCGGTCATAAAGTCCCGCATGGCACTGGGGTTGCCAAATCCAGAGAAATCCCAACAGATGCTGGGATCGTCATCTTCCTCAGACCCAGAGGGCCCGTAGGTCGAGACGTCCGTCAACCGGTCCCAAGGCGACCGCGTACGAAACCCCAGAGGGGTTGCACTCGCCTCAACGAGAGTGCCCGCCAAAGCGAGGTCGCTAGGCGGGTTGAGGCCGAGTCGACATAATGCAGGATGGGAATTAGTCAGTACCTTTTGGTCGACGAGGGGCAATGTAGTCACGTCGGGGGCTGATCGCGCCATCATCCTAGGTACGAGGGCAACGTCCTGCAGGCCCTCCGCGAGCTCGCTGGCGTCGTCCACTTGCTCGGGATTGGCGTGTCGCGGGGGGACGGCGCTCGCCTTCGTCTCGAATGCGAGGTCGACGCCCGACGCGCCCTCCGTTGGGGCGCTGGGGACGTCAATTCACTCGACAGCCGACAAAGCGCGGCCTCCCGCCCGGCCTTGGTTGCCCCGCCTCCTCCTCCGTTGGCGGGGGAGAGGACAGGGCGAGCTCGAATGTCGTTCTTCCACCGCGCGGGGAAGACGTCGTCGATTCCGCCACCGGAGGGCGGGTTGTCGGCCGCCATTGTCGTTGTCGCGCGGCGGTGGAAGGAGTATCATGTCGTAGCTGCCGTCGAGGGACATGAACTCAAGACTCCCGAAACGGAGCACCGTCCCGGGTTGGAGAGGTTGTTGGAGACTGCCCATCTGGAGCTTGACGGGAAGCTGCTCGTCAACACGCAACGGCCCCCTACCTGGCGCGCCAACTGTCGGCGTTTCGAGACCGGGGGGTCCCTAAGCCGACGAGTGAGTGTGCTGCGTGCCCCAGCCCAGATGGGTCGAGCGTGTGGGCGAGCGCGAAGGGGGGAAAGGAGCGAGGAGGCCGGAGTCCGGCGAGAGAGAGGTGGGAATCCCGCGGCCTTCGTGTTCGTCCCGTGCCCAGGTCGGGTGCGCTTGCAGTAGGGGGTTACAAGCGTCCACGCGGGTGAGGGAAGCGAGCGGCCCCAAGAGAGCGCCTGTCCCCGTCCTCGTCCCCGCGCGGCCAACCTTCTCTAAGAGGGCCCTGGTCCTTCCTTTTATAGGCGTAAGGAGTGAATCCAGGTGTACAATGGGGGTGTAGCAGAGTGCTACGTGTCTAGCGGGGGGAGAGCTAGTGCCCTAGGTACATGCCAATGTGGCAGCCGGAGAGATCTTGGCACCCTGCTGGCGTGATGTCGTGGCTGTCGGAGGAGCAACGGAGCCTGGCGGAGGGACAGCTGTTGGAACGGTTGTGTCCTTGCTGACGTCGCCCTGCTTCCGTAAGAGAGCTGAGAGCCGCCGTCGTCACGGGGCTAGCGGGGCGCCATCATTGCCTATCTGGCGGAGCCAGCCAGATGGGACACAGGTCTTGTTCTCTGCGACCCGAGTTGGCTCGGGGTAGGGTGATGATGGCGCTTCCTGTCGACGTGGCTGGCCTGTGCCCTAGGTTGGGCGACGTGGAGGCTCCTCCGAAGCCGGGGTCGAGTCTGTCTTCCATGGCCGTGGCCGAGTCCGAGCCCCTGGGTCGGGCGAGGCGGAGGTCGTCAGCAGAGGCCGAGTCCGAGCCCCTGGGTCGGGCGAGGCGGAGGTCGTCAGCAGAAGCCGAGTCCGAGCCCCTGGGTCGGGCGAGGCGGAGGTCGTCAGCAGAGGCCGAGTCCGAGCCCCTAGGTCGGGCGAGGCGGAGTTCGTCAGCAGAGGCCGAGTCCGAGCCCCTGGGTCGGGCGAGGCGGAGTTCGTCGTCTTCCGGGGCTTAGCCCGAGTCCGAGCCCTTGGTCGGGCGGAGCGGAGTTCGCCGTCTTCCGGGGCTTAGCCCGAGTCCGAGCCCTAGGTCGGGCGGAGCGGAGTTCGCCGTCTTCCGGGGCTTAGCCCGAGTCCGAGCCCTTGGTCGGGTGGAGCGGAGTTCGCCGTCTTCCGGGGCTTAGCCCGAGTCCGAGTCCTGGGTCGGGCGGAGCGGAGTTCGCCGTCTTCCGGGGCTTAGCCCGAGTCCGAGCCCTGGGTCGGGCGGAGCAGAGTTCGCCGTCTTCCGGGGCTTTGCCCGAGTCCGAGCCCTGGGTCGGGCGGAGCGGAGTTCGCCGTCTTCCGGGGCTTTGCCCGAGTCCGAGCCCTGGGTCGGACGGAGCGGAGTTTCCTATGGTGCCTTTGGCAGGGCCTGGTTTCTTTTGCGTTAAATGCTCCTGCGACTTGGCCGGTCGGTGCGGCGATTTAGTCAGGGTTGCTTCTCAGCGAAGGCAAGGCCTCGGGCAAGCCGGAGATGTATCCGCCGTTGAAGGGGGGCCTCGGGCGAGACGGAAACCCCTTCGGGGTCGGCTGCCCTTGCCCGAGGCTAGGCTCGGGCGAGGCGTGATCGAGTCGCTCGTATGGACTGATCCCTGACTTAATCGCACCCATCAGGCCTCTGCAGCTTTATGCTGATGGGGGTTACCAGCTGAGAATTAGGCGTCTTGAGGGTACCCCTAATTATGGTCCCCGACAGCCAGATTTTCAGAAAAGTTAGTCAGAAAAAAACTGAACCAAACAGGCCCATCAGCTCATCGCTCTGCACGTAGGGCAACAAAGAGCAAATCATCAGCACGGCAGATGATTTTTTTCCCTCACTGCACGGCCCGACACCGATCGATCCCTGGCTCATCCCCTTCGGATCGCATCCGGCCACGACGTTGGCGGCGCACGACGCGAAGAAGCGGCGGCACGGCGACACGAAGTGACGGCGTGTAGGCGGCACGCAGCCCCGACGGTGACGCTCTCCCGTCGCCTTCTTACCGGTAAAGAGCTGCTCTCTCTTCCTTCCTCTCTCCCATCCGTGTTCTTGATGTTGCCGAGCGCCACACCCCTGGAGCTCGTAGCCCCCATCTCCTCTGTCGAATCTCCTCCCTGCTAGGGTTCATTTTAATCTGGATGCATCATCTTTGGGTTTTTTTCTCTGGACACAATATCTTCTGTTCTGGATGCATCATCTGCCTGTTCATCATGGGCAGGAGGCGTTGAGGTAAGCTGGTTGAGTTCACATGTAGGGATGAAAACGGACGGAAACGGACGGAAAAACCCCTCTCCCGTTTCCATATCCGCATTTTATCATCAGAAATGGGATCGGGTCCGGAATAGTCGGGAACGGGAACGGGATAAACGGAATTGCGAAAACGAACGGAAACGGAAATACTAACGGAAACTCACAATTTAATACAAATAGAAATGTTATTGATGTTTGACTAGTGATTGATTGGCAGAACAATAGCATAAAACAAATAGATATAGAGAGACAACATTCTATTGTTGTTTGGTTGCTAAATGTGTATAGTTAGCTACATCCGATGTTGTTTAAGACTTTAGATCACTTGTCATTTGAAAAGAGCCGGTGGTTACAATGGCCAATTGTGCTATAATTTGTCACCTAAATACACGAGGATATAGTTTATATACTAATGCATATTAGGTTGGTCCCATATTTATCAAATACGGAATAAATACGGGTTCAATCCGGAAAAAAACGGGATCCCGCAAAAAACGGACGGAATAAGCTCTCTCCCGTTTCCGTCCCGTTACCATATTTTTCCGTAAATACGGAAACGGTCGGGTCAAATGTAGAAAACGGTACGGGTCGGGATGGGATTTTTTCTGTCCGTTTTTGTCATGGCCTAAGGAGGCCCACGGAGGGGCTGCGGTAGCAGCAGCGATGGGCCCTCTAAGGAAGATTAGATAAGGATAGTTAGAGATAAGATTAGTTGAGATTATCTAGGAGATTAGTTGAGATTATCTAGGATGGTTATCAGTTAGTAGTTGTTAAGAGTTTTTAGGAGAGTTTTAAGGAGATAAGGATCTCTAGCTAGATAGGGACGACCAGCTGGCCTATTTATGTAATCAATGAATGAGAAATAAAGTAGGCAATAATTAGAAGGGAGAAACCCTCCTCTTGCTCGGCCGTGGGCAGAGGCCCCCGGCCGACGTTCCTGTCCATCGATACCCCTCTCCAATCCCTCACCGATCTAGCAACCATAACATCTGGTATCGGCTAGCTTGGGTTTCGATCTGATCCCATGGCTTCTGCTGCCAATTTCGCGGCGTCATCCTGGCAATCGGCGTCCCCATCTCCATGGACAACGCCGCATGTCACCTTCGTCACGCCGTCCTGGCAACCTACATCCCCATCTCCATGGGTTGCGCCGCATGCCACCTTCGTCACGCCATCCTGGCAACCGGCGTCCCTATCTCCATGGGCACCATCGCCTGCCAATTTTGTCACCACATCCTGGACACCGGTGTGCCCATCCCCAGGGACAACGCCAAATTTCATCACATCATCTTCGTTGACGGCGTCTCCGTCCCCATGGGCGACGCCACTAGGGGCAGCCACGACTCAGCAATCACCAGCTCCATCGATGGGAGATTTGTGGACCAACATAAGGGCTGATCTCACAAAGATGCAAGCCACGCTCCAGAAGGTTGAGCAAGGGCTGCTGCAAATCAAGGCAGCAGTGCAACATGAGCAACACCAGCTGGCGTTGTCCGCACGGCTCCGGACGTCGGTGGCTGTGGGCATACAAGCTGCTGCTCGTGGCTTCCTTGCACGACAGAGAGTGCAGGAGATGCGCCGACAGATGCTCGAGGCAGCCTTGGTGACGGTTGACCTCGACAAACGTGGGCGCGACCTCACCCTGTCGGATGGCCATCAGCAGTGGCACCAGGCCGCTATCTCCAAGTGCGAGCATGATACGTGTCCCACGGGCGACGAACTTCAACTCTACGACAGCGGCGGTAGGGAAGGCACTCACCTCGTCATCAACAAGGGCGCACTATTTAGTGCCACCACATTCCGCTACCGGCCGCCACGAGGGTGCCTCCGCTGGTTATTGTTGCGACCTATTCCAGGTGCCCATCCATGTGCTCCCCTTTCGTGCAGATGGCGTCCATGGGATCCAGGTGGCTGCACACGTGCGTGTCCGCCTTATCTTATGAGGTAAAAAAATCAGATTCGGAATAATAAGATAAGTCGAGATGTAAAAGGCTTGTCTTCTAGGTGTTTGGTTTTGGGTCAAGTAGACTCGGTCTTTGAGCACCCGTTATGCGGCAGCTCGAGGGCGAGCTGCTTGTCCAGGAGGGGTGTAGTGTCAGGGCCTAAGGAGGCCCACGAAGGGGCTGCGGTAGCAGCAGCCATGAGCCCTCAAGGGGGATTAGATAAGGATAGTTAGAGATAAGATTAGAAGATTAGTTGAGATTATTTAGGAGATTAGTTGAGATTATCTAGGAAGGTTATCAGTTAGTAGTTTGTTGAGAGTTTTTAGGAGATAAGGATCTCTAACTAGATAGGGGCGGCCAACCGGCCTATTTATGTAATCAATGTATGAGAAATAAAGCAGGCAAGAGTTAGAAGGGAGAAACCCTCCTCTTGCTCGGCCGTGGGCAGAGGCCCCCGGCCGACGTTCCTGCCCATCGATACTCCACTCCAATCCCTCACCGATCTAGCGACCATAACATCTGGTATCGGCTAGCTTGGGTTTCGATCTGATCCCATGGCTTCTGCTGCCAATTTCGTTGCGTCATCCTGGCAACCGACGTCCCCATCTCCATGGACTGCGCCGCATGTCACCTTCGTCACGCTGTCCTAGCAACTGACGTCCCCATCTCCATGGGTTGCGCCGTATGCCACCTTCGTCACGCCATCCTGGCAACCGGCGTCCCCATCTCCATGGACAGCATCGCCTGCCAATTTTGTCACCACATCCTGGACGTCGGCGTGCCCATCTCCAGGGACAACGCCAAATTTTGTCACATCATCTTCGTTGACGGCATCTCCATCCCCATGGGCGACGCCACTAGGGGCAGCCACGGCTCAGCAATCACCAGCTCCATCGATGGGGAACTTGTGGACCAACGTAAGGGCTGATCTCGCAAAGATGCAATCCACGCTCCAGAAGGTTGAGCAAGGGCTGTTGCAAATCAAGGTAGCAGTGCAACATGAGCAACACCGGCTGGCGTTGTCCGCACGGCTCCAGACGTCAGCGGTTGTGGGCATACAAGCTGCTGCTCATGGCTTCTTTGCACGACGGAAAGCGCGGGAGATGCGCCGGCAGATGCTCAAGGCAGCCTTGGTCACGGTTGACCTCGGCACATGGGGGCACGACCTCGCCCTGTCGGACGGCCATCAGCAGCGGCATCGGGCCGCTATCTCCAAGTGTGAGCATGGTACGTGTCCCGCGGGCGACGAACTTCAACTCTACGGCAGCGGCGGTAAGGAAGGCACCCCCCTCGTCATCGGCAAGGGCGCACTACTTAGCACCACCACATTCCGCTACCGGCCGCCACGAGGGCGCCTTCGCTGGTTATTGTTGCGACCTATTCCAGGTGCCCGTCCATGTGCTCCCCTTTCGTCAAGATGGCGTCCATGGGATCCAGGTGGCTGCACACGTACAAGTCCAATGCACGGAGGGTGTCCGCCTTATCTTATGGGGTCAAAGAAAAATTCAGATTTGGAATAATAAGATAAGCCGAGATGTAAAAGGCTTGTCTTCTAGGTGTCTGGTTTTAGGTCAAGTAGACTCGATATTTGAGCACTCGTCATCCTGCAGCTCGAGGACGAGCTGCTTGTCTAGGAGGGGTGTAGTGTCATGGCCTAAGTAGGCCCACGGAGGGGCTGCGGTAGCAGCAGCGATGGGCCCTCTAAGGAAGATTAGATAAGGATAGTTAGAGATAAGGTTAGTTGAGATTATCTAGGAGATTAGTTGAGATTATCTAGGATGGTTATCAGTTAGTAGTTGTTAAGAGTTTTTAGGAGAGTTTTAAGAAGATAAGGATCTCTAGCTAGATAGGGACGGCCAGCTGGCCTATTTATGTAATCAATGAATGAGAAATAAAGTAGGCAATAATTAGAAGGGAGAAACCATCATCTTGCTTGGCCGTGGGCAGAGGCCCCCGACCGACGTTCCTGCCCATCGATACCCCTCTCCAATCCCTCACCGATCTAGCAACCATAACATCTGGTATCGGCTAGCTTGGGTTTCGATCTGATCCCATGGCTTCTGCTGCCAATTTCGCGGCGTCATCCTGGCAATCGGCGTCCCCATCTCCATGGACAACGCCGCATGTCACCTTCGTCACGCCGTCCTGGCAATCGACATCCCCATCTCCATGGGTTGCGCCGCATGCCACCTTCGTCACGCCATCCTGGCAACCGGCGTCCCTATCTCCATGGGCACCATCGCTTGCCAATTTTGTCACCACATCCTGGACGCCGGCGTGCCCATCCCCAGGGACAACGCCAAATTTCATCACATCATCTTCGTTGACGGTGTCTCCGTCCCCATGGGCGACGCCACTAGGGGCAGCCACGACTCAGCAATCACCAGCTCCATCGATGGGAGATTTGTGGACCAACATAAGGGCTGATCTCACAAAGATGCAAGCCACGCTCCAGAAGGTTGAGCAAGGGCTGCTGCAAATCAAGGCAGCAGTGCAACATGAGCAACACCAGCTGGCGTTGTCCGCACGGCTCCGGACGTCGGCGGCTGTGGGCATACAAGCTGCTGCTCGTGGCTTCCTTGCGCCGACAGATGCTCGAGGCAGCCTTGGTGACGGTTGACCTCGACAAACGTGGGCGCGACCTCACCCTGTCGGATGGCCATCAGCAGTGGCACCAGGCCGCTATCTCCAAGTGCGAGCATGATACGTGTCCCACGGGCGACGAACTTCAACTCTACGACAGCGGCGGTAGGGAAGGCACTCACCTCGTCATCAACAAGGGCGCACTATTTAGCGCCACCACATTCCGCTACCGGCCGCCACGAGGGCGCCTCCGCTGGTTATTGTTGCGACCTATTCCAGGTGCCCATCCATGTGCTCCCCTTTCGTGCAGATGGCGTCCATGGGATCCAGGTGGCTGCACACGTGCGTGTCCGCCTTATCTTATGAGGTAAAAAAATTAGATTCGGAATAATAAGATAAGTCGAGATGTAAAAGACTTGTCTTCTAGGTGTTTGGTTTTGGGTCAAGTAGACTCGGTCTTTGAGCACCCGTTATGCGGTAGCTCGAGGGTGAGCTGCTTGTGAAAGGGAATTAGGCTTACACCTAGTCCCTAATTAATTTTGGTGGTTGAATTGCCCAACACAAATAATTGGACTAACTAGTTTGCTCCAGTGTATAAGTTATACAGGTGTTAAAGGTTCACACTTAGCCAATAAAAAGACCAAGAGTTGGATTCAACAAAAGAGCAAAGGGGTCAACCGAAGGCACCTCTGGTCTGGCGCACCGGACATGTCCGGTGCACCAGAGGACTCCAACGCAAACTCGCCACCTTCGGGAATTTCCAGAGGCGACTCCGCTATAATTCACCGGACTGTCCGGTGTACACCGGACAGTGTCCGGTGCGCCAAGGAAGAGCGGCCTCAGGAACTCGCCGGCTTCGGGAATCTCCAACGGCTAGTCCGCTATAATTCACCGGACATGTCCGGTGTACACCGGACTGTCCGGTGCAACTCCGGAGCAACGGCTATTCGGCGCCAACGGCTACCTGCAACGCAATTAATGCGCGCGCAGCGCGCGCAGAAGTCAGGCGCGCCCATACTGGCGCACCGGACAAGGTACAGTGCATGTCCGGTGTGCACCGGACATCCAGGCGGGCCCACAAGTCAGAAGCTCCAACGACACTGATGACGTGGCGGGGGCACCGGACATGTCCGGTGTGCACCGGACTGTCCGGTGCGCCATCGAACAGACAGCCTCCCAACGGCCACTTTTGGTGGTTGGGGCTATAAATACCCCAACCACCCCACCATTCATTGCATCCAAGTTTTCCACTTCTCAACCACTTACAGGAGCTAGGCATTCAATTCTAGACACACCCAAAGTGATCAAATCCTCTCCAATTCCACACAAAGCCTTAGTGACTAGTGAGAGTGATTTGCCGTGTTCATTTGAGCTCTTGCGCTTGGATTGCTTTCTCTCTTTCATTCTTTCTTGTGTTCAATACTCACTTGTAACCAAGGCAAGAGACACCAATTGTGTGGTGGTCCTTGCGGGGAGGTTTTGCTCCCGGTTGATTTGAGAAGAGAAAGCTCACTCGGTCCGAGGGACCGTTTGAGAGAGGGAAGGGTTGAAAGAGACCCGGCCTTTGTGGCCTCCTCAACGGGGAGTAGGTTTGCGAGAACCGAACCTCGGTAAAACAAATCCGCGTGTCACACTCTTCATTTGCTTGCGATTTGTTTTTGCGCCCTCTCTCTCAGACTCGTTTACATTTCTAACGCTAACCCGGCTTGTAGTTGTGTTTATATTTGTAAATTTCAGTTTCGCCCTATTCACCCCCCCCTCTAGGCGACTATCAATTGGTATCAAAGCCCGGTGCTTCATTAGAGCCTAACCGCTCGAAGTGATGTCAGGAGATCACGCCAAGAAGGAGATGGAGACCGGCGAAAAGCCCACTACAAGCCACGGGAGCACTTCATCGGAAGAGTCCCGCACCAAGAGGAAGGAGAAGAAGAAGAGCTCCTCCAACAAAGGGAAGGAGAAGAAATCTTCTTCTCACCACAAAGAGAAGAAGGAGAGATCTTCCTCTCACAAGCCACATCGGAGTGGGGACAAGCACAAGAGGATGAGGAAAGTGGTCTACTACGAGACCGACACTTCATCAACATCGACCTCCGGCTCCGATGCGCCCTCCGTAACTTCTAAACGCCAAGAGCGTAAGAAGTTTAGTAAGATCCCCTTACACTATCCTCATACATCTAGACATACTCCATTACTTTCCGTTCCATTAGGCAAACCGCCAACCTTTGACGGTGAAGATTATGCTAGGTGGAGTGATTTAATGAAATTTCATCTAACCTCACTCCACAAAAGTATATGGAATGTTGTTGAGTTTGGAGCACAGGTACCATCCGTAGGGGATGAGGATTATGATGAAGACGAGGTGGCCCAAATCGAGCACTTCAACTCACAAGCCACAACCATACTCTTGGCCTCTCTAAATAGAGAGGAATACAACAAGGTGCAAGGGTTGAAGAATGCAAAGGAAATTTGGGACCTCCTCAAGACCGCGCACGAGGGTGATGAACTAACAAAGATCACCAAGCGGGAAACGATCGAGGGGGAGCTCGGTCGCTTTCGACTTCGCCAAGGGGAAGAGCCACAAGACATGTACAACCAGCTCAAGACTTTGGTGAACCAAGTGCGCAACCTCGGGAGCAAGAAGTGGGATGACCACGAGGTGGTTAAGGTTATTCTTAGATCACT
Organism: Zea mays; assembly: GCF_902167145.1. Classification (NCBI taxonomy): domain Eukaryota; kingdom Viridiplantae; phylum Streptophyta; class Magnoliopsida; order Poales; family Poaceae; genus Zea; species Zea mays. Next base: position 200,884,183 of record NC_050097.1, on the reverse strand, counting down.
CATTTTCCTTAACCCCACTCAAGTTCAATTAATTTGTGGTAATTCTAGATATACTCAAATGACCCCCGAGGAAGTTATCGGGAATTTTGTGAGCTTTGAATGTATGATCAAGGGCTCCAAGAAGATCAACGAGCTTGATGAAACCTCCACGTCCGAAGCACAACCAGTGGCATTTAAGGCGACGGAGGAGAAGAAGGAGGAGTCTACACCGAGTAGACAACCAATTGACGCCTCCAAGCTCGACAATGAGGAGATGGCTTTAATCATCAAAAGGTTTCGCCAAATCCTCAAGCAACGGAAGGGGAAGGATTACAAATCCCGTTCCAAGAAGGTTTGCTACAAGTGTGGTAAGCCCGGTCACTTTATCGCTAAATGTCCATTATCAAGTGACAGTGACAGGGATAACGACAAGAAGGGAAAGAGGAAAGAAAAGAAGAGGTACCACAAGAAGAGGGGCGGCGATGCCCACGTGTGCCGCGAATGGGACTCCGACGAGAGCTCCACCGACTCCTCCTGCGACGAGGACGCCGCTAACATCGTCGTCACCAAGGGACTTCTCTTCCCCAACGTCGGCCACAAGTGCCTCATGGCAAAGGACGGCAAAAGGAAGAAGGTTAAATCTAAATCCTCCACTAAATATGAATCCTCTAGTGATGATAATGCTAGTGATGAGGAGAATAATTTGCGTACCCTTTTTGCCGATCTTAACATGCAACAAAAGGAAAAATTAAATGAATTGATTAGTGCTATTCATGAGAAGGATGATCTCTTGGACTCACAAGAGGACTTCCTTATTAAGGAAAACAAAAAGCATGTTAAGGTTAAAAATGCTTATGCTCTAGAGGTAGAAAAATGTGAAAAATTGTCTAGTGAGCTAAGCACTTGCCATGAGACCATTGACAACCTTAGAAATGAAAATGCTAGATTAAATGCTAAGGTTGATTCTCATGTTTGTGATGTTTCAATTCCCAATCCTAGAGATAATAATGATAATTTGCTTGCTAGGATTGAAGAATTAAACATTTCTCTTGCTAGCCTTAAATTAGAAAATGAAAATTTGATTGCTAAGGCTAAGAACTTTGATGTTTGCAATGTCACTATTTCCGATCTTAGAGATAAAAATGATATATTACGTGCTAAGATTGTTGAACTTAATTCTTGCAAACCCTCTATATCTACCGTTGAGCATGTGTCTATCTGTAATAGATGTAGAGATATTAATATCAATGCTATTCATGATCACATGGCTTTAATTAAACAACAAAATGATCATATAGCAAAACTAGATGCTAAAATTGCCGAGCACAACTTAGAAAATGAGAAATTTAAATTTGCTCGTAGCATGCTTTATAATGGGAGACGCCCTGGCATTAAGGATGGCATTGGCTTCCAAAGGGGAGACAATGTCAAAATTAGTGTGTTGGAACTTGCCCTCAAACGCAAGGAAGCCAACAAGGGTGAACAGTGGTGACAACAGGGTTACGTGCTAGGGGGCAATAGCTCTGTTGATCTAGCCTCTCACGGGCACTGTGCGGGGGTATTTATAGGTACCTGAGCGCCCAGCGCCTTGTGTTAAGGACGCATGTGCCCTCAGCTACCCAGGTTATCCCCAGAATATTCCCATAAAGCAGGGTTACAGACCGTAATTACAGGAATGCCTTTACAAATGAGGCCCGTAGCACACAGCGACCGCGCAGGGCCCGTTACAATGGGCCGGATCGTACGTGGGCCTCCGAACTGGACGAGGCCGCACGGTGGGAGGACCTCGTCACAGGCCTTCGTCTGGCGTCGTACCGGGCGAAGGGTGTCCCTGCCCGTTTTGTCTTCGTCGGACCAGCGGCACCGGCGAGGACTTCGAGCGGAGGGTGGCGGCTATGCCTTCGCCCCAACATTTGCCCTCCGAGGGACCAGTTCGACAAAGTCACCTGGTGCCGAAGACGTCGCTAGATGGCGGAGACGCTGCCCTCGCTCGAAGTGGTTCCGCGGGGGTTTTTGATGTGACCGTTGATTGACCGCGTACTGTTGGATTGCGGGTTTCCCGAAGCGCCACGCTCTGCCTATAAAAGGGGGCGGGGGCCGGCGCTTTTTGAACTTTACTTTCCGCGCTCCGCGAAAACCCTAGCCACCCTTTCCGCCGTCTTGTTGCTCGTCTGCCCGCCGTGCTCTTGTTTGCCGGAGATCTGGCGCGAGTGAAGCAGACTGTCCGCCGCCGCCGACGGTACGTAGCGATGCCGTCTTCCTCTTCTTCCGCTACCGCTACGCCGCCGGCCGGTTCCTCGCCGCCGGCCGCCGCCTCGTCGGAGGAGACGCTGAGCAGTTTGATGCCGGAGGAGTTGCGCGCCGGCAATTCTGTTGATTTCGGCGTGTCGCGAATGTCGTCGGCTCGCGTGGAGGATATGCAGCGGTTGGGCTACTTCGGCGGCGGAGTTGCCCGTGCCCCGGGGACGGAGAAAGTCCCCGAGCCGGAGGGCGAGTTGGTTGTTTTCGAGGCGTTTTTCGCCGCCGGTCTTCGCTTGCCTGCACATCGGTTTGTTGGCGAAGTCCTGCGCAGGTTCAACGTGCAAATACATCAGCTGACGCCGAATGCCGTGGTGGCCCTGTCGAAGTATGTCTGGGCGACGACTTCATACGGCGGACAGCCATCGGTCGAAGTTTTTGCGAAGCATTATTGTTTACACTGGCAGAAGAGGATGATCGGGGACGAAGTTGCTCAGTTTGGGTCCTGCACATTCACGCCGAAGACCGGCAAGACCACGATGCCAGTAGTCGAGTTGGTCCCTTGCGCCCGCAACAAGTGGGGCAACTGGAATGAATTTTGGTTTTACGTTGCTGAGGGTACCGTCGAAGGCCACGAGGGACTTCCCGTGTCCGAGATGTGCTCTTATTTTTACTCGGCGTACCCGCCCTTTGAAGTGGCGGAGGATGACGTGGACGAAGGGGCCCTTCGGTGTGCCGCCGGCCAGAGTAGTGGGCGCGACTTGGTTGAAGAGTTTGTGGCGTACGGGGTATGGCCCTTGGCGCATGGTTGGGCGTTGGGCGAAGTATGCCCTCGCCAGATGCCTTTCCGTGGTGGAGAGATGGTGCGGAGTCCCGCCTTCGCGCTAAATCTACGAAACCGTGATCCGGCTGCCTTCGTGCGTGAAGCTGAGGATGAGGCGGCGCGGATTGTTTGGCGTTATGTGCCGAGGACCGAGGGCCAGCGCAGCTGGGAGATCCGCGGGTCGAATGACCGTCTGAATAGGGTCTTCGAACTGAACCAACTGCCGTATGACGGCTATCCTGGTCAAGACGACGCGGACCGCCGGGGGAAGAAACCGGTGAACCCTGCGCCGGCGGCCGCCCCATCCTCTAAGAAGAGGAAACTAGGTACTGCCATGGGAGGACTTGGGGTTTCCGATGGGTTTGCTAGAGAGTTGATGAGGACATGCGCGGCCCCAGGGGAAAGGATGTCTTCGCCCGAGCTCCGGGAGTCTTCGACTCGGATGCTGAAGGTTACCGGGGGCTGCTGGCCTAGGAATGTTCCTATCCCCCCGCGGCCGACGAAGACTCTTTTACATCTCGCATGGTTCGTAAATGGAGAGTTTTTCCTTACGGGCGGAATATTGCTGCTGTTGTGTCAGCAGTGATGGACAAGGATCGTCAGGGAGCTGCACAAAAGCGGCAGGCGGCCATCCGGCTTGTTGAAGCCAGGCCGAAGAGGCAGCGGCTGGGTGCGAAGGCTGCGGCCCCCGGCGGAGGCAAGCCGCCGCTGCCGACGAAGTCGGGCGCCCCTGCATCTAGCAAGGTGCCGGAGGCAACGGCAGGCGCCGGGGGCACCAAATCGGCAAGGGTGGTGCCGCCTGCCGGCGGAGTGGCGGAGGTCGCGAAGGCGGCCCAAGCGTTGTCGTTGTCAGGCAAACGCGTCGCCGACTTCGCCACCAACATTAGCGTGGACGACTATCTTGGTGGTAAGTCGCTGGGTTTTTTTTAATGTATTGTTGTTTTTTCGTTGATACGTTGCAGGGTCGGACGAAGGCCAACTTGTTATGGTTGTGCCTGCCGCGGCGACAGCGGTTGCCGCCACAGCGCCGAAGGTGAAGGGCGGGGCTCTTAGCGCCGGAGGCGAGGTGTCGGCCCTCGCGGCTGTCATGGATGAGGCGGGCGCTGCGACCCGCCGGCTGAAGGAGGTGACAGAGGCGCTAAGTCAGGTCCGCTGAGCTGGACTTCGTTCCCTTTTTTTTAGCTTGCTGGGGCCGCGGTCTTACGATTGCTCTGCAGGTGGCTGACTTCGCCAGCCGCACTGCGTCGGGGGCTCTCACGGCAGCTGTGGCTGCCGAAGTCGAGAGACTTCGGACACAACATGCTGACGCCGTCCGTGAGAAGTCGGCCGCCGACAGCAAGTGTCGCAAGCTAGCGGACAAGGTGGCCACGCTGGAGGGAGAGAAGGCTGACCTCCGGCGCCAGCTGGCGGGGGAGAGGAGGGAGACCAACGAGGCTCTTGTTAAGGCGCAGGCTGCGCAGGCGGAGGCTAACCTGGTGCGAGCGGAGGGCAATCTTGCCAGGGAGCGCGCCGAGCAGCTGCAGGAGCGGCTCACCGCCTTGGAGAGCCGCGTGGAGAGGGCCGAGGCCATGTCGCGCGCGGAGGCGGAGCGGGCGCGCCAGCTGCTTGTGGATACATACCGTGGGCTGGGCGCGGGGACCGGTGATTTCGAAGTGCCGGACCGGGAGTCCGGACTTCGCTGCCTGGAGTGGGTGTAGGAGGAGTTGCAGGCTCTTCCCACTGTCGTGGAGGGGTTTATGGCGTATGCCTCTCTGGTCACCTGCGAGGGGGCGATGAATGCGCTCTCCCGGGAAGGGTGCCGGCACTTCGAGGTCTTCGACCAAGTCGAAGAAGATTTTGAGCGAGATATCTTTAAGGTTGAGGACCCCGTAGTGAAGGAATCCGCCGGAGCTATCTTCGACCGGCTATGGGGCGAACACGGTCGCGAGGTGGTCAGAGAGCGGGCTGAAACGGCGAGGGTTCAGGTAATGTTTTCGAAATGTTTGGTGTTTGTTGGATGTAGGCTGTGTGTGTGTTTGATGAGTTTGGTGTGTTTTGTCTTAGGCGGCGCGTGGCGAGAGGGTCGACGACTTCGGGGCGCTGAACAACATGCTATCTGACCCGGAGCCAGCCCCGGCGGAGGCCGTGCCTGGGCCCGTCCTGGGGCCGACCCCGGAGACTGCGGGAGACGCGCCGGGTGCCTCCGTAGCCGCTGCGGCCGGCGAAGGCCTGCCCCCAGAGGTCGCCGAAGCCGCACCTGATGCCTCCGCGGCGGCTGCGCCGAGCGCCGTAGATCCCGCAGCGGTGGCGGCGGAGATAACAGCGGAAGCAACGGCGGAGCCAACGGCGGAGGCTCCCGCAGCGTCAGGGCCGTCGCAGGTGGCGTAGTAGGTGTAGAGGGTTGTGGAAATTTGTACATGTTACTGAATTTTGGTTGCTGCATAGGTTCAAGATTTTGGGCCTGCGCACACAACCGCTACTACTAAAATTTTGGCGGCTTCGACCGCGGAAGATGGTAATGAATGTGGTGGGTCTGCATCTGAGTTTTTGGATTGTGCTGACTCTGGGAGCTCGGTTGAGTGGACTGAGGAGTCGTCGGAGGAGGACTTGGACTACTTTGCGGCCTTGGATGTGGCTGCGGCGGAGGCTTCGCCGCACGTCGCGGACGCAGAAGATGTGCCAGGTCCTAGCACCGGGCGACGACGACGAAGGGCGGTTGCGAAGCGTAGAGTTAGTGGGACGGAGGGGGCTCGGCTTCGTGTGAGTGGGACTGGTCGGCAGGAACTGTTGTCTTTGCCGGCCGCCGTGAATACGGGTGAAGGGGAACTGCGAAGTCTTTTTGCGGGTGAGGAGCTTAGGATAATGTTATTTAATTATAGGGAGATGGGAATTATTCCTAAGGTTGAGCCGATGTAGAGTATGGTGCCCTCGCTTGTATATGTAGAGGCCTGTATGATGAAGTTGTGTGCCCTCGCTTGTATACGTGTGCGAAGGCGTTGTATACTTTGTCTAGTATGTTTTGTTATGCTGTGCTGGTGTGATTATAGTTCGGCTGCGCCCTTAGGCGGCTTCTGCGGGGATAGCCTTCGCGGTAGGCTTCAGTCTTTTGCGCACTTGTTGTGCTAGTCCGGCTGCACCCTTAGGCGACTTCTGCGCGGATAGTCTTCGCGGTAGACTTCGGTTTTTTCGCACTTGTTGTGCTAGTCCGGCTGCACCCTTGGGCGACTTCTGCGCGGATAGTCTTCGCGGTAGACTTCGGTTTTTTCGCACTTGTTGTGCTAGTCCGGCTGCACCCTTGGGCGACTTCTGCGCGGATAGTCTTCGTGGTAGACTTCGGTTTTTTCGCACTTGTTGTGCTAGTCCGGCTGCACCCTTGGGCGACTTCTGCGCGGATAGTCTTCGCGGTAGACTTCGGTTTTTTCGCACTTGTTGTGCTAGTCCGGCTGCACCCTTGGGCGACTTCTGCGCGGATAGTCTTCGCGGTAGACTTCGGTTTTTTCGCACTTGTTGTGCTAGTCCGGCTGCACCCTTGGGCGACTTCTGCTCGGATAGTCTTCGCGGTAGACTTCGGTTTTTTCGCACTTGTTGTGCTAGTCCGGCTGCACCCTTGGGCGACTTCTGCGCGGATTTGTCGCACGCGAGGGTGGCTAGCGCTTAGCCTCGCGGTGACCTCAAATTGGTCGAATGTCGAAGACCGTCGTCGCGGTCTTTTTTCGACGCATGTTTTTGCGGGGGATTTTTCACACATATATTACATGGCTCCGCCTCGTTAAAAACCTCACCCCCCGGGAGGAAAAGAGTGCGGGCCGGTACAAGATTGTTTTTGGCGAAGTACAAGGGCAGAATCAACCCCGATGAGTCAAATAAAAAATTTGCGAAGGTTGTCGATGTTCCAGGAGTGCTCCAGGTCCTCGCCGTTTGGCGTTGTGAGCCTGTAGGCGCTGGGGGAAGCTTTTGTCTTGACTATGAAGGGGCCCTCCCACTTGGGCTCCAGCTTGCCCCTGGACTCCGTCCGAGCTGTTCGGACGAGTACAAGGTCCCCTTCGCTGAACTCCCTCGGGATGACTGCGTGGTCGCGCCATGCTTTGGTCTGGGCTTGGTATTTGCTTAGGGCCTGTAGGGCGAAGACTCGCTCTCCGTCAATGAGATCTTTTGAGGTTGGCTCGTCCACATCGGGGACGGCTGACGGAACTGTACGCGGGGACCCGTGCTTTATTTCTTGCGGGGTCATGGCCTCCAACCCGTATAGAAGGCGAAAAGGAGTGAACCCAGTCGCCCTGCACTCAGTTGTGTTTAGCGCCCAGACTGCCTCCGGTAACAAATCGGTCCATCTGCCTTTTTTTCATCGAGGAGCATCTTCTTGACAAGTGTGAAGATTTTCCCATTGGCGCGCTCCACGACCCCATTGGACTGCGGGTGATAGACTGAAGCGAAGGCAAGCTTGGTGCCGATGGAGAAACAAAAATCCTTGAAATCTTGGCTATCAAACTGCTTGCCGTTGTCAACTGTTAGCTCGGACGGTACTCCGAAGCGACAAACAATGTTTTGCCAGAAGAATTTTTGGGCAGTCTTTGATGTTATTGTAGAAACAGCCCTCGCTTCGATCCATTTGGTGAAGTATTCGACGGCTACGAAGGCGAACTTGAGGTTCCCCTGAGCGGTGGGCAGGGGCCCGACAATGTCCAGGCCCCAGCGCTGGAGAGGCCATGTATGGGCAATCAGCTTTGTATACTGCGAGGGGCTGCCTGACCGAGGAGAAAACTTCTGGCAGGCTTCGCAGGACCTTGTGACCCGATTTGCGGCGCAGATCATTGCGGGCCAGTAAAACCCTTGGCGGATCACCTTGGCAGCCAGGGCCCTTGGCCCTGCGTGCGAGCCGCACGTGCCACTGTGGACCTCACGTAGGATCTGCATGCCTTCGGTTTCGGTGACGCACTTAAGCATTGGCTGACTGACCCCTTTCTTGTAGAGTTGGCCCTCAATCAGTGCGAAGTCCCGGCTTCGATGTCTGAGGCGCTTGGCCTCACTGACGTCGGCTGGATGATAGTACCCCTGTAGGAACAGGGTTATTGGTGCCCGCCAGTCTTCGGTCATGATTAGGTTGACTATGCGGTGGCCCTCGCTATCATTAGTTATTTGGAGCCCTTCGGGGCTTCGGACGGCTGGCGTGCCGATGGTGTGAAAGAATACGTCGGAGGGCAAGGGCTCGCCCCTGGCGGCAGCCTTGGCCAATGCATCGGCCTCCTCGTTCTTGGCCCTATCCACATGCTGCAAGGTGAATCCCTTGAACTGTCTCTCGAGACTTCGGATGGCTGCGAGGTATTGCATGAGAGCGGGGTCTTTTGCTGTATAGTCTTTCTCGACCTGGCCGGCAACTATCTTGGAGTCTGTTTTGATGATACATGTGGTGACTCCGAGGGCCCTTAGCTTGCGGAGGCCGAGGATAACCGCTTCATACTCTGCTATATTGTTTGTGCATCTGTCGGATTCCAGAGCGAAGCTGAGGCGTGCTGCATATCTGTGTTTGACTCCGGCTGGTGAGGTGACGACTGCAGCGACGCCTGCCCCCGCATGGCACCATGCGCCGTCGCAGTGGATAGTCCAAACCTTCTCTGTGGACGGGTCTGGCTGCGTTATTGGCCCAGTCCAGTCGACGATGAAGTCTGCCAGGACCTGTGACTTGATGGCTGTCCTGGGCTCGAAGCTGATGTGGTAGCCGGATAATTCGGCTGCCCACTTGGCAATCCTCACCGATGCCTCCGGGTTTCTGAATAGTTCGCCGAGTCCCCTGTCTGAGGTGACTCGGACCTTGAATGCTTCAAAGTAATGGCGCAGCTTGCGCGAAGACATAACGACTGCGTAGGCGATCTTCTCCAGCTCTGTCATGTTGCACTTGGACGGTGTCAGTACTTCGGAGACATAGTAAATAGGGCACTGTCTGACCGCACCCTCAACCGTCTGCTCTTGCACTAGTGCCGGCGCTGACCGCGTGCGGCGAAGCCGCGACATAGAGCAATAGGGGGAGCGAGGAGTCGGGGCTCGTGAGGATTGCCAGCTCCGACAGGTACTGTTTCAGCGAGGCGAAGGCCGATGCCTGCTCCGGTCCCCAGGCGAAGTCTTTTGCACCACGGAGTGTTTTGAGAAAGGGGAGACTTCGCTCGGCGGACCTAGAGATGAACCTGTTGAGAGCGGCCAATCTGCCTGTCAGACGCTGGACGTCTCTGGCGGACTGCGGAGGCGTCATGTTTATGATGGCCTGGATCTTGGTTGGGTTGGCCTCAATGCCGCGATGTGATACCAGGTAGCCCAATATCTTGCCCTGGCGAACACCGAAGACGCACTTTTCCGGATTTAGGCGGAGTCGTGCGTCTCGCATGCTCGCGAATGTCTCGGCGAGGTCGGCGAGATGGTCCTCCTTATTCTTGCTGGCGACGACGATGTCGTCCACATATGTAAATATATTTCTGCCAACCTGCCCTTCGAGTACTGTTTTGGTGAGTGTGGAGAAGGTGGACCCGGCATTCTTGAGTCCCTCCGGCATTCTGATGAAGCAATAAGTGCCGAAGGGTGTTATGAAGCTGGTGCTGGCCTTGTCTTCCTCCTTCATGTATATCTGGTGATAGCCGGAGAAGCAGTCGAGGAGTGACATGACCTCGCATCCGGCCGTGCTATCGACTATTTTGTCGATCCGTGGCAGCGGGAAATTGTCCTTTGGGCAGGCCTTATTGAGACTGGTGAAGTCTATGCACATTCGCCATTTCCCACTTTTTTTCTGCACCATTACAACATTGGAGAGCCACGTGGGGTAAGCCACTGGTTCGATGAATTTGGCCTCTAGGAGGCGGTGCACCTCCGCCTTGGCGGCCTCTGTCTTTTCGTCGGACATTTTGCGAAGCCGTTGCTTTTTTGGTCGCACCGAAGGGTCAATTCCCAAGCCGTGCTCAATTATGGATCGGCTGACTCCGACCAGGTCGAGGGCGGACCAGGCGAAGACATCTTTATTCTTGGCGAGGCAGCAGAGAAGCTTCTCGTCTTCATGTGAGGTAAGGTCTTCGCTGATAGTGACTGTCTGCTTGGGCGTGGCCTGATCGAGGGGGACAGTCTTGGTCCCGTCTTGGCTCTGCAACTGTGCCTTGTCGTGCTGCTTATCGGTTGGGCTGGCGGGCGCAGGGACCTCGCGCTGGGTCGTGAGACAGTGCACATTTCTTTGACCGGGCACGAAGTCCCGCTCTATGTTGCGCGCAGTCTGTTGATTGCCGAAGACTGTGATGACGCCTAACGGACCTGGTATCTTCATGCATAGGTACAGTCCGTGGATGGCAGCTTCGAACTTATTGATGGAGCCCCGGCCCATGATGGCGTTGTATGGATATACCATGTCGACAATATCGAAGGTTACTTGCTCACTTCGGGCATTGGGTGCTACACCGAAGGAGAGGGGCAACTCTATTTTGCCAACGGGAAAGGTGCCCTTGCCGCCGAAGCCATACAACGGGTTGTCCGAAGGCTTTAGCAGGCTGTGGCTTATACCCATGCGGTCGAAGGCGTGGAGGAAGATGATGTCCGCCTGACTACCGTTGTCGACTAGGACTTTGTGTAAGTCCCAGCCTGCCACGCTGCAATTGATGACCATAGCGTCGATGTGGGGGGCGCTGCGCAGGTCGACGTCTTGTGCGTCGAAGGTTAGTGGTATGTGGGACCACTTTGTCTGCACGACTGGGCCGGTGACGGCGACATGGTTGATGTTGCGGTAGTGGTCCCGCTTCTGCCGCTTGGTGTCGAAATCAGTGCTGGACCCCCCTGTTATCATGTGAATGACTCCGCGATATGGTTGATCAGCGAAGTCTTCCTGCTTTGGGGCATGGGGGATGTTTTGGTGTTGCTGGTGCGGTGGTGGGGGTGGAGGAGGTACGATTTGTACTTCCTGATGGTGTTGGTAAGCGTGGTGCGGTGGATGCGGAGCGGGGGCGTGGATATATGGTGGAGGGGGTTGCTGGTAGTTGTGCGCGACAATTCTAGGGTTGTCGGCTGGCTGCGCCCGTGCCATTCTGTCTCTGGTGGCCTTCGTTTCGGGGCAGTCTTTGGTTTGGTGGGCGCAGTCTTCGCCATGAAAAAGGCAGTAGAATCGGCGTGGCGGCTGTGCGCGCCCTCGGCCCCTGCCACGAGTTCCATTTCCGCGGCCCTGGGGGGGATATTCCTGGCGGCGAGGGGGGTCAGCAGCGGGATGCTGGTTGGCGATGCTGTGCACTTGCTGCTGACTGCGGCCGTCTCGACCGGAGTCTGGCTGCGGAGTCCTCGTCCATGTGCGGCTGGACTGTGGGGCATCCTTGGGTTTCCGCTGTGACTCAACCTTGCGATATTTTTCAAAGAGCTGATATAGCTCCTGGAGGTTCTTGGGTGGATCTCTGATACAATGACTGTAGAGGACGCCGGCACGAAGTCCACTGATGGCGTAGTGGATAGCGATCTGATCATCGACGGAGGGCAGCTGTGACTTGAGTGTTAAGAATTTGCAGTAATACTCCCGCAGGGTCTCCTTTTCCAGCTGCTTGCAAAGCGAGAGCTCGGCCAAGGCGTCAGTGTCTGGGCGGTACCCTTGGAAGTTGAGCAGGAACTTGTCCCTGAGACTTCTCCATGAATCGATGGACAGCGGAGGCAACCTGGTGAACCAGGTGAGTGCTGGGCCCTCTAGGGCGATGATGAAAGACTTTGCCATTATGGCGTCGTCCCCTCCGGCGGATGCAACGGCGACCTGATAACTCATTATGTATTGCGCCGGGTCGGTACTGCCGTTGTACTTGGGATAGGTCCCTGCTCGGAAGTTAGCTGGCCAAGGCGTCACTTGCAGGTGAGGCGCCAGGGGACTTCGCTCGTCGAGGTAGTTGACCCCTTGGAATGGCGCGGCGTGCTGGAAGGTGTAGTCACGCTGGGGGAAACACGGGTTCTCCGGCTGTGATCGGTGTTGCAGGGGTGGCCCATGCTGCAGGCCGAGGTGGCCTTCGCGCGTGTCTTCCGGTTGTGCGCGCTGCTGGAGGGGTGGCTCTTGGTGCAGGCCAAGGTGGCCTTCGCGCTGCATTAGCGCGATCTCGCGCTCGAGGTCTTGGGCCTTCTGCTCCTCGTCGCGTATCATTTGCCGCACCTTGGCTAGTGCAGACACACGCTGGCGCTTGGCCTCCAGTATCTCTTTCTGCCTCTGGAGATTGCGGTTCTTGAGGCGCACGGCACGCAGCTGTAGCTGTTCTTCTGTTGAGACGCCGAGGACCTCGCCGTCCTCGGTGAGGTCCGCGCCTTCCAGTGGGGCGAAGCCTGGGGGCGGCTGCGATTGTCCTTCGGGCCCGCAGGTGCGGAAGGTGTCGTCTTCGCAGGTGCGGGGAACATTGTCTTCAGTGGGCTCTTGGTGGGTGGATTGGGTGAGGGCGAGGGCCTTGCCCTTTCTTGCGGCAAGCAGTGCTGCCTTCGCAGCCTCGTCAGCCTTCGGGTTAGCTCTCTAGGGTGCCATCGCGGGTGGTGTTGTCGTAGCACGAACGGTGGGCGCCAAATGTTGGAACTTGCCCTCAAACGCAAGGAAGCCAACAAGGGTGAACAGTGGTGACAACAGGGTTACATGCTAGGGGGCAATAGCTCTGTTGATCTAGCCTCTCACGGGCACTGTGCGGGGGTATTTATAGGTACCTGAGCGCCCAGCGCCTTGTGTTAAGGACGCATGTGCCCTCAGCTACCCAGGTTATCCCCAGAATATTCCCATAAAGCAGGGTTACAGACCGTAATTACAGGAATGCCTTTACAAATGAGGCCCGTAGCACACAGCGACCGCGCAGGGCCCGTTACAATGGGCCGGATCGTACGTGGGCCTTCGAACTGGACGAGGCCGCACGGTGGGAGGACCTCGTCGCAGGCCTTCGTCTGGCGTCGTACCGGGCGAAGGGTGTCCCTGCCCGTTTTGTCTTCGTCGGACCAGCGGCACCGGCGAGGACTTCGAGCGGAGGGTGGCGGCTATGCCTTCGCCCCAACATAGTGCTCCTCCTAAAAGATTGTCTAACTTTGTTAAGGGCAAGGCTCCCATGCCTCAGGATAACGAGGGTTACATTTTATACCCTGTCGGTTATCCTGAGAGCAAAATTAGGAAAATTCATTCTAGGAAGTCTCATTCTGGCCCTAATCATGCTTTTATGTATAAGGGTGAGACATCTAGCTCTAGACAACCAACCCATGCCAAGTTGCCTAGAAAGAAAACTCCCATTGCATCAAATGATCATAGCATTTCATTTAAAACTTTTGATGCGTCTTATGTTTTGACTAACAAATCCGGCAAAGTAGTTGCCAAGTTTGTAGGAGGCAAACACAAGGGCTCCAAGACTTGTGTTTGGGTACCCAAAGTTCTTGTATCTAATGCCAAAGGACCCAAAACCGTTTGGGTACCTAAAGTCAAGAACTAAACTTGTTTTGTAGGTTTATGCATCCGGGGGCTCAAGTTGGATACTCGACAGCGGGTGCACAAACCACATGACAGGGGAGAAGAAGATGTTCTCCTCATATGAGAAAAACCGAGATCCCCAACGAGCTATCACATTCGGGGATGGAAATCAAGGTTTGGTCAAAGGATTGGGTAAAATTGCTATATCACCTGACCATACTATTTCCAATGTTTTTCTTGTAGATTCCTTAGATTACAATTTGCTTTCCGTATCCCAATTATGTCAAATGGGCTACAACTGTCTATTTACTGATGTAGGTGTTACTGTCTTTAGAAGAAGTGATGATTCAATAGCATTCAAGGGAGTGTTAGAGGGTCAGCTATACTTGGTAGATTTTGATAGAGCTGAACTCGACACTTGCTTGGTTGCTAAGACTAACTTGGGTTGGCTCTGGCACCGCCGGCTAGCCCATGTTGGAATGAAGAATCTTCATAAGCTTCTAAAGGGAGAGCACATTTTAGGACTAACAAATGTTCATTTTGAGAAAGACAGGATTTGTAGCGCATGCCAAGCCGGGAAGCAAGTTGGCACTCATCATCCACACAAGAACATCATGACTAGTGACAGGCCACTGGAGCTCCTACACATGGACCTATTCGGCCCGATCGCTTACATAAGCATCGGCGGGAGTAAGTACTGTCTAGTTATTGTGGATGATTATTCTCGCTTCACTTGGGTGTTCTTTTTGCAGGACAAATCTCATACCCAAGAGACCTTAAAGGGATTCTTGAGATGGGCTCAAAATGAGTTCGGCTTAAGGATCAAGAAAATTAGAAGCGACAATGGGACGGAGTTCAAGAACTCTCAAATCGAAGGCTTTCTTGAGAAGGAGGGCATCAAGCATGAGTTCTCTTCTCCCTACACGCCACAACAAAATGGTGTAGTGGAGAGGAAGAATCGAACTCTATTGGACATGGCTAGGACCATGCTTGATGAGTACAAGACTTCGGATCAGTTTTGGGCCGAGGCGGTCAACACCGCTTGCTATGCCATCAACCGGTTATATCTTCACCGAATCCTCAAGAAGACATCCTATGAACTCCTAACCGGTAAAAAGCCAAATATTTCATATTTTAGAGTTTTTGGTAGCAAATGCTTTATTCTTGTTAAAAGAGGTAGAAAATCCAAATTTGCTCCTAAAACTGTAGAAGGCTTTTTACTTGGTTATGACTCAAACACAAGGGCATATAGGATCTTTAACAAGTCCACTGGACTAGTTGAAGTCTCATGTGACGTTGTGTTTGATGAGACTAACGGCTCTCAAGTAGAGCAAGTTGATCTTGATGAGATAGGTAATGAAGAGGCTCCATGCATCACGCTAAGGAACATGTCCATTGGGGATGTGTGTCCTTAGGAATCAGAAGAGCCTCCAAAAGCACAAGATCAACCATCCTCCTCCACGCAAGCATCTCCACCAACTCAAACTGAGGATAAGGCTCAAGTTGATGAAGGGCAAGATCAAGAAGATGAGCCACCTCAAGATGATGGCAATAATCAAGGGGGAGATACAAATGATCAAGAAAAGGAGGATGAGCAAGAACCAAGGCCGCCACACCCAAGAGTCCACCAAACAATCCAACGAGATCACCCCGTCGACACCATCCTCGACGACATTCATAAGGGGGTAACCACTAGATCTCGTGTTGCACATTTTTGTGAACATTACTCGTTTGTTTCCTCTATTGAGCCACACAGGGTAGAGGAAGCACTACAAGATTCGGATTGGGTGGTGGCGATGCAAGAGGAGCTCAACAACTTCACTAGAAATGAGGTATGACATTTAGTTCCACGTCCTAATCAAAATGTTGTAGGAACCAAATGGGTCTTCCGCAACAAGCAAGATGAGCATGGTGTGGTGACAAGGAACAAAGCTCGACTTGTGGCCAAAGGATACTCCCAAGTCGAAGGTTTGGATTTCGGTGAAACCTATGCACCCGTAGCTAGGCTTGAGTCAATTCGTATATTATTGGCCTATGCTACTTACCATGGCTTTAAGCTTTATCAAATGGACGTGAAAAGTGCATTCCTCAATGGACCAATCAAGGAAGAGGTCTACGTTGAGCAACCTCCCGGCTTTGAAGACAGTGAGTACACTAACCATGTCTATAAGCTCTCTAAGGCGCTTTATGGGCTCAAGCAAGCCCCAAGAGCATGGTATGAATGCCTTAGAGATTTCCTTATTGCTAATGGTTTCAAAGTCGGAAAGGCCGATCCTACACTCTTTACTAAAACTCTTGAAAATGACTTGTTTGTATGCCAAATCTATGTTGATGATATTATATTTGGGTCTACCAACGAGTCTACATGTGAAGAGTTTAGTAGGATTATGACACAGAAATTCGAGATGTCTATGATGGGGGAGTTGAAGTATTTCTTTGGATTCCAAGTGAAACAACTCCAAGAGGGCACCTTCATTAGCCAAACGAAGTACACTCAAGACATTCTAAACAAGTTTGGGATGAAGGATGCCAAGCCCATCAAGACACCCATGGGAACCAATGGGCATCTCGACCTCGACACGGGAGGTAAGTCCGTGGATCAAAAGGTATACCGGTCGATGATAGGTTCTTTACTCTATTTATGTGCATCTCGACCGGATATTATGCTTTCTGTATGCATGTGTGCAAGATTCCAAGCCGACCCTAAGGAAGCTCACCTTACGGCCGTAAAACGAATCTTGAGATATTTGGCTTATACTCCTAAGTTTGGGCTTTGGTATCCTAGGGGATCCACATTTGAATTGATTGGTTTTTCAGATGCCGACTGGGCGGGGTGCAAAATCAATAGGAAGAGCACATCGGGGACTTGCCAGTTCTTGGGAAGATCCTTGGTGTCTTGGGCTTCAAAGAAGCAAAATTCGGTCGCTCTTTCCACCGCCGAAGCCGAGTATATTGCTGCAGGCCATTGTTGCGCGCAATTGCTTTGGATGAGGCAAACCCTACGGGACTACGGTTACAAATTAACCAAAGTCCCTTTGCTATGTGATAATGAGAGTGCAATCAAGATGGCAGATAATCCCGTCGAGCATAGTCGCACTAAACACATAGCCATTCGGTATCATTTTCTTAGGGATCACCAACAAAAGGGAGATATCAAGATTTCATACATTAATACTAAAGATCAATTAGCCGATATCTTTACCAAGCCTCTTGATGAACAATCTTTTAACAAACTTAGGCATGAGCTCAATATTCTTGATTCTAGGAACTTCTTTTGTTAAATTGCACACATTGCTCTTCTATATACCTTTGATCATGTCTCTTTCATATGCTATGACTAATGTGTTTTTTAAGTCTATTTCAAACCAAGTCATAGGTGTATTGAAAGGGAATTGGAGTCTTCAGCGAAGACAAAGGCTTCCACTCCGTAACTCATCCTTCGCCGCCGCTCCAAGAGACTCTCCATCTTTGGGGGAGAGAGCAAAAGGACTTCGTCTTTGGTATAATCTTAACTCATTTATTTATGACCAAAGGGGAAGATAGCACTTCGTGGGCTCTAATGATTCCGTTTTTGGCGATTCATGCCAAAGGGGGAGAAAGTAAGGACCCAAAGCAAAAGGACCGCACCACCACCAATTTCAAAAACTTCGTGTTTTCCAAAAATATTATCAATTGATTTCCTATTGTGTTCAAAAGGAGGAGAAAGTAGTATTTCAAAAATTGATATATCAAAACCCTCTTGAACACTAAGAGGAGAATCTCATTTAGGGGGAGTTTTGTTTAGTCAAAGGAAAAGCATTTGAAACAGGGGGAGAAAATTTCAAATCTTGAAAATGCTTCTCAAAATCTTATTCATTTGCCTTTGACTATTTGCAAAAGAACTTTGAATAGGATTTACAAAAATAGTTTGCAAAAACAAAACCTGTGGTGCAAGCGTGGTCCAAAATGTTAAATAAGAAAGAAACGATCCATGCATATCTTGTAAGTACTTATATTGGCTCAATTCCAAGCAACCTTTACACTTACATTATGCAAACTAGTTCAATTATGCACTTCCATATTTGCTTTGGTTTGTGTTGGCATCAATCACCAAAAAGGGGGAGATTGAAAGGGAATTAGGCTTACACCTAGTCCCTAATTAATTTTGGTGGTTGAATTGCCCAACACAAATAATTGGACTAACTAGTTTGCTCCAGTGTATAAGTTATACAGGTGTTAAAGGTTCACACTTAGCCAATAAAAAGACCAAGAATTGGATTCAACAAAAGAGCAAAGGGGTCAACCGAAGGCACCTCTGGTCTGGCGCACCGGACTGTCCGGTGTGCCACCGGACAGTGTCCGGTGCACCACCGGACATGTCCGGTGCACCAGAGGACTCCAACGCAAACTCGCCACCTTCGGGAATTTCCAGAGGCGACTCCGCTATAATTCACCGGACTGTCCGGTGTACACCGGACAGTGTCCGGTGCGCCAAGGAAGAGCGGCCTCAGGAACTCGCCGGCTTCGGGAATCTCAAACGGCTAGTCCGCTATAATTCACCGGACATGTCCGGTGTACACCGGACTGTCCGGTGCAACTCCAGAGCAACGGCTATTCGGCACCAACGGCTACCTGCGACGCAATTAATGCGCGCGCAGCGCGCGCAGAAGTCAGGCGCGCCCATACTGGCGCA
Source organism: Zea mays (assembly GCF_902167145.1). NCBI lineage: Eukaryota > Viridiplantae > Streptophyta > Magnoliopsida > Poales > Poaceae > Zea > Zea mays. Next base: position 200,866,078 of record NC_050097.1, on the reverse strand, counting down.
CCGGACAAGGTACAGTGCATGTCCGGTGTGCACCGGACATCCAGGCGGGCCCACAAGTCAGAAGCTCCAACGGTCAGAATCCAACGGCAGTGATGACGTGGCGGGGGCACCGGACATGTCCGGTGTGCACCGGACTGTCCGGTGCGCCATCGAACAGACAGCCTCCCAACGGCCACTTTTGGTGGTTGGGGCTATAAATACCCCAACCACCCCACCATTCATTGCATCCAAGTTTTCCACTTCTCAACCACTTACAAGAGCTAGGCATTCAATTCTAGACACACCCAAAGTGATCAAATCCTCTCCAATTCCACACAAAGCCTTAGTGACTAGTGAGAGTGATTTGCCGTGTTCATTTGAGCTCTTGCGCTTGGATTGCTTTCTCTCTTTCATTCTTTCTTGTGTTCAATACTCACTTGTAACCAAGGCAAGAGACACCAATTGTGTGGTGGTCCTTGCGGGGAGGTTTTGCTCCCGGTTGATTTGAGAAGAGAAAGCTCACTCGGTCCGAGGGACCGTTTGAGAGAGGGAAGGGTTGAAAGAGACCCGGCCTTTGTGGCCTCCTCAACGGGGAGTAGGTTTGCGAGAACCGAACCTCGGTAAAACAAATCCGCGTGTCACACTCTTCATTTGCTTGCGATTTGTTTTTGCGTCCTCTCTCGCAGACTCGTTTACATTTCTAACGCTAACCCGGCTTGTAGTTGTGTTTATATTTGTAAATTTCAGTTTCGCCCTATTCACCCCCCCCTCTAGGCGACTATCAGCTTGTCCAGGAGGGGTGTAGTGTCAGGGCCTAAGGAGGCCCACGAAGGGGCTGCGGTAGCAGCAGCCATGAGCCCTCAAGGGGGATTAGATAAGGATAGTTAGAGATAAGATTAGAAGATTAGTTGAGATTATTTAGGAGATTAGTTGAGATTATCTAGGAAGGTTATCAGTTAGTAGTTTGTTGAGAGTTTTTAGGAGATAAGGATCTCTAGCTAGATAGGGGCGGCCAACCGGCCTATTTATGTAATCAATGTATGAGAAATAAAGCAGGCAAGAATTAGAAGGGAGAAACCCTCCTCTTGCTCGGCCGTGGGCAGAGGCCCCCGACCGACGTTCCTGCCCATCGATACTCCACTCCAATCCCTCACCGATCTAGCGACCATAACATCTAGTGTCATGGCCTAAGGAGGCCCACGGAGGGGCAGCGGTAGCAGCAGAGATGGGCCCTCTAAGGAAGATTAGATAAGGATAGTTAGAGATAAGATTAGTTGAGATTATCTAGGAGATTAGTTGAGATTATCTAGGATGGTTATCAGTTAGTAGTTGTTAAGAGTTTTTAGGAGAGTTTTTAGGAGATAAGGATCTCTAGCTAGATAGGGGCGGCCAACCGGCCTATTTATGTAATCAATGTATGAGAAATAAAGCAGGCAAGAATTAGAAGGGAGAAACCCTCCTCTTGCTCGGCCGTGGGCAGAGGCCCCCGACCGACGTTCCTGCCCATCGATACTCCACTCCAATCCCTCACCGATCTAGCGACCATAACATCTGGTATCGGCTAGCTTGGGTTTCGATCTCATCCCATGGCTTCTGTTGCCAATTTCGCTGCGTCATCCTGGCAACCGACGTCCCCATCTCCATGGACTGCGCCGCATGTCACCTTCGTCACGCTGTCCTGGCAACCGACGTCCCCATCTCCATGGGTTGCGCCGTATGCCACCTTCGTCACGCCATCCTGGCAACCGGCGTCCCCATCTCCATGGACAGCATCGCCTGCCAATTTTGTCACCACATCCTGGACGCCGGCGTGCCCATCTCCAGGGACAACGCCAAATTTTGTCACATCATCTTCGTTGACGGCATCTCCATCCCCATGGGCGACGCCACTAGGGGCAGCCACGGCTCAGCAATCACCAGCTCCATCGATGGGGGACTTGTGGACTAACGTAAGGGCTGATCTCGCAAAGATGCAAGCCACGCTCCAGAAGGTTGAGCAAGGGCTGTTGCAAATCAAGGTAGCAGTGCAACATGAGCAACACCGGCTGGCGTTGTCCGCACGGCTCCAGACGTCGGCGGTTGTGGGCATACAAGCTGCTGCTCGTGGCTTCTTTGCACGACGGAAAGCGCGGGAGATGCACCGGCAGATGCTCAAGGCAGCCTTGGTCACAGTTGACCTCGGCACACGGGGGCACGACCTCGCCCTGTCGAACGGCCATCAGCAGCGGCATCGGGCCGCTATCTCCAAGTGTGAGCATGGTACGTGTCCCGCGGGCGACGAACTTCAACTCTACGGCAGCGGCGGTAAGGAAGGCACCCCCCTCGTCATCGGCAAGGGCGCACTACTTAGCGCCACCACATTCCGCTACCGGCCGCCACGAGGGCGCCTTCGCTGGTTATTGTTGCGACCTATTCCAGGTGCCCGTCCATGTGCTCCCCTTTCGTCAAGATGGCGTCCATGGGATCCAGGTGGCTGCACACGTACAAGTCCAATGCACGGAGGGTGTCCGCCTTATCTTATGGGGTCAAAGAAAAATTCAGATTCGGAATAATAAGATAAGCCAAGATGTAAAAGGCTTGTCTTCTAGGTGTCTGGTTTTAGGTCAAGTAGACTCGATATTTGAGCACTCGTCATCCTGCAGCTCGAGGACGAGCTGCTTGTCCAGAAGGGGTGTAGTGTCATGGCCTAAGGAGGCCCACGGAGGGGCTGCGGTAGCAGCAGCGATGGGCCCTCTAAGGAAGATTAGATAAGGATAGTTAGAGATAAGATTAGTTGAGATTATCTAGGAGATTAGTTGAGATTATCTAGGATGGTTATCAGTTAGTAGTTGTTAAGAGTTTTTAGGAGATAAGGATCTCTAGCTAGATAGGGGCGGCCAACCGGCCTATTTATGTAATCAATGTATGAGAAATAAAGCAGGCAAGAATTAGAAGGGAGAAACCCTCCTCTTGCTCGGCCGTGGGCAGAGGCCCCCGGCCGACGTTCCTGCCCATCGATACTCCACTCCAATCCCTCACCGATCTAGCGACCATAACATCTGGTATCGGCTAGCTTGGGTTTCGATATAATCCCATGGCTTCTGTTGCCAATTTCGCTGCGTCATCCTGGCAACCGACGTCCCCATCTCCATGGACTGCGCCGCATGTCACCTTCGTCACGCTGTCCTGGCAACCGACGTCCCCATCTCCATGGGTTGCGCCGTATGCCACCTTCGTCACGCCATCCTGGCAACCGGCGTCCCCATCTCCATGGACAGCATCGCCTGCCAATTTTGTCACCACATCCTGGACGCCGGCGTGCCCATCTCCAGGGACAACGCCAAATTTTGTCACATCATCTTCGTTGACGGCATCTCCATCCCCATGGGCGACGCCACTAGGGGCAGCCACGGCTCAGCAATCACCAGCTCCATCGATGGGGGACTTGTGGACCAACGTAAGGGCTGATCTCGCAAAGATGCAAGCCACGCTCCAGAAGGTTGAGCAAGGGCTGTTGCAAATCAAGGTAGCAGTGCAACATGAGCAACACCGGCTGGCGTTGTCCGCACGGCTCCAGACGTCGGCGGTTGTGGGCATACAAGCTGCTGCTCGTGGCTTCTTTGCACGACGGAAAGCGCGGGAGATGCGCCGGCAGATGCTCAAGGCAGCCTTGGTCACAGTTGACCTCGGCACACGGGGGCACGACCTCGCCCTGTCGAACGGCCATCAGCAGCGGCATCGGGCCGCTATCTCCAAGTGTGAGCATGGTACGTGTCCCGCGGGCGACGAACTTCAACTCTACGGCAGCGGCGGTAAGGAAGGCACCCCCCTCGTCATCGGCAAGGGCGCACTACTTAGCGCCACCACATTCCGCTACCGGCCGCCACGAGGGCGCCTTCGCTGGTTATTGTTGCGACCTATTCCAGGTGCCCGTCCATGTGCTCCCCTTTCGTCAAGATGGCGTCCATGGGATCCAGGTGGCTGCACACGTACAAGTCCAATGCATGGAGGGTGTCCGCCTTATCTTATGGGGTCAAAGAAAAATTCAGATTCGGAATAATAAGATAAGCCAAGATGTAAAAGGCTTGTCTTCTAGGTGTCTGGTTTTAGGTCAAGTAGACTCGATATTTGAGCACTCGTCATCCTGCAGCTCGAGGACGAGCTGCTTGTCCAGAAGGGGTGTAGTGTCATGGCCTAAGGAGGCCCACGGAGGGGCTGCGGTAGCAGCAGCGATGGGCCCTCTAAGGAAGATTAGATAAGGATAGTTAGAGATAAGATTAGTTGAGATTATCTAGGAGATTAGTTGAGATTATCTAGGATGGTTATCAGTTAGTAGTTGTTAAGAGTTTTTAGGAGATAAGGATCTCTAGCTAGATAGGGGCGGCCAACCGGCCTATTTATGTAATCAATGTATGAGAAATAAAGCAGGCAAGAATTAGAAGGGAGAAACCCTCCTCTTGCTCGGCCGTGGGCAGAGGCCCCCGGCCGACGTTCCTGCCCATCGATACTCCACTCCAATCCCTCACCGATCTAGCGACCATAACATCTGGTATCGGCTAGCTTGGGTTTCGATATAATCCCATGGCTTCTGTTGCCAATTTCGCTGCGTCATCCTGGCAACCGACGTCCCCATCTCCATGGACTGCGCCGCATGTCACCTTCGTCACGCTGTCCTGGCAACCGACGTCCCCATCTCCATGGGTTGCGTCGTATGCCACCTTCGTCACGCCATCCTGGCAACCGGCGTCCCCATCTCCATGGACAGCATCGCCTGCCAATTTTGTCACCACATCCTGGACGCCGGCGTGCCCATCTCCAGGGACAACGCCAAATTTTGTCACATCATCTTCGTTGACGGCATCTCCATCCCCATGGGCGACGCCACTAGGGGCAGCCACGGCTCAGCAATCACCAGCTCCATCGATGGGGGACTTGTGGACCAACGTAAGGGCTGATCTCGCAAAGATGCAAGCCACGCTCCAGAAGGTTGAGCAAGGGCTGTTGCAAATCAAGGTAGCAGTGCAACATGAGCAACACCGGCTGGCGTTGTCCGCACGGCTCCAGACGTCGGCGGTTGTGGGCATACAAGCTGCTGCTCGTGGCTTCTTTGCACGACGGAAAGCGCGGGAGATGCGCCGGCAGATGCTCAAGGCAGCCTTGGTCACAGTTGACCTCGGCACACGGGGGCACGACCTCACCCTGTCGGACGGCCATCAGCAGCGGCATCGGGCCGCTATCTCCAAGTGTGAGCATGGTACGTGTCCTGCGGGCGACGAACTTCAACTCTACGGCAGCGGCGGTAAGGAAGGCACCCCCCTCGTCATCGGCAAGGGCGCACTACTTAGCGCCACCACATTCCGCTACCGGCCGCCACGAGGGCGCCTTCGCTGGTTATTGTTGCGACCTATTCCAGGTGCCCGTCCATGTCCTCCCCTTTCGTCAAGATGGCGTCCATGGGATCCAGGTGGCTGCACACGTATAAGTCCAATGCACGGAGGGTGTCCGCCTTATCTTATGGGGTCAAAGAAAAATTCAGATTCAGAATAATAAGATAAGCCGAGATGTAAAAGGCTTGTCTTCTAGGTGTCTGGTTTTAGGTCAAGTAGACTCGATATTTGAGCACTCGTCATCCTGCAGCTCGAGGACGAGCTGCTTGTCCAGGAGGGGTGTAGTGTCATGGCCTAAGGAGGCCCACGGAGGGGCTGCGGTAGCAGCAGCGATGGGCCCTCTAAGGAAGATTAGATAAGGATAGTTAGAGATAAGATTAGTTGAGTTTATCTAGGAGATTAGTTGAGATTATCTAGGATGGTTATCAGTTAGTAGTTGTTAAGAGTTTTTAGGAGAGTTTTAAGGAGATAAGGATCTCTAGCTAGATAGGGGCGGCCAACCGGCCTATTTATGTAATCAATGAATGAGAAATAAAGTAGGCAATAATTAGAAGGGAGAAACCCTCCTCTTGCTCGGCCGTGGGCAGAGGCCCCCGGCCGACGTTCCTGCCCATCGATACCCCTCTCCAATCCCTCACCGATATGGTTGCTAGATCGGTGAGAGATTGGAGAGGGGTATCGATGGGCAGGAACGTCGACCGGGGGCCTCTGCCCACGGCCGAGCAAGAGGAGGGTTTCTCCCTTCTAATTATTGCCTACTTTATTTCTCATTCATTGATTACATAAATAGGCCAACTGGCCGTTCCTATCTAGCTAGAGATTCTTATCTCCTTAAAACTCTCCTAAAAACTCTTAACAACTACTAACTGATAACCATCCTAGATAATCTCAACTAATCTCCTAGATAATCTCAACTAATATTATCTCTAACTATCCTTATCTAATCTTCCTTAGAGGGCCCATCGCTGCTGCTACCGCAGCCCCTCCGTGGGCCTCCTTAGGCCATGACAGTTTTCAACCCTATTCACATGTACGTGGTGAAGGAAGGTACTGCGCTCCACACTGCTCTGTTGTGGTGATTAGTACTTTTTTGTTTATAAGCATGTATATACAGTAAGTAGAATAGATATATTAATCTGAGCATTCGGAGTAACTGATTGAATTAGGCTGTGTTGCTTAAGTAAAAAATCCTAACATTTGTAAATGATAAGGTTCCCGTTGTTGTAACCTATTGCACACATCTCCCAAAGCACAATCTTCGTTTACTACACATTAATATTAAGTAATGATACTGTTTTTGGTGGTCATTTCACAAGATGTTTTTATAAAGCAATATATTGTTTGTAATATATGCAAGCATCCAAGCCTACAATTTTTAGTTGCTGCTCTCCTCTCGGTTTAGAAACAACTGCTCGCTCCATCCTTACTGCTAAACCATCCTTTGAATTGTGTTTTTTTTATATAATGTTGGTTGGTGCACCATATTGTATTTTGAGAACATTTACCAGTTGATTAAAACATATATATGTGATCTATGATATATTGGTTAAGACATATATCAGTTGTTTCTAAACCGAGAGGAGAGCAGCAACTAGCTGCACCATTTGGTAAAGAACAACTGATGCTAGTTTTCCAGTGTTTGGACAAATCAGCACCTAGTGACCTTGTGTACTTCTCCAAACATGAGAGCAGAGCATCTGTTGCAGAGGAGAGCAGAGCTATCAACTAGCTGCACTGGGTGCTGAACTGAGAAGAGAGCAGCAACTAGCTCACAGGGTGGATGACTTGATGCAGGCTCTGAATGCTCATGATCTAATGAATCAGATGGTTTACTTGCACGCTTACATAGAAGGACTGCTTGCATAACAGTCGTTGTCCTGCACTGCACGGAACAATGCAGGATCAGATAGCGTCGGGTGGTGAGCGGTAGAGTTCGTATGGTCTATATCCGATGGCGTTGTGATCCATTGCATATTTGATCTAACCAAACAGCATGTAACGTATCTGATAACTATGTGCCAAAATTGCTCAACCAAACAGCACCTAACAGTGTTATAGACTCCTTCTATGGTCAACAGTACCAAAGGCGCAGAAAAGGAAAGGAGCAGCAGCAGCAACAAAAAGGAATCAAGAGAGGAGATATGATTTAGGCACAGAAAAGGAAAGGAGCCGCAGAAGCAAAAGGAATCAGGAGATATGATTTAGTTTGTTCCTATACTAGCAGATTGCTTAAGAATAAATGAGGAGAGTGTTTCCCTCAATTAAGAGATATGATCTAGTTTGTTTCCCTGTTAGTATATTTCCTCAAGTAATGTTTCCTTAAGAGAAAGAGGTGCTAGCTATATAAAGCACCATAGTTTGTAATAGGAGACATCGAAGAAGAATATCTCTAAGAGAGGGCGATCTCCTTCGGCCACCTTGACTGGAGATCGACCTCCTCTAGTTCCTCTTTCCCCATGGTCCATTTCACTCGGGTTCAGCTCTGTGTGGTGTCGATTTCCTGGTTCCTCCCCCATTCCACATCAAACAATAATTGTCATGCATATCCCTATATTGGTATAGTTCATTAGGAGCTACACACATACAGAATCGAGGTCTTTGCGTCGCTGCGTGCGCTGTGGTCCAGCTGCGCTTAAGTGATCATGTCCATGTTCTTGCTTGAGCTGTTGCCAGATGACACAAGTGGATGATAGCTAGAAAACGCCACAAAATGCAAACATGCTTCTGTAGATCTGCCACTGCTCAATTCAGGACGAGTGCTAACGTTCTTAAAAAGGTAGGAAAGAGGCTGAAACGAGGTTGTGCAAAACGGAACATATCCATAATTTAGTATAGCAAAAAAAAAGTGTTACTAAGCTCAATGTAGATTGTGCACGAAGCTAACGATTGTACGGCTAGGGCAACAAAGTAACAGAGACACTGACTGTCCAGTGTCCAGCCACCATGAGAAGACAGTCCTAAAATCATCCTTTCGCTCGCCTCCAGAATTAGGAAACTATTATGCATCTCCACTACGTCGGTATGGCATGAACCGATGATCTTTGGAGGCATTCTTCTTCCGTCGCTTTTCCATGAATGCATCAAGCTTTCCTGCCTCCTGTGAGCAATGAACACGAATTTTATGAACTGAGACAAATACCCCAGCTTTCAAAAAGAACTCCCAGTAAACCTTGTAGACTTTACCTTGAGCTCGTTGTACTTGTTCATCAGCTTCCTTTCGCGAAGTTCAGCTGGTGAACAAAAAAATCAACCATCAGGTTGAGGAACAGATAGTAACCATTTGATTAGAAGATAGACAGACAGTGAGGAGAGGAAGGAGGTATTGGGATTGAGGAACTCACATTTCTTCAGATAGTATGGTCGTTTTCCAGCCTTTGCTGCCTCCCTCTCTTTCTTGATATGCTCACGCAAGATTTCCGATTCAACGTTCTTTGGAGGATGAGACTTCACCTGCTTATCCTGTAGGTAGTTACATTCCAGGAATCAACTAAACCAATAAATCGTATTGCTCCCAGAAGCATACAAAGGTCAGCTTTTAAAAGTTCTCTCATAGATGTCAACCATTTGTGGATTGTAGCAGCTTGTTTCTGGCAAGGCGTAACAGCTAACATCATCTTATTCTAACTCCATTCAGATAAAAAATCACAACTGTTGTCTAGTTTGTGATGCAATAACAAATAATTATGTTCACAATATACTTTTAGCGGATAAACATAGATATCCAAGAGTTTCACCGATGATGGATACTCTTTCTAGTTTCTAGTGATACAGTATGGCCAGCATTGCCTTTTTGTCTACTGGGACTGAACTGTTGAAGTGAACATAGTCAACATACTTCAATCAACTATCATATATCCAGTGGACAAAAAGTTAACCAAATTTGCTATCAGTAAATTAAAATTCAGGAAGTTTAGCTCACCGATTATCACAAGATAAGCATCAACCTTTTATGAAAAAAAGATAATTTTCATGGTAACAGCCAACATGTTAAGTATACTTACAATCCACGTGACACGACTCTTCATTTCTCCAATGGCATCTGGGTCCTTAGATTTCTTAATCATTTTTTGCAGTCTCTACAAAAAAAATATGGATAGAATTATTTTCATCGAATAGAAACATCTTCTAATCAATGCATTTGAATATGAACACTGAGCTCACTTCTTTTTCAGCAGGAAAGTCTTCATCAAATAAGAAATTGTATCTTTTCCTAAACCTGCATACCAACCAAGAATTCATCAAGCTTACAGCCAGTACCAGAATGAACAAGCAAATAACACTTGAGGAGTAATGCTTTCAGAAGAAAAATGAATGGAAATACCAATTGGGTGAAATAGGTTAGGGTCCGAATTCACCCACCAATAGGAAGCAGACAAATACATGCTTAGAGCATATTAGACCGAAAACACACTGGAGAACCTCTAATAGTATATCAAGATAAAGCAGAGATTGACAAATAAAAAATGAACCGAATGTGTGTGGACACTGGACACTAAAGAACAATTCCATATGCGGACACTAAAGAACAATTACATATGCATCCGAGTAACCAAGTCTTACCCTTCTTTGTCAACAGATCCATATACAGGCTCAAATCTTGGATCCCTTCCAACCTATGGGAAAGAACGGTATCAGAAATTGATATGAATTTAGAAGACAGAGGGGCGTGTTTGGTGTGGCGCCTAAGCCGCCACACCGCGCCACACTTTTCAGCCACAGGTGTGGCGGCCGATCGGCCGCCACACCTGTGGCTGAAAAGTGTGGCGCGGTGTGGCGGCTTAGGCGCCACACCAAACATGCCCAGAGTGCATAATACAACCTCTAAAGACAGATTGATAATTACACATTTGCATGAAAAAGAAAATAAGATGTAGATAAAAGCACTAACTGGAAGTAAAGGAAGTCAATATATAAACTGCATTCTTTCATGATGAATGTTTTCAGTTACTGAATATCAATTCAACAGATATCTTTTATGTAACAAATTGAACACAACTAACCTTCTTGGGAACCTGTATCACCTCCCTCAATTTCGGTGGCCGCACTTTCGTGCTTATCTCCATAGGCCTGTTGAAAACACACGCGAACCCATATTAGGAACAATGGCCACCGGGAACAGCAGAACCCACGAAAGGGGCAACAGCAGCTGGGGCCTGGGCATCTCCGAACCTCCTCTTGCTAACCCTGCGAGCCTTCTTCTCCGCGGCTGCCTTGGCCGCAGAGGTGGCTCGCGCCAGCGACCCGTCGGCCCTCGCGCGCTGCAACTCTCCGAAGGGCACGTCTGCGAGCGCGCGCTCCAGCTCCCGCTCCCGCTCCGCGTCCTCGCCGCCGCTCTCCGACTCCGACTCCGACGCGGACGACGAGGGGACCTCCTGGGGGAGCCAGCGAACTCTGGTAAGCGCTCCGCGAATTCGTGCGAGGAGGTCGGAAGAGTAAAAGCTCACCTCGCCGTCGCTCGATTCGTCGGCGGCGCTGGCGGATTCTTCTTCGCGTTCGCGCTTGGTAGACGTAGAGGCGATGGAGGCCGAGCTGGAGGCTCCCGTGCGGCGGCGGTTGGCGCCTCTCATGGCTGCGGTGATGGTGGTGGCGGCGGCGGCGGCGAGGATTTGCTTCGAGCGTCACGTGCTCGCAGTATTACGAAACGAAGCTCAGGTTCGGGCCGCTTTGTGTAGAACGAAGGAACCTTTACGACGTGAACCTGGTTTAGGCTCGGTCCAGCTATTAGCTCGTGCTAACTAAAAGCCCGATAGCTGCCCCTAGGGCCCAAGTATGATCGACCCATATTTGATCTGATTTTTGGGCCCAGTTTGTAGTCTGCCTATCAAACACCGTGAAGTCTACCCGAATTTTTTCTTTTTCAGCCCTACTTTTAAAAAATATTTACGTTTGAATCCCCAGAAATTTTATTTGCAAGTTTGGACCCGATGCTCGGCGCCATAGGCTGTGGCGCCGAGATAACACAGCTCGGCGCCACAGCCTATGGCGCCGAGGTATGACGTGGCAGCAACGGCTACCTGCGCCTAGGGCTGACCTGGCATCGATGTGGCGGCGACGCGGCCTCGTAGCTCGGCGCCACAGATCTTGGCGCCGAGCTACGGAGGCCTATAAAACAGCCGCGCTGCTGGCCGAGAGCAGCACAATTCCTCTCATTTCAAAACTTCGTCAAATTTATTTTGATTCAAAGATTCGAGGTGGTTTACTTCGTAGACTAAGGTATGGTGTCCAACTGATTTGTTTTGTATATTGGGTTGTTAGTTTTATAGTTGCTCATAGTTTCATAGTTTGATAGTTTGTGTAAACTTATTATATTATCATTTCGATTATTAGTTTCATAGTTGCTCATAATATATATAGTATCATTAATATGATGAGTATATTTTATTTGATAGTTTGTGTAAACCTATTATAAAGCATATTAAGTACAAGTGATAATTATAATCATTTATTAGATGAAAGACATGTACCGAGAGGCGTTGTGGCAGAAGAGAGGTCGTCCTCGGGAGTTATATCCGGACGTATCTAGTAAGGATGCTCCTGTTCCTCCTGAACTCCTCGTGCCTAACTGTGACTGTGGCAGACTGGCTTGGGTACATCAATCTCAACATCCAGACACGGTTGCTCGCTGCTACTACCTTTGTGGCAGTTTGGACTTACGTAGCTTATGACTTGTCACTTAATTTTGTTCGCATTCATTATTTTGTAGATTTGTAATAGTGCTTCGTTCCATTGTTTTACGGGCACCAGAGGTGTTTCTTTTTCCAGTGGATCGACGGTCCTGATAAATTTGACCCTCGATATCTTCTTTTCGTTAATTGGTTGAGTGGAAGGACTAGTCATGAGTGTTTTAAGCGTTGGGTACCTCCTCCCCCGAATCCTCCACCAATGACGGATGTGGAGAAGGAGGTAGCAACAGAAAGACGGATGGACTCACCGCCTCGATGCGATTGTGGAGACCGTACTGTCATCGACGAAGACTATGAGAAGCAGTTCTGTTGTCCGAACATTGATTATGTGAGCCCATCGATACGCTAAATGTATGAACTAGTTATTTTTTACAATAAATTACTAGTTTTTCTCCTGCAGCCATACGGGTGGCGTAAATGTCGTTTCAGAGAGTGGTTGTATGGTCCTTTGTCACATTGGCCAGAGCTAGAGGTAAAGGAAAAGAGATACAATTAGTGGGCGAAAGAAGAGTTGAAATTTGATCCAGTACTCTGCAAATGTGGTATTGAAGCTAAGTATGGATTAGTTCCTTCCGAGCTTGGTGTTGGATATTTTTGTGGACATATGGTCGATTACGATGAGTTTGATATTTTTTTTGCACCAGCTGTAATGTTATAGCGGTACTTACTATTTTTTTGTAGGAGACGAGGAAATGCAGTTGAGAGAGTTACGACGACAAAGGAGAGGTGATGCGCACAATAGAGTCCAAGAGACTAATGGGACAGAAGATGCGTTATGGATCTCAGCTCGTTGATTCTTACATTAATGATCGCATACGCGACATGCGTAGGGAAGCAAAATCTGCCTTTTGAAAGGGAATTAGGCTTACACTTATTTCCTAATTGATTTTGGTGGTTGAATTGCCCAACACAAATAATTGGACTAACTAGTTTGCTCTAGTCTATAAGTTATACAGGTGCCAAAGGTTCACACTTAGCCAATAAAAAGACCAAGAAATGGGTTCAACAAAAAGAGCAAGGGATAACCGAAGGCAGCCCTGGTCTGGCACACCGGACAGTCCGGTGTGCCACCGGACAGTGTCCGGTGCACCAGGGGACTTCAAGCCAAACTTCGCACCTTCGGAAATTTTCAGAGGCGCTTCGCTATAATTCACCGGACATGTCCGGTGCACACCGGACTGTGTCCGGTGCTCCAGAGGAGAGCGACTCTGAACTCGCCAGCTTCGGATTCCGCTCCGCTATAATTCACCGGACATGTCCGGTGCACACCGGACTGTCCGGTGGGCCAGCGGAACAACGGCTACTTCGCGCCAACGGTCGACTGCCACGCATTAAATGTGCGCCAGCGCGCGCAGAGGAGCAGAGCACGCGCGGGTGGCACACCGGACAGACTACAGGACTTGTCCGGTGCACCACCGGACAGCCAGGCGGGCCCACAAGTCAGAACTCCAACGGTCAGAACCCAACGGCCTGGTGACGTGGCTGGCGCACCGGACAGTCCGGTGCGCCATGCGACAACAGCCTCCACCAAACGGCTAGTTTGGTGGTTGGGGTTATAAATACCCCCAACCACCCCACATTCAAGTCATCCAAGTTTTCCACCTTCCAACTACTTACAAGAGCTAGGCATTCAATACAAGACACACCCAAGTGATCAAATCCTCTCCTAATTCCACAAAAGCTTTAGTGTTAAGTGGGAGTGATTTGTTGTGTTCTTTTGAGCTCTTGCGCTTGGATTGCTTTCTTTCTCATTCTTTCTTGAGATCAAACTCACTTGTAATTGAGGCAAGAGACACCAATCGTGTGGTGATCCTTGTAGGAACTTTGTGTTCCAAGTAATTGAGAAGAAAAGCTCACTCGGTCCGAGGGACCGTTTGAGAGAGGGAAAGGGTTGAAAAAGACCCGGTCTTTGTGACCACCTCAACGGGGAGTAGGTTTGCGAGAACCGAACCTCGGTAAAACAAATCTGCGTGTCACACTCTTTATTCGCTTGCAATTTGTTTTGCACCCTGTCTCGCGGACTCGATTATATTTCTAATGCTAACCCGGCTTGTAGTTGTGATTAATTTTGTAAATTTCAGTTTCGCCCTATTCACCCCCCTTTTAGGCGACTTTCAATTGGTATCAGAGCCCGGTGCTTCATTAGAGCTTAATCGCTCGAAGTGATGTCGGGAGAACACGCCAAGAGGGAGATGGAGACCGGCGACAAGCCCATCGGTGAAAAGCCCACTACAAGCCATGGGAAGGCTTCATCGGAAGAGTCCCGCAAAAAAGGGGAAGGGGAAGGAGAAGAAAGCATCTTCCCATAAGTCGCATCGGAGTGGCGACAAGAAAAAGAAGATGAGGAAGGTGGTCTACTACGAGACCGATACTTGATCACCTTCCACCTCCGGCTCCGACACGCCCTCCGTAACTTCTAAGCGCCATGAGCGCAAGAAGTTTAGTAAGATCCCCTTACGCTATCCTCGCATTCCTAAACATACGCCTTTACTTTCTGTCCCATTAGGCAAACCACCAACTTTTGATGGTGAAGATTATGCAAGGTGGAGTGATTTAATGCGATTTCATCTAACCTCACTCCACAAAAGTATATGGGATGTCGTTGAGTTTGGTGTACAGGTACCATCCGTAGGGGATGAAGATTATGATGAGGACGAGGTGGCCCAAATCGAGCACTTCAACTCCCAAGCCACAACAATACTCCTCGCCTCTCTAAGTAGAGAGGAGTATAACAAGGTGCAAGGATTAAAGAGCGCCAAGGAAGTTTGGGACGTGCTCAAGACCGCGCACGAGGGAGATAAGCTAACCAAGATCACCAAGCGGGAGACGATCGAGGGGGAGCTCGGTCGCTTCCGGCTTCGCAAAGGGGAAGAGCCACAAGACATGTACAACCGGCTCAAAACCTTGGTGAATCAAGTGCGCAACCTCAGGAGCAAAAAGTGGGATGACCACGAGATGGTTAAGGTTATTCTTAGATCACTTATTTTCCTTAACCCTACTCAAGTTCAATTAATTCGTGGTAATCCGAGATATACACTAATGACTCCCGAGGAAGTAATTGGGAATTTTGTGAGCTTTGAGTATATGATCAAGGGCTCAAAGAAAATCAACGAGCTAGATGATCCCTCCACGTCCGAAGCACAACCGATCGCATTCAAGGCGACAGAGGAGAAGAAGGAGGAGTCTACACCGAGTAGACAACCAATCGACGCCTCAAAGCTTGACAACGAGGAAATGGCGCTCGTCATCAAGAGCTTCCGCCAAATCCTCAAACAAAGGAGGGGGAAAGACTACAAGCCCCGCTCCAAGAAAGTTTGCTACAAATGTGGTAAGCCCGGTCATTTTATTGCAAAATGTCCACTATCTAGTGACAGTGACAGGGACGACGACAAAAAGGGGAGAAGAAAGGAGAAGAAGTACTACAAGAAGAAGGGCGGCGATGCCCATGTTTGTCGCGAGTGGGACTCCGACGAAAGCTCTAGCGACTCCTCCGACGACGAGGACGCCGCCAACATCGCCGTCACCAAGGGACTTCTCTTCCCCAACGTCGGCCACAAGTGCCTCATGGCAAAGGACGGCAAAAAGAAGAAGGTTAAATCCAAATCCTCCACTAGATATGAGTCTTCTAGCGATGATAATGCTAGTGATGAGGAAGATAATTTGCGTACACTTTTTGCCAACCTAAACATACAACAAAACGAAAAATTAAATGAATTGATTAGTGCTATACATGAGAAGGATGATCTCTTGGACTCCCAAGAGGACTTCCTTATTAAAGAAAACAAAAAACATGTTAAGGTAAAAAATGCTTATGCTCTAGAAGTAGAAAAGTGCGAAAAATTATCTAGCGAGCTAAGCACTTGCCATGAGACTATAGACAACCTTAGAAATGAGAATGCTAATTTGTTAGCTAAGGTTGATTCAAATGTTTGTGATGTTTCAATTCCCAATCTTAGAAATGATAATGATAATTTGCTTGCTAAGATTGAAGAATTAAACATTACTCTTGCTAGCCTTAGGAATGAAAATGAAAAATTACTTGCTAAGGCTAAAGAATTAGATATTTGCAATGCTTCCATTTCCGACCTTAGAAGTAAAAATGATATATTACATGCTAAGGTTGTAGAATTAAAATCTTGCAAATCCTCTACATCTACCGTTGAACATACTTCTATTTGCACTAGATGTAGAGATGTTGATATTAATGCTATACATGATCACATGGCTCTAATTAAACAACAAAATGATCATATAGCAAAATTAGATGCTAAAATTGTCGAGCATGAACTTGAAAATGAAAAATTTAAATTTGCTCGTAGTATGCTTTATAGTGGGAGACGCCCTGGCATTAAGGATGGCATTGGCTTCCAAAAGGGGGACAATGTCAAACTTAATGCCTCTCCTAAGAAATTATCTAACTTTGTTAAGGGCAAGGCTCCCATGCCTCAAGATAACGAGGGTTACATTTTGTACCCTGTCGGTTATCCTGAGAGCAAAATTAGGAGAATTCATTCTAGGAAGTCTCACTCTGGCCCTAACCATGCATTTATGTATAAGGGTGAGACATCCAGTTCTAGGCAACCAACCCGTGCTAAGTTGCCTAAGAAGAAAACTCCTAGTGCATCAAATGATCATGACATTTCATTTAAAACTTTTGATGCATCATATGTCTTAACTAACAAATCCGGCAAGGTAGTTGCCAAGTATGTTGGGGGCAAGCACAAGGGGTCAAAGACTTGTGTTTGGGTACCCAAAGTTCTTGTATCTAATGCCAAAGGACCCAAAACCATTTGGGTACCTAAAGTCAAGAACTAAACATGTTTTGTAGGTTTATGCATCCGGGGGCTCAAGTTGGATCATCGACAGCGGGTGCACAAACCACATGACAGGGGAGAAGAAGATGTTCTCCTCCTACGAGAAAAACCAAGATCCCCAAAGAGCGATCACATTCGGGGATGGAAATCAAGGTTTGGTCAAAGGATTGGGTAAAATTGCTATATCTCCTGACCATTCTATTTCCAATGTTTTTCTTGTAGATTCATTAGATTAGAATTTGCTTTCCGTTTCTCAATTATGTCAAATGGGCTACAACTGTCTTTTTACTGATGTAGGTGTCACTGTCTTTAGAAGAAGTGATGATTCAATAGCATTTAAGGGTGTGTTAGAGGGTCAGCTATACTTAGTAGATTTTGATAGAGCTGAACTCGACACATGCTTAATTGCTAAGACTAACATGGGTTGGCTCTGGCACCGCCGACTAGCCCATGTTGGGATGAAGAATCTTCATAAACTTCTAAAGGGAGAGCACATTTTAGGATTAACAAATGTTCATTTTGAGAAAGACAGGATTTGTAGCGCATGCCAAGCAGGGAAGCAAGTTGGTGCTCATCATCCACACAAGAACATCATGACGACTGACAGGCCACTGGACCTCCTACACATGGATCTATTCGGCCCGATTGCTTACATAAGCATCGGTGGGAGTAAGTAATGTCTAGTTATTGTGGATGATTATTCTCGCTTCACTTGGGTATTCTTTTTGCAGGAAAAATCTCATACCCAAGAGACCTTAAAGGGATTCTTGAGACGGGCTCAAAACGAGTTCGGCTTAAGGATCAAGAAAATTAGAAGCGACAATGGGACGGAGTTCAAGAACTCACAAATTGAAGGCTTCCTTGAGGAGGAGGGCATCAAGCATGAGTTCTCTTCTCCCTACACGCCACAACAAAATGGTGTAGTGGAGAGGAAGAATAGAACTCTATTGGACATGGCAAGAACCATGCTTGATGAGTACAAGACTTCGGATCGGTTTTGGACCGAGGCGGTCAACACCGCCTGCTACGCCATCAACCGGTTGTATCTACACCGAATCCTCAAGAAGACATCATACGAACTCCTAACCGGTAAAAAGCCTAATATTTCATATTTTAGAGTCTTTGGTAGCAAATGCTTTATTCTTGTTAAAAGAGGTAGAAAATCTAAATTTGCTCCTAAGACTGTAGAAGGCTTTTTACTAGGATATGACTCAAACACAAGGGCATATAGAGTCTTTAACAAGTCCTCTGGACTAGTTGAAGTTTCTTGTGACGTTGTGTTTGATGAGACTAACGGCTCTCAAGTAGAGCAAGTTGATCTTGATGAGATAGGTGATGAAGAGGCTCCATGCATCGCGCTTAGGAACATGTCCATTAGGGATGTGTGTCCTAAGGAATCCGAAGAGCCTCCAAATGCACAAGATCAACCATCCTCCACGCAAGCATCTCCACCAACTCAAAATGAGGATGAGGCTCAAGTTGATGAAAGAGAGGATCAAGCAAATGAGCCACCTCAAGATAACGACAATGATCAAGGGGGAGACGCAAATGATCAAGATAAGGAGGATGAAGAACAAAGACCGCCACACCCAAGAGTCCACCAAGCAATCCAACGAGATCACCCCGTCGACACCATCCTCGGCGATATACATAAGGGGGTAACCACTAGATCTCGTGTTGCTCATTTTTGTGAACATTACTCTTTTGTTTCCTCTATTGAGCCACACAAGGTAGAGGAAGCACTTCAAGATTCGGATTGGATAGTGGCGATGCAAGAGGAGCTCAACAACTTCACTAGGAACAAGGTATGACATTTAGTTCCACGTCCTAATCAAAATGTTGTAGGAACCAAATGGGTCTTCCGCAACAAGCAAGACGAGCATGGTGTGGTCACAAGGAACAAAGCCCGACTTGTGGCCAAAGGATACTCCCAAGTCGAAGGTTTGGATTTCGGTGAAACCTATGCACCCGTAGCTAGGCTTGATTCAATTCGTATATTATTGGCCTATGCTACTTACCATGGCTTCAAGCTTTACCAAATGGACGTGAAGAGTGCCTTCCTCAATGGACCAATCAAGGAAGAGGTCTATGTTGAGCAACCTCCCGGCTTTGAAGATAGTGAGTACCCTAACCATGTCTATAAACTCTCTAAGGCGCTTTATGGGCTCAAGCAAGCCCCAAGAGCATGGTATGAATGCCTTAGAGATTTCCTTATCACTAATGGATTCAAAGTCGGAAAAGCCGATCCTACACTCTTCACTAAAACTCTTGAAAATGACTTGTTTGTATGCCAAATTTATGTTGATGATATTATATTTGGGTCTACTAACAAGTCTACATGTGAAGAATTTAGTAGGATCATGACACAAAAATTCGAGATGTCTATGATGGGGGAGTTGAAGTATTTCTTAGGATTTCAAGTAAAGCAACTCCAAGAGGGCACCTTCATTAGCCAAACAAAGTATACTCAAGATATCCTAAGCAAGTTTGGGATGAAGGATGCCAAACCCATCAAGACACCCATGGGAACAAATGGGCATCTCGACCTCGACACGGAAGGTAAGTCCGTGGATCAAAAGGTATACCGGTCGATGATAGGTTCCTTACTCTATTTATGTGCATCTAGACCGGATATATTGCTTTCCGTATGCATATGTGCAAGATTCCAAGCCGACCCTAAGGAAGCTCACCTTACGGCCGTGTCGGTGTTTCGAGACCGGGGGGTCCCTGGGCCGACGAGTGAGTGTCGCCGCGTGCCCCAGCCCAGATGGGTCGAGCGCGAGGGCGAGCGCGAAGGGGGGAGAGCGAGGCGGCCGGAGACCGGCGTGAGAGAGGTGGGAATCCCGCGGCCTTCGTGTTCGTCCCACGCCCAGGTTGGGTGCGCTTGCAGTAGGGGGTTACAAGCGTCCACGCGGGAGAGGGAGCGAGCGGCCCCAAGCGAGCGTCTGTCTCGTCCTCGTCCCCGCGCGGCCAACCCTCTCTAAGAGGGCCCTGGTCCTTCCTTTTATAGGCGTAAGGAGAGGATCCAGGTGTACAATGGGGGGTGTAGCAGAGTGCTATGTGTCTAGCGGGGGAGAGCTAGCGCCCTAAGTACATGCCGTCGTGGCAGCCGGAGAGATTTTGGCACCCAGCTGGTGTGATGTCGTGGCCGTCGGAGGAGCGATGGAGCCTGGCGGAGGGACAACTGTCGGAGCGGTTGGGTCCTTACTGACGTCCTCTTGCTTCCGTAAGGGGGCTGAGAGCCGCCGTCGTCACAGAGCATGCGGGGCGCCATCATTGCCTATCTGGCGGAGCTAGCCAGATGGGACGCTGGTCTGGTTCCCTGTGGCCTGAGTCAGCTCGGGGTAGGGTGATGATGGCGCCTCCTGTTGACGTGGCTGGCCTGCGCCCTAGGTTGGGCGATGCGGAGGCTCCTCCGAAGCCGAGGTCGAGTCTGTCTTCCGTGGCCGAGGCCGAGTCCGAGCCCCTGGGTCGGGCGAGGCGGAGGTCGTCGGCTGAGGCTAGGGCGGAGTCCGAGCCCTGGGGTCGGGCGAAGCGGAGTTCGTCGTCATCTGGGACTTAGCCCGAGTCCGAGCCCTGGGTCGGGCGGAGCGGAGTTCGCCGTCTTCCGGGACTTAGCCCGAGTCCGAGCCCTGGGTCGGGCGGAGCGGAGTTCGCCGTCTTCCGGGACTTAGCCTGAGTCCGAGCCCTGGGTCGGGCGGAGCGGAGTTCGCCGTCTTCCGGGACTTAGCTCGAGTCCGAGCCCTGGGTCGGGCGAAGCGGAGTTCGCCGTCTTCCGGGACTTAGCCCGAGTCCGAGCCCTGGGTCGGGCGGAGCGGAGTTCGTCGTCTTCCGAGACTTAGCCCGAGTCTGAGCCCTGGGTCGGGCGGAGCGGAGTTCGCCGTCTTCCGGGACTTAGCCCGAGTCCGAGCCCTGGGTCGGGCGGAGCGGAGTTCGCCGTCTTCCGGGACTTAGCCCGAGTCCGAGCCCTGGGTCGGGCGAAGCGGAGCTTCCTATGGTGCCTCCGGCGGGGCCTGACTGCCTGTCAGCCTCACTCTGTCAAATGGCACCGCAGTTGGAGTGGCGCAGGCGGCGCTGTCCTTCTGTCAGGCCGGTCAGTGGAGCGGCGAAGTGACGGCGGTCACTTCGGCTCTGCTGGGGGGCGCGCGTCAGGATAAAGGTGTCAGGCCACCTTTGCACTAAATGCTCCTGCGACTTGGTCGGTCGGTGCGACAATTTAGTCAGGGTTGCTTCTTAGCGAAGGCAGGGCCTCGGGCGAGCCGGAAATATGTTCGCCGTTGGAGGGGGGCCTCGGGCGAGACGGAAATCCTCCGGGGTCGGCTGCCCTTGTCCGAGGCTAGGCTCGGGCGAGGCGTGATCGAGTCGTTGAATGGACTGATCCCTGACTTAGTCGCACCCATCAGGCCTTTGCAGCTTTATGCTGATGGGGGTTACCAGCTGAGAATTAGGAGTCTTGAGGGTACCCCTAATTATGGTCCCCGACAGTAGCCCCCGAGCCTCGAAGGGAGTGTTAGCACTCGCTTGGAGGCTTTCGTCGCACTTTTTTGCAAGGGGACCAGCCTTTCTCGGTTGCGCTTTTGTTCCGGTGGGTGCGCGCGAGCGCACCCGCCGGGTGTAGCCCCCGAGACCTCGGAGGAGTGGTTTCACTCCTCCGAGGTCTTAATGCCTCGCGTAATGCTTCGGCTGGTCTGGTTGTTCCCTCATGCGAGCTGGCCATAGCCCGGGTGTACGGTCGGGTCCCAAGTTCTCGGGCTGGTATGTTGACGCTGTCAACGGTTCGGCTGGAGCCGGGTTTGTGAGAGCAGCCCCCGAGCCTCTGCACAGGGCGAGAGGGCGATCAGGGACAGACTCGGCTTTTTTACATACGCCCTTGTGTCGCCTTTCCGCAAGGAGGAGGGGGGAAAGCGCCATGTTGCCCTCGATGGGCGCCGAACATGGTGTCTCCGGTGAGCTGCAAGCGGGTAATCCGAGTGGACGTCCATGCCCCGTTCGTTAGGGGTCGGCTAGGGGCCCAGAGGCACGCCCAAAAGTACCTGCGGGTGATCTGCCGGACCCGGTCCCCTAGCGACGGGGTCCGAGGGCTCGATGCCTCCCTCTGATGGGATTCCGTTACAAGATCGCTCCCGCTGGTCTCGGAAATGTCCTAGGGTACCTCGAGAGCGCAACCCGAGCCTTGGTTATGTATCGAACGTACCCATGGTCATCCCTCGCTCGGCGTCTGAGGCGGCTGTGAACCCTTCGGGGGCCAGCCTTCGAACCCCTGATCAGTAATGGGCACGGAGCCCGAGTAGCCTGAGGCGGCCGTAGAACCCTTTGGGGGGCCGGCCTTCGAACCTCTGACCAGTAGTGGGTGTAGGGCCCACGCGATCTGAGGCGGCTGTCGAACCCTTCGGGGGGCCAGCCTTCGAACCTCTGATCAGTAGGGAGGCTCGGAGCCTGGTTCCTTCACGGGGAAGGACCCTTTTCGGGGTATCCCCCTTTCCCGGTCCCTGTTGCAAGAGAGAGAGAAAGAGGAAAAAAGGAAAAGGATATGAAATCGAACGACGCGGCGTACCTTTACTGGCGCGGTCATTATGGCGAAGGCGAAGCGTCGCCCGCTTTTCCTGCCAGAGGCGCCGCCTGTCCCGCCGCGGAGTTAATGCGACGGGGCGAATGGTTGGCGGGGCGGTCGTTGCGCGTGCGCGAGTTGTCCGAGGAACGGCTGTTTGCTTTGCATTTTCGAATCCCGCGTCCGGTCCGGGCGGAACGTTTGAATCGGTCTCGCCTTGGTCTTTATATACCCGGGAGAGGGTCTGGTGCCAGTTCTTTGCTCCGCTTCCTGCCTCCTTCTTAGGTTTTCGTAACCCAAGAGACTTAGCCAGAGAAGAGGAAACCGCCACCCAAGAGACTTAGCCAGAGAAGAGGAAACCGCCACCCGAGAGACTTAGCCAGAGAAGAGGAAACCGCCCTTCCTGCCCCTTGCGCCGCCATCCCTTCCGCTCGGTGATGGCTGACCGGGTGACCATCATCTCGCCGCGCGATCCATGGCCTTTTTCCACGGTGACGGCGAGTGAT
Source organism: Zea mays (assembly GCF_902167145.1). Classification (NCBI taxonomy): domain Eukaryota; kingdom Viridiplantae; phylum Streptophyta; class Magnoliopsida; order Poales; family Poaceae; genus Zea; species Zea mays. Next base: position 200,843,182 of record NC_050097.1, on the reverse strand, counting down.
CTGGAGGATCTGGTTGGCGAGGGTTTACTTCGCCCTCTCACCGATGTGCAGCGACCGGAATGGATTCCTCCCGTGGGCGGAGCCGCTCCGTCCCCACCGCCGGGGTACATCGTGAGCTTCGTCTCCTTCCACGAGCGGGGATTCGGTGTGCCGGCGGGCCGCTTTATGCGGGTGATCCTGCACCACTACGGGGTGGAGTTGCCCAACCTCACCCCCAACTCCATCTCGCAGGCCGCCATCTTCGTAGCGGTGTGCGAGGGGTACTTGGGGATCGCCCCCCATTGGGATTTGTGGACCCATCTCTTTTTCGCGGAGCTTTTTGCCTCGCCGACGGGGGAGAGGAAAGTCCGCGCAGCGGTGCGGTCCGGCGGCTGCACCCTCCTGCTAAGGCAGTCGCGGGCGTCGCTGTATATTCCTGCCATCCTCGCGTCCTCGAACAAGGGGTGGCATCGCCGGTGGTTCTACCTCCGGAATGACGGCGAGTTGCTCCCGCCGTTCTCCCAGCGAGTAGTCACCACTGCCGCTGACGCTTGGCGCCACGGAACCCCTTCTCCAGGCCTTGGAGGTGTTGTGGAAGGGGGGACTCACCGCTGCGGGAGTGATTGCCGCCATCCACCGTCGGAGGGTGCTTCCCTTGGTGGAGCGACGGTTGTCGCTTTGGGAGATGACACCGGAGGCTGACTTGGAGGGCTCGCGGATGTCCTCTGATCCTCTTCCCTTCGACGCCCTCCACGAGCGGGTGTCCGTCACATTGGGGAAGCCGGACCCCACCGCCTACTCCTAGCCTTTGATGCGCCCAGACCAAGGGTGCGTGACTCTGGTGAGTGTCCGCTTCTTCCTTCCTCTTGCATCGGGTTGCTCCTGGTTCTTACGGTTGGGTTTTTCCCCCTTCTTCAGGAGGTGGGGTGGCACAAGCCTTCCCTGCCACGGGTCCCGCAGGATGCGGTGGACCGAGCAGCGCGGCGGGTCGCCGCGGAGGAGAAGAAGAAGAAGAAGGACGCGGAGAAGGCCCAGGCCCGTGAGCGGAGGCGGGCTCGAGATGCCTTGGAGAAGCTTCATCGCCGGCAGGAGAGGGAGGGGCTCCCGAGGGAGCCGTCGCCGGAAACGCCCGACGACGACGACGATGATGAAGATGATGACAAGGAGGACGACATGGCTGCACGCCTCGGCCTCAGCCCTGGCTTGGGGTTTGGCCAGGAGCCGTCAAACCAGCCCCCGAGCGGGCTGATGCCGTCAGTCCCCGGGGTCGGGACGCCGAGGTCCCAGCCCGAGGGGCGGGGGCAATCCGAGAGGGTACCGGACCCCTCGGCTGGAAGAGCTGAGGCGACCCCGGGGGGCCAGGCCGGAGCGTCTGCTCCCCGAGAGCCACCGCCCGCGCCGGCAGCGCAGGGGAGCGACCCTCAGGTCGTCGTGACAGTGCCTGGGCAGTCAGCCCCCAGGCGTCCAGGGCGCTCAAAGCGAGGGTGGTGCCTAAGCTTCCGGCGAAGCGGACCTCGGCGGTGGTTCCGGGGGTCGAGGTCCAAGAGACTTCCTCCCAGGCACGGTTGATCATGGCCCGGAGCGGGTAAGTATCTCGGAATGTCTTCGTCCTGGCTTTTCATTCATATGTCCTGGCCGTGATTTTCCTTTTTCCCTCAGCAAGCGGAGCCATGGCCTGACCGACCTGGCACCCCGGAAGGCCCTTAAGACGGCGCCGGCTTGCGTGGCCGGCGCCGCTCCAGGCCTTGCCGTCCAGCCGACCTTCTCGCAAGGCGTTCCACCGCAGGGGGCTCAGGCGGCACCGGTCGCCGTGGAGCAGGTTCCCGAGGCTGGCTCTTCTGCCGAGGCGGCCATTGTGATAGGGAAGGCGGCTGACGCTGACGTGGTCCCGAGCCCACCGGACGTGTCGGCCATGCCGGCGCCTGCCGCTACTGAAGTCGTTGTCGCCCCCGTCGGAGAGCGATCGGTTGCTGCCGACGTTGAGACGGCTGATACGTTGGCGCTTGGTGCCTCGGAAGAGGGGGGCGTGGAGACGCAATCCGTCCCGCCGGGCGGCAGCCTCGTCGCTGTGCGGTAGAGCTCCGAGGGCCGGCGCCAGTTGCTCCGGTTCCGGACCCGTGAGGCCTCGGACCCCGTCTTCGTTCTCGACGATGAACGGGAGGACCAGTCCTGGGATGAGCTCCGCGAGTGTGCTGAAGCAACGGTGGGGTCGCTCCGGTCGTCGCTGGAGGTTTTCTGCAGGGACATTCCCAAAATCCTCCAGGTGACGGTTTCAGGCATACCTTTTCTCTTCTGTGACCGAGGCGTTCTTCATGACGCCCCGCTTCCTTCCCTCAGGATCTAACGGATCGGAGCGCCGCCAAGTCGTCGTTCATCCGCCACGAGGTCGACGTCAGGGGCTCGCTGCGATCTCTGAGGACCTCGCTCGCCGGGGCTACTGCGCGCCTTTCTCAGCAGGGTGCCGAGGTAGCGGACCTCCAGTTGCTCTACACCGACCTGAGAGCCGATGCGGCAGCGGCGCGCGCGGAGGCGGCCGCGGCGCGCGCAGAAGCGCAACGGCAGCGGTCGGAGCTTGACCGGGTTGTCGAGGAGCGGGACCAATCTCGGGGCCGGGCTGCCGAGGCCGACAGCCGGGCCGAAACCCTTGCAGCCGACTTAGCCGTAGCCCAGGTCGCAGCCTCAGAGCAGCGTGCCCGAGCCAGAGGTACGCCTTGGCCATCCTTGGTTTTCGTTCCTGTTTGTTTCCTCTGCTTGTGTTTGAGATCTTTCTTCTGGCTATTCGCAGAGCTCGAGTCCGCCCTTGATGAGTCCGCCAAGGCACTTGCCGAGGCGCTTGCCGGGGCGGCCGAGCGGATGGAGGCTGACCACGCGGCCATGTCTGAAGCCGTCTCGGACGTTTACCGGATCCTTGTCTTCGGCGACGTTCCCTCAGGAAGCTCCCCTCAAAGTCGCCTCCAAGTCTTGGGCGATCACGTGCGCGGCAGACTCCGCGAGGCGCTACACCACGGCGTCAGGCGGGCCTTCGCCGTGCTCGCTTCCCACTACGTTGTGGACCTGGAGCGGGTTAGCGAGGGGTATTGCCTTCCCGACGAAGATGAAGCCGCCCTGGCAGAAGTCCAGAGGCTCGATGCGGCCGCCGCGGGTCCGAGCGCAGTGTTGGCGACCACCTTTGAGGCGGAGATCCTCCCACCTGCGCCGTCGCCGAAAGTCGAGATGGACCTCATTGAAGGTGGGGACGGAGCTGAAGGCGCGGCTCCTTCCCAAGGCGACGCCTAACTTGTTGGAACAGTTTCTGTTGGATGCGCGTGTGTCTTTCTGCGGCCGCTGAGGCCTGAACACTTTGTTACTGTTGCATGAAGTCGTACTCCTTTTCCTTTTATTTTGCGTGTCTAGCTTCGCCTGTCAGTAGCAGGGTGGCTTCCCCAAGTAGGGGTCACTTTTCGTGGCGGGTGACGAGTGAGATGTCCCTAACCCAGAGGCATGGGAGTACCTCGGCTCGGTCGGCCTTGCCACTTACATGCACCCACGTTCGCTCCTTGGGGTCCTGCTTCTGACATAGCCGGGGGAACGTAAAAGCCTTTTTGATTGAAAATTTTGGACGCAGAGGGGTTCCCCAATCTTGACGCAGAGCGATAAAGGGGGGTTCCCCCCTTTTTAGCCCCCGAGGGAGGGTCAGGCTCTGCCGAGGCGAGGCTGACCCTTCCTTGACGACTAAGACTTGCGTGGGAGCGAGGTATACGAACAATCTTGAAAACATCTTAAGGGTAGAAGCGACGTAACCGTTGGATGTTCCAAGCGTTGCCGTAGACCTCGCCCTGACTGTTGGCCAGCTTGTACGTTCCGAGCCTCAGAACTTTGGTGGTGACAAGCGGTCCTTCCCGGGGGTGCGTGTAGCCCCCGGGTGCCCCCAACAAGGGCTCGGGGTGCTGTGCGATGGTCGCAATCCTCTCCGGGTGGGCTTCGATGCCCCGCCTGGAGATGATAAACCCCAAGACCAGGACTGAGCTTGGCGCTTTTTGCCTCTTTGATGAACTCCGCCGCCATTAGCTTGTGGATCTCCCCGCCTATGGCTCTGCGCTTCTCCTCGTCGAATCGGCGCAGAGGCTGCCTGACAGGTCGGGCTCCGGCCCGAATATCCAGCGAGTGCTTGGCGACATCCCTCGGTACGCCGGGCATGTCCGAGGGACTCCACGCGAAGACGTCGGCGTTCGCGCGGAGGAAGTCGACGAGCACTGCTTCCTATTTGGGATCGAGCCCGGAGCCGATCCGGATCTGCTTGGAGGCGTCGCTACTAGGGTCGAGGGGGACGACCTTAACCGTCTCCACTGGCTCGAAGTTGCCGGCATGACGTTTCACGTCTGGCGCCTCCTTAGAGAGGCTTTCCAAGTCGGAGATGAGGGCCTCGGACTCGGCGAGGGCCTCGGCGTACTCCACGCACTCCACGTCGCATTCGAACGCGTGCTTGTACGTGGGGCCAACGGTGATGACCCCGTTGGGGCCCGGCATCTTGAGCTTCAGGTAGGTGTAGTTGGGGACGGCCATGAACTTCGCGTAGCATGGCCTTCCCAGTACCGCGTGGTAGGTTCCTCGGAACCCGACCACCTCGAACGTCAGAGTCTCCCTTCGGAAGTTGGAGGGCATTCCGAAGCAGACGGGAAGGTCGAGTCGTCCGAGGGGCTGGACGCGCTTCCCGGGAATGATCCCGTGGAAGGGCGCAGCGCCTGCTCGGACGGAGGACAGATCGACGCGCTGGAGCCCGAGGGTCTCAGCGTAGATGATGTTGGGGCTGCTGCCTCCGTCCATAAGGACCTTGGTGAGCCTGACGTCGCCGATGACGGGGTCGACGACGAGCGGGTATTTCCCCGGGCTCGACACGTGGTCGGGGTGGTCAGCTTGGTCGAAGGTGATGGGCTTGTCGGACCAGTCTAGGTAGACTGGCGCCGCCACCTTAACCGAGCAGACCTCCCGGCGCTCTTGCTTGCGGTGCCGAGTCGAGGCATTCGCCGCTTGTCCACCGTAGATCATAAAGCAGTCGCGGACCTCGGGGAACTCTCCTGCTTGGTGATCTTCCTTGTTGTCATCGTCGCGGGCCCTGCCACCCTCCGCGGGTGGCCCGGCCCTGTGGAAGTGGCGCCGAAGCATGACGCACTCCTCAAGGGTGTGCTTGACGGGCCCCTGATGATAGGGGCACGGCTCCTTGAGCATCTTGTCGAAGAGGTTGGCACCTCCGGGGGGTTTCCGAGGGTTTTTGTACTCGGCGGCGGCGACAAGGTCCGCGTCGGCGGCGTCGCGTTTCGCTTGCGACTTCTTCTTGCCTTTCTTCTTGGCGCCGTGCTGAGTTGACGCCTCGGGAGCATCTTCCGACGGGCGGCCCTGGGGCTGCTTGTCCTTTCGGAAGATGGCCTCGACCGCCTCCTGGCCGGAGGCGAACTTGGTGGCGATGTCCATCAGCTCGCTCGCCCTGGTGGGGGTCTTGCGACCCAACTTGCTCACTAGGTCGCGGCAGGTGGTGCCGGCGAGGAACGCGCCAATGACATCCGAGTCGGTGATGTTGGGCAGCTCGGTGCGCTGCTTCGAGAATCGCCGGATGTAGTCCCGGAGGGACTCTCCCGGCAGCTGCCGGCAGCTTCGAAGGTCCCAGGAATTCCCGGGGCGCACATACGTGTCCTGGAAATTGCCGGCAAAAGCTTGGACTAGGTCGTCCCAGTTGGAGATCTGCCCCGGGGGCAGGTGCTCCAACCAGGCGCGAGCGGAGTCGGAGAGGAACAGGGGGAGGTTGCGGATGATGAGGTTGTCATCGTCCGTTCCACCCAGTTGGCAGGCCAGACGGTAGTCCGCGAGCCACAGTTCCGGTCTCGTCTCCCCCGAGTACTTTGTGATAGTAGTCGGGGGTCGGAACCGGGTCGGGAACGGCGCCCGTCGGATGGCCCGGCTGAAGGCCTGCGGACCGGGCGGTTCGGGCGAGGGACTCCGATCCTCCCCGCTGTCGTAGCGTCCCCCACGCCTGGGGTGGTAGCCTCGGTGCACCCTCTCGTCGAGGTGGGCCCGACGGTCGCGGTGATGGTGCTCGTTGCCGAGGCGGCCCGGGGCCGCAGGCGCGGTGTTGCGCGTGCGCCCGGTGTAGACCGAGGCTTCCCGCATGAATCGGGAAGTCGCGACATGAGGTTCCGAGGGGTATCCCTGCCTTCAGGAGGCAGAGCTCTCAGCCCGTCGGACCGCGGCGCCTTCCAGGAGATTCTTGAGCTCCCCCTGGATTCGCCGGCCCTCGGTGGTTGATGGCTCCGGCATCGCGCGGAGAAGCATCGCTGCGGCAGCCAGGTTCTGGCCGACGCCACTAGATGCGGATGGCGGCCTGACCCTGGCGTCATCGGTGACGCGGTGCTGGAAACCCTAGGTCAGATGACGTATTTCTCCGGCCGGGGGTTGGCCCGCCCATGCCTGCCCGACGTCCCGGCGGATCGGCTCAAGCGCCCCTGCTCCCTCGTCGAACCTGGCCTGCGCCTCGCGGATTTGCTCGAGCTGTGGGTCATGGCCCCCCGCCTGAACGGGGACCACAACTAGCTCCCGTGGGATGTCGACGCGGGGCACTGGCCTAGGGAGATCACCGTCCTCCGGCATGCCGAGATGATTGCCTTCGGAGGGACCCCCTAGATCGACGTGGAAACATTCGCGGCTTGGGCCGCAGTCCTCGTCGCCGAGGCTGCGGCTACCGTCGGAACAGTCGAAAAGGCAGTAGTCACATGCGGTCATGAAGTCCCGCATGGCACTGGGGTTGCCAAGTCCAGAGAAATCCCAACAGATGCTGGGCCCGTCGTCTTCCTCGGACCTAGAGGGCCCGTAGGTCGAGACGTCTGTCAGCCGGTCCCAAGGCGACCGCATGCGAAACCCCAGAGGGTTTGGACTCGCCTTTACGAGAGCGTCCGCCAAAGCGAGGTCGCTAGGCGGGTTGAGGCTGAATCCAAATGACGTAGGATGGGAATCGGTCGGTACCTTTTGGTCGACGAGCGGCGATGAAGTCACGTCGGGGACTGACTGCACCGTCGTCTCAGGTGCGAGGGTGACATCCAGCAAGCTCTCCGCGAGCGCGCTGGCGTCGTCCGCTTGCTCGGGATGGGCGTGTCGCGGGGAGACGGCGCACGTCTTCGACTCAGGCGCGAAGTCGATACCCGGTGTGCCCCTCTTTGGGGTGCCGGCGCTGTCGGCTCGCTCAACAGCCAACGAGGCGCTGCCTCCTGCTTGGCCTTGGTCGCCCTGCCTTCCCCTCCATCGGCGGGGGAAAGGGCAGGATGAGCTCGAAGGTCGTTCTTCCACCACGCGGGGAAGACGTCGTCGATTCCGCCGCCGGCGGGCGGGTTGTCGGCCGCCATTGTCGTCGTCGCGCGGTGGTGGAAGGAGTATCATGTCGTAGCCGCCGTCGAGGGACATGAACTCAAGACTCCCGAAATAGAGCACCGTCCCGGGTTGGAGAGGTTGTTGGAGACTGCCCATCTGGAGCTTGACGAGAAGCTGTTCGTCAACACGCAGCAGGCCCCTACCTGGCGCGCCAACTGTCGGCGTTTCGAGACCGGGGGGTCCTTGGGCCGACGAGTGAGTGTCGCCGCGTGCCCCAGCCCAGATGGGTCGAGCGCGAGGGCGAGCGCGAAGGGGGGACAGCGAGGCGGCCGGAGACCGGCGTGAGAGAGGTGGGAATCCCGTGGCCTTCGTGTTCGTCCCGCGCCCAGGTCGGGTGCGCTTGCAGTAGGGGGTTACAAGCGTCCACGCGGGAGAGGGAGCGAGCGGCCCCAAGCGAGCGCTTGTCTCGTCCTCGTCCCCACGCGGCCAACCCTCTCTAAGAGGGCCCTGGTCCTTCCTTTTATAGGCGTAAGGAGAGGATCCAGGTGTACAATGGGGGGTGTAGCAGAGTGCTACGTGTCTAGCGGGGGAGAGCTAGCGCCCTAAGTACATGCCGTCGTGGCAGCCGGAGAGATTTTGGCACCCAGCTGGTGTGATGTCGTGGCCGTCGGAGGAGCGATGGAGCCTGGCGGAGGGACAGCTGTCAGAGCGGTTGGGTCCTTGCTGACATCCTCTTGCTTCCGTAAGGGGGCTGAGAGCCGTCGTCGTCACAGAGCATGCGGGGCGCCATCATTGCCTATCTGGCGGAGCTAGCCAGATGGGACGCCGGTCTGGTTCCCTGTGGCCTGAGTCAGCTCGGGGTAGGGTGATGATGGCGCCTCCTGTTGACGTGGCTGGCCTGCGCCCTAGGTTGGGCGATGCGGAGGCTCCTCCGAAGCCGAGGTCGAGTCTGTCTTCCGTGGCCGAGGCCGAGTCCGAGCCCCTGGGTCGGGCGAGACGGAGGTCGTCGGCTGAGGCCAGGGCGGAGTCCGAGCCCTGGGGTCGGGCGAAGCGGAGTTCGTCGTCTTCTGGGACTTAGCCCGAGTCCGAGCCCTGGGTCGGGCGGAGCGGAGTTCGCCGTCTTCCGGGACTTAGCCCGAGTCCGAGCCCTGGGTCGGGCGGAGCGGAGTTCGCCGTCTTCCGGGACTTAGCCCGAGTCCGAGCCCTGGGTCGGGCGGAGCGGAGTTCACCGTCTTCCGGGACTTAGCCCGAGTCCGAGCCCTGGGTCGGGCGGAGCAGAGTTCGCCATCTTCCGGGACTTAGCCCGAGTCCGAGCCCTAGGTCGGGCGGAGCAGAGTTCGCCGTCTTCCGGGACTTAGCCCGAGTCTAAGCCTTGGGTCGGGCGGAGTGGAGTTCGCCGTCTTCTGGGACTTAGCCTAGGGATGGCAATCGGGCGGGTAGAACGCGGATATATGTTTCGCGTATCCATACCCGCGAGGTAAAACCCAATCCATACCCATACCCATTTACGCTTGTGGGTACGGATCTATATCCGTACCCGTACCCGCCGGGTATCCGTTATCCAACGGATATCCGTTACCCGCCCGCCCACTAAAATTACAGCAACATTTCAGCAGCATTCTAACAGAAATTTATCACAATTTAACATTCCAACAACATCAAATAATAATTTTCGTTGGGAGTTGACATCACAATCTGCACAAACAAAATCCATTTATCCATACAAGTAATTTTTTCAAATCCCTACCAGCAATATGTCCAAAACTCCAAATCTAAACATAAATTTATCCAAGCCAGTTTAATTTACCAGAGAAGACGACTAGACGAGTCGGGGCACGGCGCGTCGGCGCACCGCTGGCCGCTCAGTGCAGGTGCTCCACTCTCCGCTCAGCTCGGCGCGACGGTGCCCGGCGCCCCGCTCGGCCGGCCTGGAGGGCGACAGCTGCTCCTGTTGGTTTGGCGGCTAGGGTTTAGAACTGCGAGGACAAGACACAAGAGAGTAAGAGACCGAGACCGAGAGAGCGCTGGGTGCATGGGACGATCGAACGGACCAGGTGGCCATCTGGGACTGGGAGCCTGCTGCCGCCACCGGGGACCTGGGCGGCTGGGAGCCTGGCCGTCTGGGCTGGGACTCTGGGAGGCACCGAGGTAGGACGCAGGAGTGAAGGACCGTGCGACCACAGGACTACAGGAGGCTGGGGCTGGGGAGCTGCCGAGCTGGGCCGTTTGGGGGCTAGCCGCTGGGGGCTGGGCTGTTGGGGCCTGGCGCTGGCATTGGAAGTCTGGAATCTAGGATGCGGCCATGTCTGGGTCCACATGTCATATGCCCATCGGGTGACGGATATGGATAGCAGATATCCATACCCGCGAAGTTATTACCCGTGGATACCGTATAGTATCCATACCCGTACCCGCGGATATGAAATTCCACCATATCCGTACCCAACGGGTAAATAACCGCGGTTATTTACCCATATCCGTACCCACTGCCATCCCTAACTTAGCCCGAGTCCGAGCCCTGGGTCGGGCGAAGCGGAGCTTCCTATGGTGCCTCCTGAAAGGGAAATGTGCCTTTAGGCCATTTCTAAGTATTTTGGTGATTTAGTGCCCAACATAGGTGCCTAATTGTAAAATGGTGGCCAAAGTACAAATCAAGGATAAAGGTATGTTTCTCAGACTTAGTACATTGTTTTATGGACTAATGTATTGTGTCTAAGTGCTGGAAACAGAAGAAATCGAGTTGGAGAAGAGATGGCTCGAGCAGCCAAAGTCTGCCCAGTCTGGGTGCACCGGACAGTGTCCGGTGCGCCAGGCTGGCTCGAGGGAAAAGGCTGCTCTCGGGACTTCAACGGCGGTGTACGGCTAAAATTCACCGGACTATCCGGTATGCACCGGACTGTCCGGTGGGCCGTTCACAGGCGAACTCGTCGCTCTCGGGAATTCATCATCGACGTACGGCTATAATTCACTGGACTGTCCGGTGTGCACCGGACTGTCCGGTGAGCCAACGGTCGGCAGGGCCAACGGTCGGCCGCGCGATCTGCGCGGGACACGTGGCCGGGCCAACGGCTAGTAGCAGGCACCGGACTGTCCGGTGTGCACCGGACATGTCAAGTGCGCCAACGGCTCTCAGGCTGACCAACGATCGACTGCGCTGTTTATGGAAAGAAATCGGGCACCGGACATGTCCGGTGTGCACCGGACTGTCCGGTGCACCAGTCGACAGAAGGCAAGATCAGCCTTCCTAGATTGCTCTCAACGGCTCCTAGCTGCCTTGGGGCTATAAAAGGGACCCCTAGGCGCATGGAGGAGAACACCAAGCATTCCTACAACATTCCTAAGCACCAAGACATCGATTTCGCGCATTCTTTTCATTGTGATAGCATATAGAGCTCTAGTGGAGTTGTGAACTCAATGAGTTGTGTTGCGAGCTCTTGTTGTGACTTGTGTGCGTGTTGACACTCTGTTTCTTGTGTCTTGTGTGCGTTGCTAATCCCTCCCTTGCTCTGTGTTCTTTGTGAATTTCAAGTGTAAGGGCGAGAGACTCCAAGTTGTGGAGATTCCTCGCAAACGGGATTGAGAAAAAGCAAGCAAAACACCGTGGTATTCAAGTGGGTCTTTGGACCGCTTGAGAGGGGTTGATTGCAACCCTCGTCCGTTGGGACGCCACAACGTGGAGTAGGCAAGCGTTGGTCTTGGCCGAACCACGGGATAACCACTGTGCCATCTCTGTGATTGATCCTTGTTGGTTATTATGTTTTGTTGAGGATTCCTATCTAGCCACTTGGCAATTATTGTGCTAACGATTAACCAAGTTTTGTGGCTTAAGTTTTCAAGTTTCACAGGATCACCTATTCACCCCCCCTCTAGGTGCTCTCAATTGGTATCGGAGCCGTTCTCTTCACAAAGGGACTAACCGCCCGAAGAGATGGATCCTAAGGGGAAGGGAATCGTGATCAACGACAAAGAGAAGGAATCCTTCGTCAACGAGCCGAAGGACGACAAGCCTACCGACTCCGGCTCGGGCCATAGACGAAAGGAAGGGAAGAAGAAGAAGACGAGGCGCATCAAGGAGATCGTCTATTACGACGACAGCGATGAGTCTACTTCTTCCCAAAAGGGCGACGACCACAACGACTACGAAAGAAGGAAACCGGTTAATTCGAACTTTTCTTTTGACTACTCTCGTATTCCGCAAAGTTCAAATTCACATTTGCTCTCCATTCCACTTGGCAAGCCCCCACACTTTGATGGGGAGGACTACGGATTTTGGAGCTACAAAATGCGCAGTCACCTATTCTCTCTCCATCCTAGTATATGGGAGATTGTAGAGAGTGGAATGCATTTTGATAGTTCGGATAGTCCTATGTTCATTAATGAGCAAATCCATAAGAATGCACAAGCTACTACTGTTCTTCTAGCTTCATTGTGCAGGGATGAATACCACAAAGTGAGCGGCTTGGATAACGCCAAGCAGATCTGGGGACACCCTCAAGATTTCTCATGAGGGGAATGACGTCACCTTGCTCACCAAGATGGAGTTGGTGGAGGGCGAGCTTGGACGGTTCGTGATGATAAGGGGCGAGGAGCCGACACAAACATACAACCGGCTCAAGACCCTTATCAACAAAATAAGGAGCTACGGAAGCACGCGATGGACGGACCACGACGTCGTCTGACTGATGCTAAGGTCCTTTACCGTTCTTGATCCTCATTTGGTAAATAATATTCGTGAGAATCCCAGGTACACCAAAATGTCGCCCGAAGAAGTCCTTGGAAAATTCGTTAGTGGGCGGATGATGATCAAGGAGGCGAGGTACGTGGACGACGCCTTGAATGGTCCGATCAACGAACCGCAACCCCTTGCTCTCAAGGCAACAAGAAGCAAGGAGGCGCTACCTAGTAAGGTGGCACAAATTGAGGCAGCCAGACTTAATGATGAAGAGATGGCCCTCATCATCAAAAGATTCAAGACGACGCTTAAAGGTCGCAAGGGACAGCCAAGCAAGACCAAAGCCAAGGGGAAGCGCTCATGCTTCAAATGCGGTAAGCTTGGTCATTTTATTGCTAACTGTCCCGACAATGATAGTGATCAGGACCAAGGGAACAAGAGGGAGAAGAAGAAGAATTATAAGAAGGCAAAGGGTGAGGCTCATCTTGGCAAGGAGTGGGATTCATACTGCTCCTCGTCCGACTCCGACAATGAAGGACTCGCCGCCACCGCCTTCAACAAGTCATCCCTCTTCCCTAACGAGCGTCACACATGCCTTATGGCAAGGGAGAAGAAGGTATGTACTCGAGACTCTACTTATGCTTCTTCAAGTGAAGACGAATCTAGTGATGAGGAAATAGATTACTCTAGCTTGTTCAAGGGATTGGATAGAAATAAAATTGATAAAATCAATGAATTGATTGATGCCTTGAATGAAAAGGATAGGCTTTTAGAAAAGCAAGAGGATTTGTTGTATGATGAACATGACAAATTTGTAGAGGCACAAAAATCCTATGCTTTAGAAGTTAAAAGAAATGAAATGCTTTCTTATGAACTATCTATGTGTCATGAAACCATTTCTACTTTACAGAGTGTTAACAATGATTTAAATGCTAAATTAGAAGTAGCAAATAAATCTAATTCTTGTGTAGAACATGTTATGATTTGCACTAGGTGTAAGGATTTTGATATTGATGCCTGTAATGGACACCTAGTTTCAATTTCGAGATTAAATGATGAAGTAGCTAATCTTAATGCCCAACTTAAGACTAGCAAAAGTGATTTCGATAAGCTAAAATTTGCAAGGGATGCCTACACGATTGGTAGACACCCCTCAATTAAGGATGGACTTGGCTTCAAGAGGGAAGCCAAGGACTTAACAAGCCATGAGGCTCCCATCTCCGCCAAGGAGAAAGGGAAGGCCCCTATGGCAAGAAATACTAAAAAGAACCATGCTTTTATGTACAATGATAGAAGACAGTCTCATAGGAATTGTAATGCTTTTGACTCGCATGCCTATGACTCTTATGCTATGTTTGCCCCCAGCTCTTCCTATATGCAGGGTAGAAATATGCCTAGGAAAAATATTCATCATGTGCCTAGGAAAAATATTCATCATGTTCCTAGAAAAGTTATGAATGTTCCCTCTACAATTTATCATGCTTTGAATGCTTCCTTTGCTATTTGTAGAAAGGATAGGAAGATAGTTGCTCGGAAGTTAGGGGCAAAATGCAAGGGCGATAAAACTTGCATTTGGGTCCCTAAGGAAATTGTGACTAACCTTGTAGGACCCAACAAGAGTTGGGTACCTAAGACCCAAGCCTAAATTTGCCTTGCAGGTTTATGCATCCGGGGGTTCAAGCTGGATTATCGACAGCGGATGCACAAACCATATGACGGGGGAGAAGAAGATGTTCACCTCCTACGTCAAGAATAAGGATTCCCAAGATTCAATCATATTCGGTGATGGGAACCAAGGCAAGGTGAAAGGTTTAGGCAAGATTGCAATATCAAATGAGCATTCTATCTCTAATGTGTTTTTAGTGGAGAGTCTTGGATATAATTTACTATCTGTTAGTCAATTATGTAATATGGGATATAACTGTTTATTTACAAATGTAGATGTGTCTGTCTTTAGAAGATGTGATGGTTCACTAGCTTTTAAGGGTGTACTAGACGGCAAACTTTACTTAGTTAATTTTGCAAAAGAAGAGGCCGGTCTAGATGCATGCTTAATGGCTAAGACTTGCATGGGCTGTTTGTGGCATCGCCGCTTAGCACATGTGGGGATGAAGAACCTCCACAAGCTTCTAAAGGGAGAACACGTGATAGGTCTAACCAATGTTCATTTCGAAAAAGATAGACCTTGTGCAGCTTGTCAAGCAGGTAAACAAGTGGGAGGAGCACATCACAACAAGAATGTGATGACCACGTCAAGACCTCTGGAGCTGCTGCATATGGACCTCTTCGGACCCGTCGCCTATCTTAGCATAGGAGGAAGTAAGTATGGTCTAGTTATTGTTGATGACTTTTCCCGCTTCACTTGGGTGTTCTTTTTGCAGGATAAGTCTGAAACCCAAGGAACCCTCAAGCGCTTCCTCAGGAGAGCTCAAAATGAGTTTGAGCTCAAGGTAAAGAAGATAAGAAGCGACAACGGGTCCGAATTCAAGAATCTTCAAGTGGAGGAGTTCCTTGAGGAGGAGGGGATCAAGCACGAGTTCTCCGCTCCCTACACACCTCAGCAAAATGGTGTGGTAGAGAGGAAGAACATGACGCTCATAGATATGGCGAGGACTATGCTTGGAGAGTTCAAGACCCCCGAGTGCTTTTGGTCGGAAGCCGTGAACACGGCTTGCCACGCCATCAACAGGGTCTACCTTCACCGCCTCCTCAAGAAGACTTCATATGAGCTGCTAACTAGTAACAAACCCAATATATCGTACTTTCGTGTATTTGGGAGTAAATGCTACATTCTAGTGAAGAAGGGTAGGAATTCCAAATTTGCTCCCAAAGTTGTAGAAGGGTTTCTATTAGGTTATGATTCAAATACAAAGGCGTATAGGGTCTTCAACAAATCATCAGGTTTGGTAGAAGTCTCTAGCGACGTTGTATTTGATGAGACTAATGGCTCTCCAAGAGAGCAAGTTGTTGATCTTGATGATGTAGATGAAGAAGACGTTCCAATGGCCGCAATACGCACCATGGCGATTGGAGATGTACGGCCTAAGGAACATTTGGAGCAAGATCAACCGTCTTCCTCAACTATGGTGCATCCCCCAACCCAAGATGACGAACAGGTACCTCAAGTGGAGGCGCATGATCAAGGGGGAGCACAGGATGTTCAAGTTGAAGAGGAAGAAGCACCTCAGGCACCTCCAACCCAAGTTCGAGCGACGATTCAAAGGGATCATCCCGTCGACCAGATATTGGGTGATATTAGCAAGGGAGTAACCACTCGTTCAAGATTAGTTAATTTTTGTGAGCATTACTCTTTTGTCTCTTCTATTGAGCCTTTCAGGGTAGAAGAGGCCTTGCTAGATCCGGACTGGGTGTTGGCCATGCAGGAGGAACTCAACAATTTCAAGCGCAATGAAGTTTGGACACTGGTGCCTCGTCCCAAGCAAAATGTTGTGGGAACCAAGTGGGTGTTCCGCAACAAACAGGACGAGCACGGGGTGGTGACAAGGAACAAGGCTCGGCTTGTGGCAAAAGGTTATGCCCAAGTCGCAGGTTTGGACTTTGAGGAGACTTTTGCTCCTGTGGCTAGGCTAGAATCAATTCGTATCTTGCTAGCATATGCCGCTCACCATTCTTTCAGGTTGTACCAAATGGATGTGAAGAGCGCTTTCCTCAACGGGCCGATCAAGGAGGAGGTGTACGTAGAGCAACCCCCTGGCTTCGAGGATGAACGGTACCCCGACCACGTGTGTAAGCTCTCTAAGGCGCTCTATGGACTTAAGCAAGCCCCAAGAGCATGGTATGAATGCCTTAGAGACTTTTTAATTGCTAATGCTTTCAAGGTTGGGAAAGCCGATCCAACTCTTTTTACTAAGACTTGCAATGGTGATCTTTTTGTGTGCCAAATTTATGTCGATGACATAATATTTGGTTCTACTAATCAAAAGTCGTGTGAAGAGTTTAGCAGGGTGATGACGCAGAAATTCGAGATGTCGATGATGGGCGAGTTGAACTACTTCCTTGGGTTCCAAGTGAAGCAACTCAAGGATGGCACTTTCATCTCCCAAACGAAGTACACGCAAGACTTGCTAAAGCGATTTGGGATGAAGGACGCCAAGCCCGCAAAGACGCCGATGGGAACTGACGGACACACCGACCTCAACAAAGGAGGTAAGTACGTTGATCAAAAAGCATACCGGTCCATGATAGGTTCTTTGCTTTATTTATGTGCTAGTAGACCGGATATTATGCTTAGGGTATGCATGTGTGCTAGATTTCAATTTGATCCTAAGGAATGTCACTTAGTGGCTGTGAAGCGAATTCTTCGATATTTAGTCGCTACGCCTTGCTTCGGGATCTGGTATCCAAAGGGGTCTAACTTTGACTTGATTGGGTACTCAGATTCCGACTATGCTGGATGTAAGGTCGATAGGAAGAGTACATCGGGGACGTGCCAATTCTTAGGAAGGTCCCTGGTGTCATGGAACTCTAAGAAACAAACCTCCGTTGCCCTATCCACCGCTGAGGCCGAATACGTTGCCGCAGGACAGTGTTGCGCGTAACTACTTTGGATGAGGCAAACCCTCCGGGACTTTGGCTACAATCTGAGCAAAGTCCCACTCCTATGTGACAATGAGAGTGCTATCCGAATAGCGGAAAATCCTGTTGAGCACAGCCGCACAAAGCACATTGACATCCGGCATCACTTTTTGAGAGACCACCAGCAAAAGGGAGATATTGAAGTGTTTCATGTTAGCACCGAGAACCAGCTAGCTGATATCTTTACCAGGCCTCTAGATGAGAAGACCTTTTGCAGGCTGCGTAGTGAGCTCAATATCTTAGATTCGCGGAACTTGGATTGAAATGTAGCATACATGTGTTTATGCCTTTGATCATGTTCATTCTGCATGTTGTTGCTTATTGTGGTGCTCAAGTTGTACAAACACTCCCTGGACCTCACAAGTCCTGTTTGCAAGTGATGCACATATTTAGGGGAGCTGTGCTACAACTTGACCCTTTGAGACTAACCATGTTCTTGAGTTTGGTTGTTTTAGTCTCCAAGGAGAATTGAAAGGGAAAAGGTGGACTTGGACCATGCAAGACTTCCACTGCACTCCGATGAAAAGAGTAACTTTTCCAAGTTCATCTTTATACTCTTATTGCCTTTGTGTTCTTATTTGAAGATTTTGGTGAGGAAATGGGGTTAAAGGGCCAAGATTGATCCCGTTTTGGTGATTGATGCCAAAGGGGGAGAAAATAAAGGCCAAAGTGATAGATGGATCAACTACCACTTGAGAAATTTTGAAAATAGTAGATTAGAGCTTTTGGTTTGTCAAAACTCTTTTATTGTCTCCTGTGTCAAAAGTTGGCCTCTTGTGGGGAGAAGTGTTGTTGGCCTCTTGTGGGGAGAAGTGTTGATTATGGGAAAAAGGGGGAGTTTTTGAAATCCTTGATCAAATTTCTTTGGAAAACCTCTCTTTATGTCTCTACAAGTGGATTTGACTTAGAGATAGGAATTTGAGTTTGATTTGCAAAAACAAACCAAGTGGTGGCA
Organism: Zea mays; assembly: GCF_902167145.1. Lineage (NCBI taxonomy): Eukaryota > Viridiplantae > Streptophyta > Magnoliopsida > Poales > Poaceae > Zea > Zea mays. The sequence continues at coordinate 200,825,648 of NC_050097.1, read as the reverse complement.
TAGAGTGATCCATATATGTCAAATTTGAATCAAAATAATTTTGAGTTCTTAGTTGGATTGATTTTGTACTTGTTCTACTTGCTTTATGTTGTGTTGGCATAAATCACCAAAAAGGGGGAGATTGAAAGGGAAATGTGCCTTTGGGCCATTTCTAAGTATTTTGGTGATTTAGTGCCCAACACAGGTGCCTAATTGTAAAATGGTGGACAAAGTACAAATCAAGGATAAAGGTATGTTTCTCAGACTTAGTACATTGTTTTATGGACTAATGTATTGTGTCTAAGTGCTGGAAACAGAGGAAATCGAGTTGGAGAAAAGATGGCTCGAGCAGCCAAAGTCTGCCCAGTCTGGGTGCACCGGACAGTGTCCAGTGCGCCAGGCTGGCTCGAGGGAAAAGGCTGCTCTCGGGACTTCAACGGCGGTGTACGGCTAAAATTCACCGGACTGTCCGGTGTGCACCGGACTGTCCGGTGGGCCGTTCACAGGCGAACTCGTCGCTCTCGGGAATTCATCGTCGACGTACGGCTATAATTCACCGGACTGTCCGGTGTGCACCGGACTGTCCGGTGAGCCAACGGTCGGCAGGGCCAACGGTCGGCCGCGCGATCTGCGCGGTACACGTGGCCGGGCCAACGGCTAGTAGCAGGCACCGGACTGTCCGGTGTGCACCGGACATGTCAAGTGCGCCAACGGCTCTCAGGCTGACCAACGGTCGACTGCGCTATTTATGGAAAGAAATCGGGCACCGGACATGTCCGGTGTGCACCGGACTGTCCGGTGCACCAGTCGACAGAAGGCAAGATCAGCCTTCCTAGATTGCTCTCAACGGCTCCTAGCTGCCTTGGGGCTATAAAAGGGACCCCTAGGCGCATGGAGGAGAACACCAAGCATTCCTACAACATTCCTAAGCACCAAGACATCAATTTCGCGCATTCTTTTCATTGTGATAGCATATAGAGCTCTAGTGGAGTTGTGAACTCATTGAGTTGTGTTGCGAGCTCTTGTTGCGACTTGTGTGCGTGTTGACACTCTGTTTCTTGTGTCTTGTGTGCGTTGCTAATCCCTCCCTTGCTCCATGTTCTTTGTGAATTTCAAGTGTAAGGGCGAGAGGCTCCAAGTTGTGGAGATTCCTCGCAAACGGGATTGAGAAAAAGCAAGCAAAACACCGTGGTATTCAAGTGGGTCTTTGGACCGCTTGAGAGGGGTTGATTGCAACCCTCGTCCGTTGGGATGCCACAACGTGGAGTAGGCAAGCGTTGGTCTTGGCCGAACCACGGGATAACCACCGTGCCATCTCTGTGATTGATCCTTGTTGGTTATTGTGTTTTGTTGAGGATTCCTATCTAGCCACTTGGCAATTATTGTGCTAATGATTAACCAAGTTTTGTGGCTTAAGTTTTCAAGTTTCACAGGATCACCTATTCACCCCCCCTCTAGGTGCTCTCACCTCCGGCGGGGCCTGACTGCCTGTCAGCCTCACTCTGTCAAATGGCACCGCAGTCGGAGTGGCGCAGGCGGCACTGTCCTTCTGTCAGGCCGGTCAGTGGAGCGGCGAAGTGACGACGGTCACTTCGGCTCTGCCGGGGGGCGCGCGTCAGGATAAAGGTGTCAGGCCACCTTTGCATTAAATGCTCCTGCGACTTGGTCGGTCGGTGCGACAATTTAGTCAGGGTTGCTTCTTAGCGAAGGCAGGGCCTCGGGCGAGCCGGAAATATGTTCGCCGTTGAAGGGGGGCCTCGGGCGAGACGGAAATCCTCCGGGGTCGGCTGCCCTTGTCCGAGGCTAGGCTCGGGCGAGGCGTGATCGAGTCGCTGAATGGACTGATCCCTGACTTAGTCGCACCCATCAGGCCTTTGCAGCTTTATGCTGATGTGGGTTACCAGCTGAGAATTAGGAGTCTTGAGGGTACCCCTAATTATGGTCCCCGACAGGCCGTAAAACGTATCTTGAGATATTTGGCTTATACTCCTAAGTTTGGGCTTTGGTATCCTAGGGGATCCACATTTGATTTAATTGGTTATTCCGATGCCGATTGGGCGGGCTGTAAAATTAATAGAAAGAGCACATCGGGGAATTGCCAGTTCTTGGGAAGATCCTTGGTGTCTTGGGCTTCAAAGAAGCAAAATTTCGTAGCTCTTTCTACCGCCGAGGCCGAGTATATTGTCGTGGGCCATTTGTTGGGGCGAAGGCAAAGACACCACCCTTCGCTCGTCGCCTTTCGCTGCAGTCGCTGGTCTGACAAAGACAAAACGGGCAGGGACACCCTTCGCTTCAATCAGCGCCAGACGAAGGCCTGCGGTGACGTCTCCCCGTGGCTCGGCCTCGTCCAGCTCCGAGGCCCACGTGTGATCTGGCCCATTGTAACGGGCCCCGCGTGGCCGCCTTTGTGTTACGGGCCTAGTTTGTAAAGACATTCTTGTAATTACGGCTTGTAACCCTGCTTTATGGGAATATTCTGGGGATAAACTAGGTGTCTGAGGGCACATGCGTCCTTAACACAAGGCGCTGGGCACTCAGATACCTATAAATACCCCCGCACAGTGCCCGTGAGAGGCTAGATTAACAGAGCTATTGCCCCCGAGCACGCAACCCTGTTGTCACCACCGTTCATCCTTGTTGGCTTCTTTGCTGCTGAGAGCAAGTTCCAACATTTGGCGCCCACCGTTCGTGCTACGACAAAACCACCCGCGATGGCACCCAAGAGAGCCAACCCGAAGGCTAACGAGGCTGCGAAGGCAGCACTGCTGGCCGCAAGAAAGGGCAAGGCCCTCGCCCTCACCCAATCCATCCACCAAGAGCCCACTGAAGACAACATTCCCCGCACCTGCGAAGACGACACCTTCCGCACCTGCGGGCCCGAAGGACAATCGCAGCCGCCCCCAGGCTTTGCCCCAGTGGTGGGCGCGGATCTCACCGAGGACGGCGAGGTCCTCGGCGTCTCAATAGAAGAACAGTTACAGCTGCGCGCCCTGCGCCTCAAGAACCGCAATCTCCAGAGGCAGAAAGAGATACTGGAAGCCAAGCGCCAGCGTGTGTCCGCTCTAGCCAAGGTGCGGCAAATGATACGCGACGAGGAGCAGAAGGCCCAAGACCTCGAGCGCGAGATCGCGCTGATGCAGCGCGAAGGCCACCTCGGTTTACAGCAACAGCCACCCCTCCAGCAGCGCGCGCAACCGGAAGACACGCGCGAAGGCCACCTCGGCCTGCAGCATGGCCCACCCCTGCAACACCGGGCGCAGCCGGAGAACCCGCGTTTCCCCCAGCATGACTACGCCTTCCAGCACGGCGCACCATTCCAAGGGGTCAACTACCTCGACGAGCGAAGCCCCCTGGCGCCACACCTGCAAGTGACGCCTTGGCCAGCTAACTTCCGAGCAGGGGCATATCCCAAGTACAACGGCAGCACCGATCCGGCGCAATACATAATGAGTTATCAAGTCGCCGTTGCATCCGCCGGAGGGGACGATGCCACAATGGCGAAGTCTTTCATCATCGCCCTAGAGGGCCCAGCACTCACATGGTTCACCAGATTGCCTCCGCTGTCCATTGATTCGTGGAGAAGTCTCAGGGACAAGTTCCTTCTCAACTTCCAAGGGTACCGTCCAGACACCGACGCTTTGGCCGAGCTCTCGCTCTGCAAACAGCTGGAAAAGGAGACTCTGCGGGAGTATTACCGCAAATTCTTAACACTCAAGTCACAGCTGCCCTCCGTCGATGATCAGATCGCTATCCACTACGCCATCAGTGGCCTTCGGGCCGGCGTCCTCTACAGCCACTGTATCAGAGATCCACCCAAGAACCTTCAGGAGCTATATCAGCTCTTTGAAAAATATGCCAAATCCGAAGAGCTCCACCAGCGCAAAGTTGAGTCACAGTGGAAGCCCAAAGATGCCCCACAGTCCAGCCGCACATGGACGAGGACTCCACAACCAGACTCCGGTCGAGATGGCCGCAGTCAACAGCAAGTGCACAACATCGCCAACCAGCAGCCTGCTGCTGACCCCCCTCGTCGCCAGGAATATCCCCCCCAAGGCCGCGGAAACGGAACTCGTGGCAGGGGCCGAGGGCGCGCGCAGCCGCCGCGCCGGTTCTACTGTCTTTTCCACGGCGAAGACTGCGCCCACCAAACCAAAGACTGCCCCGAGACGAAGGCCACCAGAGACAGAATGGCGCGGGCGCAGCCAGCCGACAATCCCAGAATTGTCGCGCATAATTACCAGCCACCCCCTCCACCATATATCCACGCTCCCGCTCCGCATCCACCGCACCACGCTTACCAACACCATCAGGAAGTACAAATCGTACCTCCTCCACCCCCACCACCACACCAGCAACACCAAAACATCCCCCATGCCCCAAAGCAGGAAGACTTCGCCGATCAACCATATCGCGGAGTCATTCACATGATAACAGGGGGGTCCAGCACTGACTTCGACACCAAGCGGCAGAAGCGGGACCACTACCGCAGCATCAACCATGTCGCAGTCACCGGCCCAGTCGTGCAGACGAAGTGGTCCCACATACCGCTAACCTTCGATGCACGAGACGTCGACCTGCGCAGCGCCCCCCACATCGACGCTATGGTCATCAATTGCAGCGTGGCAGGCTGGGACCTACACAAAGTCCTAGTCGACAACGGCAGTCAGGCGGATATCATCTTCCTCCACGCCTTCGACCGCATGGGTATAAGCCACAGCCTGCTCAAGCCTTCGGACAATCCGTTATATGGCTTCGGCGGCAAAGGCACCTTTCCCGTTGGCAAAATAGAGCTTCCCCTCTCCTTCGGTGTAGCACCCAATGCCCGAAGTGAGCAAGTAACCTTCGACATTGTCGACATGGTATATCCGTACAACGCCATCATGGGCCGGGGCTCCATCAATAAGTTCGAAGCTGCCATCCACGGACTGTACCTATGCATGAAGATACCAGGTCCGCTAGGCGCTATCACGATCTACGGCAACCAGCAGACGGCGCGCAACATAGAGCGGGACTTCGTGCCTGGTCAGAGGAACGTACACTGTCTCACGACCCAGCGCGAGGTCCCCGCGCCCGCCAGCCCAACCGACAAGCAGCACGAGAAGGCACAGTTGCAGAGCCAAGACGGAACCAAGACTGTTCCCCTTGATCAGGCCACGCCCAAGCAGACAGTCACTATCAGCGAAGACCTCACGTCACATGAAGAAGAGAAGCTCCTCTGCTGCCTGGCCAAGAATAAAGAAGTCTTCGCCTGGTCCGCCCTAGACCTGGTCGGAGTCAGCCGATCCATAATTGAGCACACCTTGGGAATTGACCCTTCGGTGCGTCCAAAAAAGCAAAGGCTCCGCAAAATGTCCGACGAAAAGACAGAGGCCGCCAAGGCGGAAGTGCACCGCCTCCTAGAAGCTAAATTCATCGAGCCAGTGGCTTACCCCACGTGGCTCTCCAATGTCGTAATGGTGCAGAAAAAAAGCGAGAAATGGCGAATGTGCATAGACTTCACCAGTCTCAATAAGGCCTGCCCGAAGGACAATTTCCCATTGCCGCGGATCGACAAAATAGTCGATAGCGCGGCCGGATGCGAGGTCATGTCACTCCTCGACTGCTTCTCCGGCTATCACCAGATATACATGAAGGAGGAAGACAAGGCTAGCACCAGCTTTATTACACCCTTCGGCACTTATTGCTTCATCAGGATGCCGGAGGGACTCAAGAATGCGGGGTCCACCTTCTCCAGACTCACCAAAACAGTACTCGAAGGGCAGGTCGGTAGAAACATATTTAGATATGTGGACGACATCGTCGTCGCCAGCAAGAATAAGGAGGACCACCTCGCCGACCTCGCCGAGACATTCGCGAATATGCGAGATGCACGACTCCGCCTGAACTCGGAAAAGTGCGTCTTCGGTGTTCGCCAGGGCAAGATATTGGGTTACCTGGTGTCACACCGCGGCATCGAGGCCAACCCAACCAAGATCCAGGCCATCGTCGACATGTCGCCTCCGCAGTCCGTTAGGGACGTCCAGCGTCTGACGGGCAGATTGGCCGCTCTCAACAGATTCATCTCCAGGTCCGCCGAGCGAAGTCTCCCCTTCCTCAAAACACTTCGCGGTGCGAAAGACTTCGCTTGGGGGCCGGAACAAGCAGCGGCCTTCGCCTCATTAAAACAGTACTTATCGGAGCTGGCCATCCTCACAAGCCCCGACTCCTCGCTCCCCCTATTGCTCTATGTCGCGGCTTCGCCGCACGTGGTCAGCGCGGCACTAGTGCAGGAGCAGACTGTTGAAGGCACAGTCAGACAGTGCCCTATTTACTATGTCTCCGAAGTCCTGACACCGTCCAAATGCAACATGACAGAGCTGGAGAAGATCGCCTACGCAGTTGTAATGTCCTCGCGCAAACTGAGCCATTACTTTGAAGCATTCAAGGTCCGAGTCACCTCCGACAGGGGGCTCGGCGAACTATTCAGAAACCCGGAGGCATCGGTGAGGATTGCCAAGTGGGCAGCCGAACTCTCCGGCTACCACATCAGCTTCGAGCCCAGGACAGCCATCAAGTCGCAAGTCCTGGCAGACTTCATCGTCGACTGGACTGGGCCAGTAGCACAGCCGGACCCGTCCACAGAAAAGGTCTGGACCATCCATTGCGACGGCGCATGGTGCCACGCGGGGGCAGGCGTCGCTGCAATCGTCACCTCACCAACCGGAGTCAAACACAGATATGCAGCACGCCTCAGCTTCGCTCTGGAGTCCGACAGATGCACAAACAACATCGCAGAGTATGAAGCGGTTATCCTCGGCCTCCGCAAGCTAAGGGCCCTCGGAGTCACCACATGTATCATCAAGACAGACTCCAAGATAGTTGCCGGCCAGGTCGAGAAAGACTATGCAGCAAAGGACCCCGCGCTCATGCAATACCTCGCGGCTATCCGAAGTCTCGAGAGACAGTTCAAGGGATTCACCTTGCAGCATGTGGATAGGGCCAAGAACGAGGAGGCCGACGCATTGGCCAAGGCTGCCGCCAGGGGCGAGCCCTTGCCCTCCGACGTGTTCTTTCACACCATCGGCACGCCTGCCGTCCGGAGCCCCGAAGGGCTCCAAATAACTAATGACAGCGAGGGCCACCGTATAGTCAACCTAATCATGACCGAAGACTGGCGGGCACCAATAACCCTGTTTCTACAGGGGTACTACCATCCAACTGACGTCAGTGAGGCAAAGCGCCTCAGACATCGAAGCCGGGACTTCGCACTGATTGAGGGCCAATTATACAAGAAAGGGGTCAGTCAGCCAATGCTTAAATGTGTCACCGAAACCGAAGGCATGCAGATCCTACGCGAAGTCCACAGTGGCACGTGCGGCTCGCACGCAGGGCCAAGGGCCCTGGCTGCCAAGGTGATCCGACAAGGGTTTTACTGGCCCGCAATGATCTGCGCCGCAAATCGGGTCACGAGGTCCTGCGAAGCCTGCCAGAAGTTCTCTCCTCGGTCAGGCAACCCCTCGCAATATACAAAGCTGATTGCCCATACATGGCCTCTCCAGCGCTGGGGCCTGGACATCGTCGGGCCCCTGCCCACCGCTCAGGGGAACCTTAAGTTCGCCTTCGTAGCCGTCGAATACTTCACCAAATGGATTGAAACGAGGGCTGTTTCCACAATCACATCAAAGACTGCCCAAAAATTCTTCTGGCAGAACATCGTTTGCCGCTTCGGAGTACCGTCCGAGCTAACAGTTGACAACGGAAAGCAGTTCGACAGCCAAGATTTCAAGGATTTTTGTTTCTCCATCGGCACCAAGCTTGCCTTCGCTTCAGTCTATCATCCGCAGTCCAACGGGGTCGTGGAGCGTGCCAATGGGAAAATATTCACAGCTATCAAAAAGATGCTCCTCGATGAAAAAAAAGGCAGATGGGCCGATTTATTACCGGAGGCAGTCTGGGCGCTAAACACAACTGAGTGCAGGGCGACCGGGTTCACTCCTTTCCGCCTTCTATACGGATCGGAGGCAATGACCCCACAAGAAATGAAGCATGGGTCCCCGCGTACAGTTCCGTCAGCCGTCCCCGACGTGGACGAGCCAACTTCAAAAGATCTCATTGACGGCGACCGGGTCTTCGCCCTGCAGGCCCTAAACAAATACCAAGCCCAGACCAAAGCATGGCGCGACCACGCAGTCATCCCGAGGGAGTTCAGCGAGGGGGATCTCGTACTCATCCGAACAGCTCGGACGGAGTCCAAGGGCAAGTTGGAGCCCAAGTGGGAGGGCCCCTTCATAGTCAAGTCAAAAGCTTCCCCCAGCGCTTACAGGCTCACAACGCCAAATGGCGAGGACCTGGAGCACTCCTGGAACATCGACAACCTTCGCAAATTTTTTGTTTGACCCATTTAGGGCCGATTTCGCCCTTGTAATTCGCCGCAAACAATCTTGTACCGGCCCGCACTCTTTTCCTCCCGGGGGGTGAGGTTTTTAACGAGGCGGAGCCATGTAATATATGTGAGAAAAATCCCCCGCAAAAACATGTGTCGAAAAAAGACCGCGACAACGGTCTTCGGCATTCGACCAATTCGAAGTCACCGCGAGGCTAAGCGCTAGCCACCCTCGCGTGCGACAAATCCGCGCAGAAGTCGCCTAAGGGTGCAGCCGGACGAAGCACAACAAGTGCGGAAAAAAATCCGATATCTATCGCGAAGACTATCCGCGCAGAAGTCGCCTAAGGGTGCAGCCGGACGAAGCACAACAAGTGCGAAAAAATCTGATGTCTATCGCGAAGACTATCCGCGCAGAAGTCGCCTAAGGGTGCAGCCGGACGAAGCACAACAAGTGCGAAAAAATCCGATGTCTATCGCGAAGATCCGCGCAGAGGTCGCCTAAGGGTGCAGCCGGACTAAGCACAACAAGCGCGAAAAAACCCGAAGTCTATCGCAAAGACTCCGCGCAGAAGCCGCCTAAGGGCGTAGCTGAACTAGTACAACAAAAGCAGAAACGATAGCATCAAACCATCCGTGCTAAGAACGACTATAATCACAACAGCACAGCATAACCAACCATACCAGACAAAGGCACACAACGTCCTCGCAGGCACAGGCACGCGAAGGCACACAACTTCATCGTACAAACCCCTACACATATACAAGCGAGGGCACCACACTCTACATCGGCTCAACCTTAGGAATAAGTCCCATCTCTCTATAATTAAATAACATTATCCTAAGCTCCTCACCCACAAAAAGACTTCGCAATTCCCTTTCCCCTGTACTCGCAGCGGCCGGCAAAGACAACAGTTCCTGACGACCAGCCCTACTCACACGAAGCCGAGCACCCTCCTCCGCGCCAACCCTACGTTTTGCAACCGCCCTTCGTCGTCGGCGCCCGGTGCTAGGACCGGGCACGTCTGGCGCGTCCGCGGCGTGTGGCGGAGCCTCCGCCGCAGCCACGTCCAAGGCCGCAAAATAATCCAAGTCCTCCTCCGACGACTCCTCAGTCCACTCAACCGAGCTCTCAGAGTCAGTAAAATCAAAAAACTCAGATACAGACCCACCATATTCATTCCCACCTTCCGCGGTCGAAGCCGCCAAAAACTCAGTAGTAGCGGTTGCGTGCGCAGGCCCAAAATCTTGAACCTGCGCAGCAACCAAAATTCAGCACAGCATCCAAAAATTCCCCAACCCTAAACACCTACTACACCACCTGCGAAGGCCCTGACGCTGCGGGTGCCTCCGCCGTTGGCTCCGCCCTTGGCTCCGCCGCCACCGCCGCGGGATCTTCAGCACTCGGCACAGCAGCTGCGGGGGCATCAGGGGCGCCTTCGGCCACCGTCGGGGGCAGGTCTTCGCCGGCCACAGCGGATGTGGGGGCAGCCGTCGCGACCGCTGCGGTCCCCAGGGTTGGCTCCAGGGCGACCCCAGTCACAGCCTCCGCCAGGGTCGGCTCCGGGTCTGGCAGCGCGCTGTTCAGGGCCCCGAAGTCGTCCACCCGCTCGCCGCGCTCCGCCTAAGACAAGACTCACAAATTCAGCAAACACACGCACAGCCTACATTCAGCAACCGCCAAACAAACAACAACGTTACCTGAGCCCTCGCAGTCTCGGCCCGCTCCCTGACCACCTCACGACCGTACAGACCCCACATCCGGTCATAAAGGGCCCCGGCGGATTCCTTCACAACGGGGTCTTCGACCTTATAGATATCTCGATCAAATTCTTCATCCGCCTGGTCGAAGGCCTCGAAGTGCCGGCACCCTTCGCGGGAGAGAGCGTTCATCGCCCCCTCGCAGGTGACCAGGGAGGCGTACGACATCAACCCCCCCGCGACGGCTGGAAGTTCCAGCAGCTCCTCCTGCACCCACTGCAGACAGCGAAGCCCGGGCTCTCGGCCCGGCACCTCGAAGTCACCGGTCCGCGCACCCAGCTCACGATATGTATCCATAAGCTGCGTGCGCGTCCGTTCGGCCTCCGCATGCATCGCGGCCTCGGCCTCTTTCGCGCGGCTCTCCAGGGCGGTGAGCCGCTCTTGCAGATGTTCGGCGAGCTCCTTGACGAGATTGCCCTCCGCCCGCGCCAGCTTGGCCTCCGCCTGCGCAGCCTGCCCCTTGGCGACGGCCTCGTTGGCTTCCCTCCTCTCCGCCGCCAGCTGGCGCCGGAGGTCGGCCTTCTCCCTCTCCAGGGCGGCCACCCTGTCCGTCAGCTTACGGCACTTGCTGTCGGAGGCCGACTTCTCACGGACAGCGTCTGCATGTTGCGTCCGAAGTCTCTCGACTTCGGCAGACACAGCTGCCGTGAGGGCCCCCGATGCAGTACGGCTGGCGAAGTCAGCCACCTGCAGAACACACGTAAGGCCGTTGCCCCAAAAGAAAGAGGTGCGGGAGAGAGTATAACTCAGCGGACCTGACTCAGCGCCTCCGTCACTCCCTTCAGCCGGCGTGTCGCTGCGCTCGCCTCGTCCTTAACCACCGCGAGGGCCGACACCTCGCCTCCGGCGCCAAGGGCCTCGCCCCTCGTCCTCGGCACTATGGCCGCCGTCGCGGTCTCCGCGCCAGGCGCAACCATAGCAAGCTGCCCCTCGTCCGACCCTGCAACGCATCTTCGAATTAAAAATATATATATATATATATATAATAATAACAGGCCAAAGACTTACCACCAAGATAGTCGTCTACAGTAATATCGGTGCCGAAGTCGGCAACGCGCTTGCCCGACAACGGCAGCGCTCGGGCCGCCTTCGAGGCCTCCGCCACTCCGCTGGCCGGCGGCACCACCTTCGTTGACTTGGAGCCTCCAGCGCCCGCCGTTGCCTCCGGCGCCTTGCTGGGTGCAGCGGCGCCCGCCTTCGCCGCCAGCGGCGGCTTGCCTCCGCCGGAGGCCGCAGCCTTCGGAGCCCCCCGCTGCCTCTTCGGCCTAGCTTCATGCAGCCGGACAGTCGCTTGGCGTTTTTGCGCCGCACCTTGGCGATCCTTGTCCATCACTGCCCACACAACAGCACCGATATTTCGCCCGTAAGGAAAAACTCTCCACCGATGAACCATACGAGATGTAAAACAGTCCTCCTCAGCCGCGCAGGGGATAGGAACATTTCTAGGCCAGCAGCCCCCGGTAACCCTCAGCATCCGAGCTGAAGACTCCCGGAGCTCGGGCGAAGACATCCTTTCCCCCGGGGCCGCACACGTCCTCATCAACTCTCTAGCAAAACTGTCAGACACCCCAAGTCCTCCCATCGCAGTACCTAATTTTCTCTTTTTCGAGGAAGGGGCGGCCGCCGGCGCAGGGTCGTCTCTAGTCTCCACCGCCGGTTTCTTCCCACGGCGGTCCGCATCGTCTTGACCGGGATAGCCGTCGTACGGCAATTGATTTAATTCGAAGACCCTGTTCAAACGGTCATTTGACCCGCGGATATCAAAGCTGTGCTGGCCTTCCGTCCTCGGCACGTAACGTCCCACGAGCCGAACCGCCAGGTCCTCCGCGTCACGCACAAAGGCGGCCGGGTCACGGTTTCGCAGATTCAGTGCGAAGGCAGGACTTCGCACCACCCTCCCTCCGTGAAAAGGCATCTGGCGAGGGCACACTTCGCCCAACGCCCAGCTGTGCGCCAAGGGCCAGACCCCGTATGCCACGAACTCTTCAACTAAATCACGCCCACTGCTCTGACCGGCGGCGCACCGAAGGGCCCCTTCGTCCGCATCCTCTTCTGCCACTTCAAAGGGCGGATACGCAGAGTAATAATGAGAGCACATCTCAGACATGGGGAGTCCCTCATGGCCTTCGACAGCACCCTCAGCAACGTAAAACCAAAATTCATTCCAATTACCCCACTTGTTGCGGGCGCACGGAACCAACTCCACTACTGGCATTGTGGTCTTGCCGGTCTTCGGTGTGAATGTGCACGACCCGAACTGGGCAACTCCGTCTCCAACCATCCTCTTCTGCCAATGCAAACAATAGTTCTTCGCAAAAACTTCAACCGACGGCTGTCCGCCGTACGAAGTCGTCGCCCAGACATACTTCGCCAGCGCCACCATGGCATTCAGTGTCAGCTGATGTATTTGAACATTGAATCTACGCAGGACTTCGCCAACAAACCGGTGCGCAGGCAAGCGGAGACCGGCGGCGAAGAACGCCTCGAAAACGACCAACTCACCCTCCGGCTCGGGGACTTCCTCCGTCCCCGGAGCACGAGCAACTCCGCCGCCAAAGTAGCCCAACCACTGCATATCTTCAACGCGGGCTGACGTCATCCGTGACACACCAAAATCAACAGAGTCGTCGGCGCGCAACTCCTCCACCATCAAGCTACTCAACGTCTCCTCAGACGAGGCGGCCGCCGGCGGCGCGGTGTCGGCGGAAGAAGAAGAGGACGGCATTGCTACGTACCGTCGGCGGCGGCGGGCGGTCTGCTTCACCCGAGCCAGATCTCCGGCGATCAAGAGACGGCAGGCAGACGAGCAGCAAGACGGCGGCGTGGCTAGGGTTTTCGCGGAGCACGGAAGGCAAAGTTCAAAAAGCACCGACCCCCGCCCCCTTTTATAGGCAGGGCGCGGCTCTTCGGGAAACCCGCAATCCGACAGGGCGCGGCGCTTCGGGAAACCCGCAATCCAACAGTACGCCGTCCATCAACGGTCACATCGAAAACCCCCGCGGAACCACTTCGAGCGAGGGCAGCGTCTCCGCCATCTAGCGACGTCTTCGGCACCAGGTGACTTTGTCGAACTGGTCCCTCGGAGGGCAAATGTTGGGGCGAAGGCAAAGACGCCACCCTTCGCTCGTCGCCTTTCGCTGCAGTCGCTGGTCTGACAAAGACAAAACGGGCAGGGACACCCTTCGCTTCAATCAGCGCCAGACGAAGGCCTGCGGTGACGTCTCCCCGTGGCTCGGCCTCGTCCAGCTCCGAGGCCCACGTGTGATCTGGCCCATTGTAACGGGCCCCGCGTGGCCGCCTTTGTGTTACAGGCCTAGTTTGTAAAGGCATTCTTGTAATTACGGCTTGTAACCCTGCTTTATGGGAATATTTTGGGGATAAACTAGGTGTCTGAGGGCACATGCGTCCTTAACACAAGGCGCTGGGCACTCAGATACCTATAAATACCCCCGCACAGTGCCCGTGAGAGGCTAGATTAACAGAGCTATTGCCCCCGAGCACGCAACCCTGTTGTCACCACCGTTCATCCTTGTTGGCTTCTTTGCTGCTGAGAGCAAGTTCCAACACCATTGTTGCGCGCAACTACTTTGGATGAGGCAAACCCTTAGGGACTACGGTTACAAACTAACCAAAGTTCCTCTTCTATGTGATAATGAGAGTGCAATCCGCATGGCGGATAACCCCGTTGAGCATAGCCGCACTAAACACATAGCCATTCGGTATCATTTTCTAAGGGATCACCAACAAAAGGGAGATATCGAGATTGCATATATTAACACTAAAGATCAATTAGCTGATATCTTTACCAAGCCACTTGATGAACAAACTTTTAACAAACTTAGGCATGAGCTAAATATCCTTGATTCTAGGAATTTCTTCTGATGTCTTGCATACATAGCTCATAAATATACCTTTGATCACATCTCTTTCATGTGCTATGACTAATGTGTTTTCAAGTGAATTTCAAACCAAGTCATAGGTATATTGAAAGGGAATTGGAGTCTTCGGCGAAGACAAAGGCTTCCACTCCGCTTCATAACTCACCCTTCGCCATTTCTCCAACGTTGGTACAATCTTCATTCGTATATTATTTGCCAAAGGGGATAAAGTAGTAACAAGGGCTCTAATGATTCCGTTTTTGGCGATTTATGCCAAAGGGGGAGAGAGCATGAGCCCAAAGCAAAAGGACCGCACCACCACCAACTTAAAATTTTGGTTTTTCAATTGGTACTAATTTTAAAAAGAATTTCTCAATTGGTATGATTTTCAATTTGGTATCTCCTTGTGTTCAAAAGGGGAGAGAGTAATATTTTCAAAATCAGTATCTTAAAACCCTCTTGAACACTAAGAGGAGGAATTTATCAAGGGGGAGTTTTGTTTAGTCAAAAGAAAAGCATTTGAAACAGGGGGAGAAAATTTCAAATCTTGAAAATGCTTCTCAAAAATCTTATTCACTTACCTTTGACTATATTGCAAAAGGACTTTGAAAAGGATTTACAAAAAATTTGCAAAAACAAAACAAGTGGTGCAAGCGTGGTCCAAAATATCAAAAACTAAAGAAACAATCCATGCATATCTTATGAGTAGTTATATTGGCTCAATTCCAAGTAACCTTTGCACTTACATTATGCAAACTAGTTCAATTATGCACTTCTATATTTGCTTTGGTTTGTGTTGGCATCAATCACCAAAAAGGGGGAGATTGAAAGGGAATTAGGCTTACACCTATTTCCTAATTGATTTTGGTCGTTGAATTGTCCAACACAAATAATTGGACTAACTAGTTTGCTCTAGTCTATAAGTTATACAGGTGCCAAAGGTTCACACTTAGCCAATAAAAAGACCAAGAAATGGGTTCAACAAAAAGAGCAAGGGATAACCGAAAGGCAACCCTGGTCTAGCACACCGGACTGTTCGGTGTGCCACCGGACAGTGTCCGGTGCACCAGGGGACTTCAAGCCAAACTTCACACCTTCAGGAATTTTTAGAGGCGCTTCGCTTTAATTCACCGGACATGTCCGGTGCTCCAGAGGAGAGCGACTCTAAACTCGCCAGCTTCGGATTTCCGCTCCGCTATAATTCACCGGACATGTCCGGTGCACACCGGACTGTTCGGTGAGCCAGCGGAGCAACGGCTACTTCGCGCCAATGGTTGACTGCAACGCATTAAATGCGCGCCAGCGCGCGCAGAGGAGCAGAGCACGCGCGAGTGGCACACCGGACAGTCTACAGGACTTGTCCGGTGCACCACCGGACAGCTAGGCGGGCCCACAAGTCAGAACTCCAACGATCAGAACCTAACGGCTTGGTGACGTGGCTGGCGCACCGGACAGTGTCCGGTGGCGCACCGGACTGTCCAGTGCGCCATGCGATAGCAGCCTCCACCAAACGGCTAGTTTGGTGGTTGGGGTTATAAATACCCCCAACCACCCCACATTCAAGTCATCCAAGTTTTCCACCTTCCAACTACTTACAAGAGCTAGGCATTCAATACAAGACACACCCAAGTGATCAAATCCTCTCCTAATTCCACAAAAGCTTTAGTGTTAAGTGAGAGTGATTTGTTGTGTTCTTTTGAGCTCTTGCGCTTGGATTGCTTTCTTTCTCATTCTTTCTTGAGATCAAACTCACTTGTAACTGAGGCAAGAGACACCAATCGTGTGGTGATCCTTGTAGGAACTTTGTGTTCCAAGTGATTGAGAAGAAAAGCTCACTCGGTCCGAGGGACCGTTTGAGAGAGGGAAAGGGTTGAAAGAGACCCGGTCTTTGTGACCACCTCAATGGAGAGTAGGTTTGCGAGAACCGAACCTCAGTAAAACAAATCCGCGTGTCACACTCTTTATTCGCTTGCAATTTGTTTTGCACCCTCTCTCATGAACTCGATTATATTTCTAACGCTAACCCGACTTGTAGTTGTGATTAATTTTTTAAATTTTAGTTTCGCCCTATTCACCCCCCCTCTAGGCGACTTTCATCTTTTATGATAGCCTGAAGCGTGCAGAGTATAGGAGGTTGAAGGCGGCAGATGAGAAGAGAACACATGATGCAAGGGAATGGGAAGCGGCTCAAGCCGAGAAACAGATGTTGGATAATCTTGCTGATCGCCTTAACGGAAGTGAGTGAGAAAAATGATGCTATAATTATGTTAGTACAATTTATTTATCTATACTTTGCTAACTTATTTTGCTCATTATATTTGCAGAGATTGGATGTGGCGTAAACTATTTGGCCGATGAGGCGCATGCAAGATATGTTCAGGATAAAATGGCGACGGTTGAGCTGATGGAGGAGGAGAAGGACGACACATGTAGATTGAGTGAGCTTATCGCTCTCGCAGAGGCAGGATTACATGAAGAGGAGGAGGATGACACATCAAGGTTGAGTGAGCTCATCGCACTAGCTGAGGCAGGATTACGTGCTCAAGAAGGAATTTGTGGAGTCAGCCCGACTGGAGCATCACGATGAGTAACAGATAACGACTGAACAACCATATCCAAACATGGTGGAAGCATGGTCTTCACGATTCTTACATATCTCACCCAATCATCTTCTGAGGCAATGGAGATCAACCGTCGGACAACTGTTCCATATGTAATATGGGACAACAAACCCTGAATTGATATTCTAGGGTCGTTTATGTCGCAACTAATCTCCTCACAAGCTCGAGCGAAAATCTTGTCAAAAGATGGTCTTTCATCGAACAACATGGCCACGATCTTCATACCATCAAAAGTAACATTCCCATAAGCATCTATCCCCACGCTTCCTCAATGATATAGTGTCACTAGGGTGTCCATCTATTGCAAAAATGGATTACTAACTTAATAATGGCTACATACTTAAGCCTAAAAACTTACTAAATAGTAAATAAATAGTAACTATTTATTAACTAATAACTATATAATAAATATTAAATGACCACATCAAACGAAATTACATAATCTATGAATAATGTACGAAAACAATTTATACCTGACATCTCGTACGAGTCCAGCAAACGGTGGAGAAGGTCAAGTTGGAACAACACCTATGTGCAAAAAATACTATTGTCAATAAAAAATTTGGCAGCACCTCCCCGGTAAAGTGATGTTTCGAAAACCTGCAAATAAACGACAACACGATGGTTGCCAACACAGAAAATTGCACGATATCTACGTGTCGGCGTTTCGACCCCGGGGGGTCCCTGGACCGATGAGTAAATTGTCGCCGCGTGCCCCAGCCCAGATGGGTCGACGCGAGACGGAGCACGAAGGGGGGGGGGGATCCGGAGGGAGACAGGCGTAAAAGGGGAAACCCGCGGCCTTCGTGTTTGTCCCGCGCCCAGGTCGGGTGCGCTTGCAGTAGGGGTTACAAGCGTCCGCGCGGGAGGGAGCGAGAGGCTTATGCACGCGCCGTCCCGTCCTTCCCCGCGCGGCCAACCTTCGTAAGAGGGCCCTGGACCTTCCTTTTATAGGCGTAAGGAGAGGGTCCAGTTGTACAATGGGAGATGTAGCAGTGTGCTAACGTGTCTAGCAGAGAGGAGCTAGTGCCCTAAGTACATGCCATCGTGGCAGCCAGAGAGGTTTTGGCACCCTGTTCATGAGATGTCGTGGCCGTCGGAGGAGCGCTGGAGCCTGGCGGAAGGACAGCTGTCGGGGCTGTCGAGTCCTTGCTGACGTCTCCTTGCTTCCGTAAGGGGGCTGAGAGCCGCCGTCGTCATGGAGCACGCGGGGCGCCATCATTATTTGCTTTGCCGGGGCGAGCCAGATGGGACGCCGGTCTTGTTCCCCGTAGCCAGAGCTAGCTAGGGGTAGGGCAATGATGGCCCCTCCTGCGACGTGGTCGGTCCGAGCCCTGGGTCGGGCGAGGCGGAGGCTCCTCTGAGGTCGAGGTCGAGTCTGTCTTCCGAGGTTGAGGTCGAGTCCGAGCCCCTGGGTCAGGCGAGGCGGAGACCGTCGGCTGAGGCCAAGTCCGAGCCCTGGGGTCGGGCGAGGCGGAGCTTCCTATGGCGCCCGAGGCCGGACTTGGCTGCTGTCATTCTCACTCTGTCGAGTGGCACAGCAGTCGAAGCGGCGCAGGCGGCGCTGTTCTCTTGTCAGGCCGGTCAGTGGAGCGGCGAAGTGACTGCGGTCACTTCGGCTCTGTCGACTGAAGGGCGCGCGTCAGGATGAGGTGTCAGGTCATCCTTGCATTAAATGCTCCTGCGAGATGGTCGGTCGGCGTGGCGATTTGGCCAAGGTTGCTTCTTGGCGAAGGCTGGGCCTCGGGCGAGCCGAAGGTGTGTCCGTTGCTTGAGGGGGCCCTCGGGCGAGACGTAAATCCTCCGGGGTCGGCTGCCCTTGCCCGAGGCTGGGCTCGGGCGAGGCGAGATCGTGTCCCTTGAGTGGACCGAGCCTTGACTTGATCGCACCCATCAGGCCTTTGCAGCTTTGTGCTGATGGGGGTTACCAGCTGAGATTAGGAGCCTTGGGGGTACCCCTAATTATGGTCCCCGACAGTAGCCCCCGAGCCTCGAAGGGAGTGTTAATACTCGCTTGGAGGCTTTTGTCGCACTTTTTTGCAAGGGGACCGACCTTTCTCGGTTGCGTTTTGTTCCGGTGGGTGCGCACGAGCGCACCCGCCGGGTGTAGCCCCCGAGGCCTCGGAGGAGTGGTTTGACTCCTTCGAGGTCTTAATGTGTTTCGTGATGCCTCAGCCGGTCTGGTTGTTCCCTCATGCGAGCTGGTCGTAGCCCGGGTGTACGGTCGGGTCCCAAGTTCTCGGGCTGGTATGTTGACGCTGTCAATGGTTTGGCCGGAGCCGGGTTTGCGAGAGCAGCCCCCGAGCCTCCGCACAGAGCGAGAGGACGGTCAAGGACAGACTCGACTTTTTTACATACGCCCCTGCGTCGCCTTTCCGCAAGGAGGAGGGGGGGAAGCGCCATGTTGCCCTTGGAGGGCGCCGAACATGGTGTCTCCAGTGAGCTGCTAACGGGTAATCCGAGTGGACGCCTGTGCCCCATTTGTTAGGGTCGGCTAGTGGCCCGGAGGCGCGCTCCAAAAGTACCTGCGAGTGATTTGCCGGACCCGGTCCCCTTTTGACGGGGTCCGAGGGCTCGATGCCTCCCTCTGATGGGATTCCGTTACAAAATCGTTCCCGTTGATCTCGGATATGTCCTAGGGTACCTCAGGAGCGTAGCCCAAGCCTTGGTTATGTATCGAACGTACCCAGGGTCATCCATCGCTCTGCGTCTGAGGCGGCTGTGAACCCTTCGAGGGCCAACCTACGAACCCCTGATCAGTAGTGGGCGCGGAGCCCGAGTGGCCTGAGGCGGCCGTTGAACCCTTCCGAGGGGCCGGCCTTTGAACCTCTGACCAGTACTGGGCGCGGAGCCCGAGCGCTCTAAGGCGGCTGTTGAACCCCTCCGAGGGGCTAGCCTTCGAACCTCTGATCAGTAGGGGGCTCGGGACCCGTTTCCTTCGCGGAGAAGGATCCCTTTCGGGGTATCCCCTTTCTCGGTCCCTGTTGTAAGAGAGAGAAAGAGGAAGAGGAAAAGGATACGAAATCGAATGACGTGGCGCACCTTTTTTGACACGGTCATTATGGCGGAGGTGAAGGGTCGCCTGCTTCGCCCGCCAAAGGTGTCGCCCGTCCTGCCGCAGAGTTAATGCGACGGGACGAGTGGTTCACGGGGCGGCCGTTGCGCGTGCGCGAGCCGTTCGAGGAACGGGCGTTTCATTTTGAGTTTTGAATCCCACGGCGGGTTCGGGCGAAGCGTTGAATGGGTCTCGCCTGGCCTTTATATATTCGGGAGAGGGACTGGTGACGATTTTTTACTCTGCTACTTGCCTCCTTCTTAGGTTTTCGCAACCCGAGGGAATAGCCAGAGAAAGGAAACCGCTCACCCAGCCCTTCCCGCCGCCACCTCTTCTGCTTGGTGATGGCCGACCGGGTGATCATTGTTCCGCCGCGCGACCCGTGGCCTTTCTCCACCGTCACGGTGGATGACCTGGAGGCCCTTGTTGCTGAGGGTTTGCTTCGCCCTCTCTCCGGTGACCCGCAGCCGGAGTGGATGGCCCCTCCGAACGGAGCCGCCCCGTCCCCGCCGCCGGGGTATGTCGTGAGCTTCGTCTCCTTTCACGAGCGGGGGTTCGGAGTGCCGGCAAGCCGTTTTATGCGGGCGATTCTGCATGTCTACGGGGTGGAGCTGCACAACCTCAGTCCTAACTCCATCTCGCAAGCCGCCATCTTCGCGGCGGTTTGTGAAGGATACTTGGGGATTGACCCTCACTGGGACATGTGGACTCATTTCTTCTCCGCAGAGCTTTTTGCCTCGCCGACGGAGGAGAGAAGGGTCCGCACGGCAGTGCGGGCTGGTGACTGCATCCTCCAGCTGAGGCAGACGCGGGCGCCGCAGTATATCCCCGCCATCCTTGCGTCCTCGAACAAAGGGTGGCAGCGCCGGTGGTTCTATCTCCGAAATGACGATGGGAGGCTCCCGTCGTTTTCTCAGCGAGTGGTGACCGCCGCCGCCGATGTCTGGCGCTATGGGACCCCGCGCGACAGACAGAAAAATCTCCAGCCCCTTCTGAAGGCCCTAGAGGAGTTGCGGAAGGGAGGGCTCACCGCTGCGGGAGTGGTCGCCGCCATTCATCGCCGGAGGGTGCTTCCCTTGACGGAGCGGCGGCTGCCGCTTTGGGAGATGACGCCGGGGGCCGACTTGGAGGGTTTGCGGATGTCCTCGGATCCCCTTCCCGTCGACGACCTCCACAAGCGGGTAGCCGTCACGTTGGGGAAACCGGACACCGGCGCCCTTTCCCAGCCCTTGATGCGTCCTGATTGCGGGTGTGTGTCCCTGGTGAGTGTCCACTCCTTCTTTCTCCTTGCGTTGGATTGCCCTTGGTTCTCACAGCCGAGACTTTTCGTCTGTCTCCAGGAGGTAGGGCATCACAAGCCTTCCCTGCCACCGGTCCTGGAGGACGCGGTGGACCGAGCTGCACGGAGGGTTGCCGCGGAGAAGAGGAAGGAGAAAAAGGACGCGAAGAAGGCTCGGGCCCGCGAGCGGACGCGGGCTCGGGACGCCTTGGAAAGGCTCCATCGTCGGCAGGAGAAGGAAGGGCTCCCGAGGGAGCCATCGCCGGAGACGTCTGACGACGACGATGAAG
Source organism: Zea mays (assembly GCF_902167145.1). Classification (NCBI taxonomy): domain Eukaryota; kingdom Viridiplantae; phylum Streptophyta; class Magnoliopsida; order Poales; family Poaceae; genus Zea; species Zea mays. The sequence goes on along the minus strand of NC_050097.1, from coordinate 200,804,423 downwards.
ACGATGATGAAGACGACGATATGGCTGCCCGCCTTGGCCTCAGCCCGGATTTGAGGCTGGGCCAGGGGTCGTCAAGCCAGCCCCCGAGCGGGCTGGTGCCGTCGGTATCCAGGGCCGGGACGTCGGGGTCCCGGTCCGAAGAGCGGGGGCAGACCGAGGGGGTACTTGACCCCTCGGCCCGGGAAGTTGAGGTGACCCCGGGGAGTCAGGCCGAGCTGCCTGTTCCTCGAGAACCGTCGCCCGTGCCGACTGCGCGGGAGGGCGATCCTCAGGTTGTCGTGGCTGTGCCTGGGCAGTCCGTCTCTCGGGAGCCTAGGGCGCCCAAGGCGAGGATGGTACCGAAGCTGGCAGCGAGGTAGACCTCGGTGGCACCTTCGGGGGTCGAGGTTCGAGAGACCTCCCCACAGGCACGATTGATTATGGCCAGGAGTGGGTAAGTATCTTAGGATATCTTCGTCCTGGCTCCTCCTTCGTATGCCCCGACCCTGATTTTCCTTTTCTCCTTAGCAAGCGGAGTCACAGTTTGACCGATCTGGCTCCTCGGAAGGTCCTCAAGACGGCGTCGGCTCCCGCAGCTAGTGCCGCGCCGGGCCTCGCCGGGCAGCTGACCTCCTCGCAAGACGCCCCACAGCGGGGGGCTCAGGCGGCACCAGTTGCCGTGGAGCGAGCTCCCGAGGCTGGCTCTTCTGTCGAGGCGACCGTCACGCTGGGGGAGGCTGCTGGCGCGGTCGTGGCCTCGGGCCCACCAGACATGCTGCCGGCGCTGGCGCCGGCTGCTGCCGAGGCCGTTGTCGTTCTGGCCATGGAGCCACCCATCGCCGCCGATGCTGAGATGGTCGAGGCGTCGCTACTCGGTGCCTCGGAGGAGGGGGGCGTGGGACCGCGACCCGTCCCGTCGAGCGGCAGCCTCGTCCCCGCGTGGCGCAACTCCGAGGGGCGGCGCCAGTTGCTTCGGTTCCGGACCCGTGGGGCCTCAGATCCCTTCTTTGTTCTTGACGATGAGCGGGAGGAGCAGTATTGGGACGGGCTTCGTGAGTGTGCCGAGGCAACGGTGGGGTCGCTCCGGTCGACCTTGGAGGTCCTTTGCAGGGACGTTCCCAAGATTGTCCAGGTAATGATTTCAGGCATACCTTTCTCGTGATCAAGGCGTTCTTTGTGATGCCCCACTTTCTTCCCTCAGGATCTGACGCATCTGAGCGCCGCCAAGTCGTCGTTCATCCGCCGCGAGGTCGATGTCTGGGGTTCACTGTGGTCCCTGAGGACCACGCTTGCCAGGGCTACCGCGTGCCTCTCCCAACAGAGCGCCGAGGTGGCGGACCTTCGGTTGCTCTGTGTCGATCTGGGAGCAGAGGCAGCAGCAGCACGCGCGGAGGCGCAGCGGCGGCAGTCGGAGCTTGACCAGGTCACCGTCGAGCGGGACCAATCTCGGGGCTGGGCTGCCGAGGCCGAAAGCTGGGCTGAGGCTCTTGGAGTCCAGCTAGCTGAGGCGTCTGCTCGGGCCAGAGCCCTTGCAGCAGACCTAGCCGTGTCCCAAGCCGCATCCTCTGAGCAGCGTGCCCGAGCCGGAGGTATGTCTTGGCTGTTTTAAGTTTTTGTTTCAGCTCGGTTCCTCAACTTGTGTTTGAGGTCTTCCACTTTGGCTGTTCGCAGAGCTCGAGTCTGCCCTTGATAAGTCCACCAAGGCGCTTGCTCAGGCGGCCGAGCAGAGGGAGGCCGACCACGCGGCCATGTCCGAGGCCATCTCGGCCTTCTGCCGGGTCTTTGGCTTTGATGGCGTCCCCTCAGGGAGCTCCCCTCAATGTCGCCTGTAGGCCTTGGGCGACCACGCGCGTGGCAGACTCCGTGAGGCGCTGCATCACGGCGTCAGGCGGGCCTTCGCCGTGCTTGCTTCCCACTATGTCGTGGATTTGGAGCGGGTCAGCGAGGGGTATTGCCACCCCGACGAAGATGAAGCCGCCCTGGCGGAAGTCCAGAGGCTCGACGCGGCCGCCGCGGGCCCAAGCGCAGTGCTGGCGACCACCTTCGAGGCAGAGATCCTCCCGCTTGTGCCGTCGTCCGAGGCCGGGGCAGACTTTGCCGAAGGTGGGGACGAAGCCGAGGGCGCGGCTCCTTCTCCGGGCGACGCCTGACTCTGCCAGAGCAGTTTTCTTTGAATGCATACGTGTCTTTTGCGGCCGCCGAGGCCCGAACACTTTATTATCATAGTATAAGGTTGTGCTCCTTTTCCTTCCGTTTTGCGTATCCGGGCCCGTTCGTCAGTAGCAGGGTAGCTTGCCCAAGTGAGGTATTCATATCCCAGAGGCGTAGGAGTCCCTCGGCTCGGTCGGCCTTGCCACTTACATGCGCCCTTATTCATTTCTCGGGGTCCTGTTACTGATATAGCCGGTAGACGCGAAAGCCTTTTTGATGGAAGACTTCTTTCGAGGAAAATTTTGACGCGGAGGGGGTTCCCCCTTCTAGCCCCCGAGGGAGGGTCGGGCTTTGCCGAGGCAAGGCTGACCCTTCCATGATGGTTAGACTTTGTGTGTGAACGAGGTGTATGAATGACTTGAAAGCATCTTAAGGGTAGAAGCGACGTAGCCGTCGGATGTTCCAAGCGTTGCTGTAGACCTCGCCTTAGCTGTTGGCCATCTTGTACGTTCCGGGCTTCAGAACTTTGGTGATGACGAACGGCCCTTCCCAGGGAGGCGTGAGCTTGTGCCGCCCTCGGGCGTCTTGTCGCAGCCGAAGCACCAAGTCGCCCACCTGGAGGTCTCGGGACCGAACCCCTCGGGCGTGATAGCGTCGCAGGGACTGCTGATACCGCGCCGAGTGTAGTAAGGCCATGTCCCGAGACTCTTCCAGCTGGTCCAGTGAGTCTTCTCGGTTAGCTCGATTGCTTTGGTCGTCGTAGGCCCTCGTCCTTGGGGAACCGTATTCTAAGTCTGTGGGCAAGATGGCCTCGGCCCCATAGACTAGAAAGAACGGTGTGAAGCCCATGGCTCGGCTCGGCGTTGTCCTCATACTCCAGACCACCGAGGGGAGCTCCTTCATCCATCGCTTGCCAAACTTGTTGAGGTCGTTGTAGATCCACGGCTTGAGTCCTTGCAGGATCATGCCGTTGGCATGCTCTACTTGCCCATTCGTCATGGGGTGAGCCACGGCGGCCCAATCCACCCGGATGTGGTGATCCTCGCAGAAGTCCAGGAACTTTCTGCCGGTGAACTGGGTGCTGTTGTCGGTGATGATGGAGTTCGGGACCCCAAAGCGATGGATGATGTTGGTGAAGAACGCCACCGCCTGCTCGGATCTGATGCTGTTTAGGGGTCGGACCTCGATCCACTTAGAGAATTTGTCGATGGCGACCAGCAGGTGCGTGTAGCCCCCGGGTGCCTTCTGCAAGGGGCCGACGAGGTCCAGACCCCACACAACAAATGACCAGGTGATGGGTATGGTCTGCAGAGCCTGAGCGGGCAGGTGGGTCTGCCTTGCGTAGAATTGACACCCCTTGCAGGTGCGGACAATTCTAGTGGCGTCGGCCACCGCGGTCGGCCAGTAGAAACCTTGTCGGAAGGCGTTTCCAACAAGGGCTCGGGGCACCGCGTGATGACCGCAAGCCCCCGAGTGTATTTCTTGTAAGAGCTCCTGGCCTTCGGCGATGGATATGCATTGCTGGAGGATGCCTGAGGGGCTGCGGTGGTAGAGCTCCTTCCCGTCCCCCAGCAAGACGAACGACTTGGCGCGCCGTGCCAACCGCCGAGCATCGGCTCGGTCGAGGGGTAGCTCTCCTCGGTGGAGATATTGCAGGTATGGGGTCTACCAGTTTCGATTAGGCGCGACCCCGCTCCGCTCCTCCTCGACGCGCAGTGCCTCACCCTCGGGGGCCGAGGATGCCTCGGGCTGGGCCGAGGGTGCCTCGGGCTCGGGCGCGTCATCGGTCTTGACGGAGGGTTAATGCAGGTCTCGAGAGAAGACGCCCGGGGGAACCGTTGTCCGCCCCAAGGCTATCTTAGCCAGCTCGTCCGCAATCTCGTTGTATCGTCGGGCGATGTGGTTGAGCTCGAGCCCGTAGAACTTGTCCTCCAGGCGCCGAACCTCATCGCAGTAGGCTTCCATCTTCGGGTCGCGGCAGTGGGAGTTCTTCATGACTTGGTCAATGACGAGCTACGAGTCACCGCGAGCGTCGAGGTGTCGGACCCCTAGCTCGATGGCGATGCGCAACCCGTTGACCAGAGCCTCGTACTCAGCCACATTGTTGGACGCCGGGAAGTGGAGGCGTAGCACGTAGCGTAGGTGCTTCCCAAGGGGCGAGATGAAGAGCAGGCCCGCGCCTGCCCCTGTCTTCATCAGCGACCAGTCGAAAAACATGGTCCAGAGTTCCGGTTGGATCGGAGCTGTCGGGAGCTGGGTATCAACCCATTCAGCCACAAAGTCCGCCAAGACTTGGGACTTGATGGCCTTCCGAGGGGCGAACGAGATTGTCTCACCCATGATTTCCACTGCCCACTTTGCAATCCTACCCGAGGCCTCTCGGCACTGGATGATCTCCCCCAGGGGGAAGGATGACACCACAGTCACCGGATGAGACTCGAAGTAGTGTCGCAACTTCCGCCGCGTCAGGATCACCGTGTACAGCAGCTTCTGAATTTGTGGGTAGCAGATCTTGGTTTCGGACAGTACCTCACTGATGAAGTAGACTGGCCTCTGGACGGGCAATGCATGCCCCTCTTCTCGTCTCTCAACCACGATCGCGGCGCTGACCACCTGAGTGGTAGCGGCGACGTAGATCAAGAGGGCTTCTCCGGCAGCGGGGGGCACCAAGATGGGCACGTTCGTGAGGAGCGCCTTCAGGTTCCCGAGGGCTTCCTCAGCCTCAGGGGTCCAAGTGAAGCACTCAGCGTTTCTTAAGAGGCGGTACAGAGGCAGGCCTCTTTCGCCGAGGCGCGAGATGAAACGGCTCAGAGCCGCAAGGCATCCCGTGACCCTCTGTACGCCTTTCAAGTCCTTGATGGGCCCCATGTTGGTGATGGCCGCGATTTTCTCCGGGTTGGCCTCGATGCCCCGCTCGGAGACGATGAACCCCAAGAGCATGCCTCGGGGGACTCCGAAGACGCACTTCTCAGGATTGAGTTTTACGCCTTTCGCCTTGAGACACCGGAATGTCGCTTCAAGGTCGGAAAGGAGGTCAGACGCTTTCCTCGTCTTGACTACGATGTCATCGACGTAAGCCTCGACCGTTCGGCTAATGTGTTCGCCGAACACGTGGTTCATGCACCTTTGGTATGTCGCACCCGCATTCCTCAAACCAAACGGCATGGTAACATAGCAGTACATGCCGAAAGGTGTGATGAAAGAAGTCGCGAGCTGGTCGGACTCTTTCATCTTGATTTGGTGATACCCTGAGTAGGCATCGAGGAAAGACAGGGTTTCGCACCCAGCAGTGGAATCCACAATTTGATCGATGCGAGGCAGAGGGTAGGGAACTTTTGGACATGCTTTGTTTAGACCAGTGTAGTCTACACACATCCGCCATTTCCCTCCTTTCTTTCTCACAAGCACAGGGTTGGCGAGCCATTCGGGATGGAATACCTCTTTGATGAACCCCGCCGCCATTAGCTTGTGGATCTCCTTGCCTATGGCTCTGCGCTTTTCTTCGTCGAATCGGCGCAGAGGCTGCTTCACGGGTCGGGCTCCAGCTCGGATATCTAGCGAGTGCTCGGCGACATCCCTCGGTATGTCGGGCATGTCCGAGGGACTCCACGCGAAAACGTCGGCGTTTGCGCGGAGAAAGTCGACGAGCACTGCTTCCTATTTGGGATCGAGCTCGGAGCCGATCCGGATCTGCTTGGAGGCGTCGTTGCTGGGGTCGAGAGGGACGACCTTAACAGTCTCCGCTGGCTCGAAGTTGCCGGCATGGCGCTTCACGTCTGGCGCCTCCTTGGAGAGGCTCTCTAGGTCGGCGATGAGGGCCTCGGATTCGGCGAGGGCCTCGGCGTACTCCACGCACTCCACGTCGCATTCGTACGCGTGTCGGTACGTGGGGTCGACGGTGATGACCCCATTGGGGCCCGGCATCTTGATCTTGAGGTAGGTGTAGTTGGGGACGACCATGAACTTGGCGTAGCATGCCTCCCCAACACTGCGTGGTAGGTTCCTCGGAACCCGACCACCTCGAACGTGAGGGTTTCCCTTCGGAAGTTGGAGGGAGTCCCAAATAGGGATGAAAGTGGTAATCTGAACTGTTAAGACAAATTTAATATTTTAAAATAGATATGTATAAAATTTGATGTTGATATTTTCCTATGTTATTAAGCACATTAGTACAAATATGAATAAAATATTACATAAATTGTTTTATGTGTTATTTGGTCCCTACAACACAAATAGTTGAAAAAATTACCGAATTTGTTTCCGAATCCATACCGAAGTTTATATCTATTATTTAAGAAAATATAGGATGAATTTAAGGTTTATCTTTTATGAATCTTTACAAGCTGGATGTTAAAAACAAGAATACAAATTTGTATGGTAGATTCTATATTCTATTTATTCGCAATCAAAGAAAAACGACTAAAAACTGATTACCGAATAATACCGTTTCCGACCGTTTTCATCCCTAGTCCCAAAGCAGACGGGTAGATCGAGTTGTCCGAGGGGCTGGACGCGTTTCCCGGGGATGATCCCGTGGAAAGGCGTCGTGCCTGCCCGGACCGAGGATAGATCGATCCGCAGGAGCCCGAGGGTCTCGGCGTAGATGATGTTGAGGCTGCTGCCTCCGTCCATGAGGACCTTGGTGAGCCTGACGTTGCCGATGACGGGGTCAACAACGAGCAGGTATTTTCTCGGACTTGGCACGCGGTTGGGGTGGTCGCCCTGGTCGAAGGTGATGGGCTTGTCGGACCAGTCTAGGTAGACTGGCGCCGCCACCTTTACCGAGCAGACCTCCCGATGCTCTTGCTTGCGGTGCCGAGCCGAGGCGTTCGCCACTTGCCCACCGTAGATCATGAAGCAGTCGTGGACCTCGGGGAACTCTCCTGCCTTGCGATCCTCCTTCTTATCATCGTCGTGGGCCCTACTGAAAGGATCACGATGCCCAAGAGGGGGGGTGAATTGGGCTTTTCTAAAAATCAATACTAATTAAAACCTAAGCAAGAGCTAAGCAAGAGCCCAACTTCACCCCAACAACTAGCACTAAGAATATAATACTAGAAATGCAACAATGCTAAGACAATACTTCAAATACTTGCTAAACAAATACACAATGTAAAGTGCTTGAATTAAGTGCGGAATGTAAAGCAAGGTTTAGAAGACTCCTCCAATTTTTCCCGAGGTATCGAAGAGTCGGCACTCTCCACTAATCCTCGTTGGAGCACCCGCGCAAGGGTATCGCTCCCCCTTGGTCCTCGCAAGAACCAAGTGCTCATTACGAGATGATCCTTTGCCACTCTGGCACGGTGGATCCCTTGAGACCGCTTACAAACTTGAGTCGGGTCACCAACAAGATCTTCACGGTGATCACCGAGCTCCCAACGCCACCAAGCCGTCTAGGTGATGCCGATCACCAAGAGTAACAAGTCGTAGACTTTCGCTTGACCAAGAGAAGCCTAATGCAAGTGGTGTGTGCTCTAGGTGGCTCTCGCTAGCGCTAATGAGGAACAAACGCGGATTAAGATTCTCTAATCTCCTCACTAGGCTTTTGGTGCTTGCAATGCTCTAGCAATGTGCTGGAATAAATATGGAGTGCAAGACATTGAATATGGTGGGTGGAAGGGGTATAAATAGCCCTCACCCACCAACTAGCCGTTACAGGCAACTTTCTGCGCACTGGCGCACCGGTCAGTCCGGTGCGCCACCAGTGCGCCAATGGTGCGCCACCGGTGCGCCAACGGTCGTTTCCAACGGCTAGTTCTGACAGCTAGCCGTTGGACTCATGGCACACCGGACAGTGAACAGTCACTGTCCGGTGCATACCGGACAGTCCGCTGCGATGTCCGGTGCGCCACTAAAATTCAACTCTGAAACCTGCGCTCTCGAGTTTGTGGAGGGAAAGCCTCTGCCCCGGACCAGCCTGGCCCCACCTGGCAGAGGGTGCACCGGACAGTCCGGTGCACACCGGACAGTCCGGTGCCCCAGGGCCAGAAACACTAACTCTTGTTTTTTCAGCTGATTTTCAAATCGGTTTTCGTTCTAACTTGTGAGTGAGTTCTAGAGTGACACCTAGCACTGTATATGAGTGTGATTGTGTACCAACACTACACTAGAACTCTCTTGGTCAAACTACTCATCGACAACCCCTCTTTATAGTACGGCTAAAAGAGAATAAAAGACCTAACTAAACCGCGAGTATCCACATCTCCTTGACACTCGGACTCCGTAGACCTTCACCTTTTGTTTCGTCGTTTTAGCCGTCGCTTCGAGTTCTTATCTCCGGGATTGTTTTCACGTTGTAGTACTTCTACCTGTCATGCGACCTAACATACCATTTGTCTCTGCAAAACACACGTTAGTCACATATAATATTACGTTGTCATTAATCACTAAAACCAACTAGGGGCCTAGATGCTTTCAATCTCCCCCTTTTTGGTGATTGATGACAACCCTACAAGTTTTGTGAGAGTAGTTTGTTTTTAAGTTTCTGTCAATAGAAAGGATGGTTAGTTATACTCAATAATCTTTGACAGAAAGAACGTGTATCATAATAATAAGAGTGAGCGCATACACATCATAAGATTCTTGTTCATATAAAAGTGAAGTTAAATCAATGAAACAAGAACTAGAAGACTGGTGATAAAATATAAGGTGAAAACATAATACACACAGTCAATCATAAGCAACGAGAGTATATATCGAGTTTGTGAGCCAAAAACATCAAGCTAGTACAGAGAGTAGCAAGCACATATATTACATCAAAATGACTCTCTACTAACTCTCTAACTCCCCCTAGCTCTCACTACTAACTCTCTAACTCCCCCTAGCTCTCACAACTCATATCTCTCCCCCATTGGTGTCAAACACCAAAAGGGCACCCGAACCTAAACATCTAAAGCAGGAGGAGGCGGCGGGGGCGCATCCGGTCGCGGTCGAGGCAGCAGAGCGAACGCCGGTGGAGGGTCAGAGTCAGTCTCGGATCCAGAATCTGCGGTAGAAGCTGGAGCTGGTACTGACTTGGACTGAGGCCGCGCTGCAGGAGCTACCGGAACAGAAGTGGTCACAGATACTGCCACAACAGTAGTGGTAACAGCAGATGCTGGTGGCACTGGCGGCTGCGGGCAGACAGAGCTGAGAACCGGAGAGGTGAACACCAAAGTGACCGGCCGGAGCGGAGAGGTACCAACTGGGGGTCCTGACAAAATCGATGGCACAACTGGAGCGTGAAGCGGAGGAGGTGGAGCAGACAGAACCGGAGGTACTGAGACACCAGACTGCTATAGCATAAGAGCCATGAATGCCCTACTCTCAGCCCGATCCTGAAGTAGCTGCTTGAAAGTCGCCTAGAGGGGGGGGGTGAATAGGGCGAAACTGAAATTCTCAAAAATAATCACAACTACAAGCCGGGTTAGCGTTAGAAATATAAACGAGTCCGCGAGAGAGGGAGCAAAACAAATCGCAAGCAAATGAAAAGTGTGACACGCGGATTTGTTTTACCGAGGTTCGGTTCTTGCAAACCTACTCCCCGTTGAGGAGGCCACAAAGGCCGGGTCTCTTTCAACCCTTCCCTCTCTCAATCGGTCCCTCGGACCGAGTGAGCTTCTCTTCTCAAATCACTTGGGAATCAAACTTCCCGCAAGGACCACCACACAATTGGTGTCTCTTGCCTCAATTACAAGTGAGTGTTTGATCACAAGAAAGAATCAAGAAAGAAGGAAGCAATCCAAGCGCAAGAGCTTGAAAGAACACAAGCAAATCTCTCTCTCTAGTCACTAAGGCGTTGTGTGGAATTTGGAGAGGATTTGATCTCTTTGGTGTGTCTAGAATTGAATACTAGAGCTCTTGTAGTAGTTGGGAAGTGGAAAACTTGGATGCAATGAATGGTGGGGTGGTTGGGGTATTTATAGCCCCAACCACCAAACTTGACCGTTGGCAGAGCTGTCTGTTCGATGGCGCACCGGACAGTCCGGTGCACACCGGACAGCCCGGTGCCCCCGCCACGTCATCAGTGCCGTTGGAAATCGACCGTTGGAGTTCTGACTTCTGGGCCCGCCTTGATGTCCGGTGGCGCACCGGACATGTACTGTAGAGTGTCCGGTGCGCCAGCATGCGCGTGCCTGACCTCTGCGCGCGCTGGCGCGCAATAAATGCGCCGCAGGTAGCCGTTGGCGCCTGAAGTAGCCGTTGCTCCGCAGATGCACCGGACAGTCCGGTGCACACCGGACAGTCCGGTGAATTATAGCGGAGCGGCTAGAATGAAAATCCGAGGCTGGCGAGTTCTGGGGGCCGCCCTTCCTTGGAGCACCGGACATGTCCGGTGCACACCGGACAGTCCGGTGAATTATAGCGGAGTGGCCTCCGGAAATTCCCGAAGGTGACGAGTTTGAAACCTGAGTCCTCTGGTGCACCGGACATGTCCGGTGGTGCACCGGACACTGTCCGGTGGCACACCGGACAGTCCGGTGTGCCAGACCAGAGGTGCCTTCGGTTGCCCTTTTGCTCTTTTGTTGAACCCAATGCTTGGTCTTTTTATTGGCTAAGTGTGAACCTTTAGCACTGTATAACTTATACACTAGAACAAACTAGTTAGTCCAATTATTTGTGTTGGGCAATTCAACCACCAAAATTATTTAGGAACTAGGTGTAAGCCTAATTCCCTTTCAATCTCCCCCTTTTTGGTGATTGATGCCAACACAAACCAAAGCAAATATAGAAGTGCATAATTGAACTAGTTTGCATAATGTAAGTGTAAAGGTTGCTTGGAATTGAGCCAATATAACTACTTACAAGATATGCATGGATTGTTTCTTTCTTATTTAACATTTTGGACCACGCTTGCACCACATGCTTTGTTTTTGCAAACTCTTTTGTAAATCCTTTTCAAAGTTCTTTTGCAAATGGTCAAGATTTGAAATTTTCTCCCCCTGTTTCAAATGCTTTTCTTTTGACTAAACAAAACTCCCCCTAAAGGAGATCCTCCTCTTAGTGTTGAAGAGGGTTTTGATATATCATTCTTGAAATACCAATTTCTCCCTCTTTTGAACACAATAGGATACCAATTTGATAAATACTCTTGGAAAACACTAAGTTTTTGAAATTGGTGGTGGTGCGGTCCTTTTGCTTTGGGCTCATACTCTCTCCCCCTTTGGCATGAATCGCCAAAAACGGAATTATTAGAGCTTTCGAAGTGCTATCTTCCCCTTTGGTCATAAATAAATAAGTTAAGATTATACCAAAGACGAAGTCTTTTGCTTTCTCCCCCAAAGGTGAAGAGTGGCTTGGAGCGACGGCGAAGGATGAGTTACGGAGTGGAAGCCTTTGTCTTTGCCGAAGACTCCAATTCCCTTTCAATATACCTATGACTTGGTTTGAGATAGACTTGAAAACACATTAGTCATAGCATATAAAAGAGATATGATCAAAAGTATATAAATGAGCTATGTGTGCAATCTAGCAAAAGAAGTTGCGTGAATCAAGAATATTGAGCTCATGCCTAAGTTTGGTAAAAGTTTGTTCATCAAGAGGCTTGGTAAAGATATCAGCTAATTGATCTTTAGTGTTAATGTAAGAAATCTCGATATCCCCCTTTTGTTGGTGATCCCTAAGAAAATGATACCGAATGGCTATGTGCTTAGTGCGGCTATGCTCGACGGGATTGTCAGCCATTTTGATTGCACTCTCATTATCGCATAGCAAAGGAACTTTGGTTAATTTGTAACCGTAGTCCCGCAGGGTTTGCCTCATCCAAAGTAATTGCGCGCAACAATGACCTGCGGCAATGTACTTGGCTTCGGCGGTTGAAAGAGCGACCGAATTTTGCTTCTTTGAAGCCCAAGACACCAAGGATCTCCCCAAGAACTGGCAAGTCCCTGATGTGCTCTTCCGGTTAATCTTACACCCCGCCCAATCGGCATCCGAATAACCAATTAAATCAAATGTGGATCCCCGAGGGTACCAAAGCCCAAACTTAGGAGTATAAGCCAAATATCTCAAGATTCGTTTTACGGCCGTAAGGTGAGATTCCTTAGGGTCGGCTTGGAATCTTGCACACATGCAAACGGAAAGCATAATGTCCGGTCGAGATGCACATAAGTAAAGCAATGAACCAATCATCGACTGGTATACCTTTTGATCCACGGACTTACCTCCCGTGTCGAGGTCGAGATGCCCATTTGTTCCCATGGGTGTCTTGATGGGCTTGGCATCCTTCATCCCAAACTTGTTTAGAATGTCTTGAGTGTACTTCGTTTGGCTAATGAAGGTGCCCTCTTGGAGTTGCTTTACTTGGAATCCTAAGAAATACTTCAACTCCCCCATCATAGACATCTCGAATTTCTGTGTCATAATCCTACTAAACTCTTCACATGTAGACTCGTTAGTAGACCCAAATATAATATCATCAACATAAATTTGGCATACAAACAAGTCATTTTCAAGAGTTTTAGTAAAGAGTGTAGGATCGGCTTTTCCGACTTTGAAGCCATTAGTGATAAGGAAATCTCTAAGGCATTCATACCATGCTCTTGGGGCTTGCTTGAGCCCATAAAGCGCCTTAGAGAGCTTATAGACATGGTTAGGGTACTTACTATCTTCAAAGCCGGGAGGTTGCTCAACATAGACCTCTTCCTTGATTGGTCCATTGAGGAAAGCACTTTTCACGTCCATTTGATAAAGCTTAAAGCCATGGTAAGTAGCATAGGCTAATAATATGCGAATTGACTCAAGCCTAGCTACGGGTGCATAGGTTTCACCGAAATCTAAACCTTCGACTTGGGAGTATCCTTTGGCCACAAGTCGAGCTTTGTTCCTTGTCACCACACCATGCTCATCTTGCTTGTTGCAGAAGACCCATTTGGTTCCTACAACATTTTGGTTAGGACGTGGAACTAAGTGCCATACCTCGTTCCTTGTGAAATTGTTGAGCTCCTCTTGCATCGCCACCACCCAATCCGAATCTTGTAGTGCTTCCTCTACCCTGTGTGGCTCAATAGAGGAAACAAATGAGTAATGCTCACAAAAATGTGCAACACGAGATCTAGTAGTTACCCCCTTATGAATGTCGCCGAGGATAGTGTCGACGGGGTGATCTCGTTGTATTGCTTGGTGGACTCTTGGGTGTGGCGGCCTTGGTTCTTCATCCTCCTTGTCTTTATTATTTGCATCTCCCCCTTGATCGTTGCCGTCATTTTGAGGTGGCTCATCTTTTTGGTCTTCTTGTTCAACATCTTGAGTCTCATCCTCAACTTGTGTTGGTGGAGATGCTTGCGTGGAGGAGAATGGTTGATCTTGTGCATGTGGAGGCTCTTCGGATTCCTTAGGACACACATCCCCAATGGACATGTTCCTTAGCGCTATGCATGGAGCCTGTTCTTCACCTATCTCATCAAGATCAACTTGCTCTACTTGAGAGCCGTTAGTCTCATCAAACACAACGTCACAAGAGACTTCAACTAGTCCAGTGGACTTGTTAAAGACTCTATATGCCCTTGTGTTTGAGTCATAACCAAGTAAAAAGCCTTCTACAGTCTTAGGAGCAAATTTAGATTTTCTACCTCTTTTAACAAGAATAAAACATTTGCTACCAAAGACTCTAAAATAAGAAATATTGGGCTTTTTACCGGTTAGGAGTTCATATGATGTTTTCTTGAGGATTCGGTGAAGATATAACCGGTTGATGGCGTAGCAAGCGGTGTTGACCGCCTCGTCCCAAAACCGATCCGAAGTCTTGTACTCATCAAGCATGGTCCTTGCCATGTCCAATAGAGTTCGATTCTTCCTCTCCACTACACCATTTTGTTGAGGGGTGTAGGGAGAGGAGAGCTCATGCTTGATGCCCTCCTCCTCAAGAAAGCCTTCAATTTGAGAGTTCTTGAATTCCGTCCCGTTGTCGCTTCTTATTTTCTTGATCCTTAAGCCGAACTCATTTTGAGCCCGTCTCAAGAATCCCTTTAAGGTCTCTTGGGTTTGAGATTTTTCCTGTAAAAAGAATACCCAAGTGAAGCGAGAATAATCATCCACAACAACTAGACAGTACTTACTCCCGCCGATGCTTATGTAAGCAATCGGGTCGAATAGATCCATGTGGAGTAGCTCAAGCGGCCTGTCGGTCGTCATAATGTTCTTGTGTGGATGTTGGGTTCCAACTTGCTTCCCGGCTTGACATGCGCTACAAATCCTGTCTTTCTCAAAATGAACATTTGTTAATCCTAAAATGTGTTCTCCCTTTAGAAGCTTATGAAGATTCTTCATTCCAACATGGGCTAGTCGGCGGTGCCAGAGCCAACCCATGTTAGTCTTAGCAATTAAGCAAGTGTCGAGTTCAGCTCTATCAAAATCTACTAAGTATAGCTGACCCTCTAACACTCCCTTAAATGCTATTGAATCATCACTTCTTCTAAAGACAGTGACACCTACATCAGTGAATAGACAGTTGTAGCCCATTTGACATAATTGTGAAACGGAAAGCAAATTGTAATCTAAAGAATCAACAAGAAAGACATTGGAAATAGTATGGTCAGGTGATATAGCAATTTTACCCAATCCTTTGACCAAACCTTGATTTCCACCCCCGAATGTGATAGCTCGTTGGGGATCTTGGTTTTTCTCATATGAGGAGAACATCTTTTTCTCCCCTGTCATGTGGTTTGTGCACCCGCTGTCGAGTATCCAACTTGAGCCCCCGGATGCATAAACCTACAAAACAATTTTAGTTCTTGACTTTAGGTACCCAAACGGTTTTGGGTCCTTTGGCATTAGACACAAGAACTTTGGGTACCCAAACACAAGTCTTGGAACCCTTGTGTTTGCCCCCAACAAACTTGGCAACTACCTTGCCGGATTTGTTAGTAAGCACATAAGCAGCATCAAAAGTTTTAAATGAAATGGCATGATCATTTGATGCATTTGGAGCTTTCTTTCTAGGCAACTTGGCACAGGTTGGTTGCCTAGAGCTAGATGTCTCACCCTTATACATAAAAGCATCATTAGGGCCAGAGTGAGACTTCCTAGAATGAATTTTCCTAAATTTGCTCTCAGGATAGCCGGCAGGGTACAAAATATAGCCCTCGTTATCCTGAGGCATGGGAGCCTTGCCCTTAACAAAGTTAGACAAGTTCTTAGGAGGGGCATTAAGTTTGTCATTGTTTCCCTTTTGGAAGCCAATGCCATCCTTAATGCCAGGGCGTCTCCCATTATAAAGCATGCTACGAGCAAATTTAAATTTCTCATTTTCTAAGTTGTGCTCGGCAATTTTAGCATCTAGTTTTGCTATATGATCATTTTGTTGTTTAATTAAAGCCATATGATCATGAATAGCATTAACATCAACATCTCTACATCTAGTACAAATAGATACATGCTCAACAATAGATGTAGAGGGTTTGCAAGAATTAAGTTCAACAATCTTAGCATGAAGAATATCATTTTTATCTCTAAGATCGGAAACTGTAACTTTGCAAACATCATAATCTTTAGCCTTAGCAATCAAATTATCATTTTCTACTCTAAGGCTAGCAAGAGAAATATTCAATTCTTCAATCCTAGCAAGCAAATCATCATTATTATTTTTAGGATTGAAAGTTGAAACAATGCAAACATGAGAATCAACCTTAGCATTTAAACTAGCATTTTCATTCCTAAGGTTGTCAATCATCTCACGGCAAGTGCTTAGCTCACTAGATAATTTTTCACATTTTTCTACTTTTAGAGCATAAGCCTTTTTAACCTTAACATGTTTCTTGTTTTCTTTAATTAGGAAGTCCTCTTGGGAGTCCAAGAGATCATCCTTTTCATGGATGGCACTAATTAGCTCATTTAATTTTTCTTTTTGTTCCATGTTAAGGTTGGCAAAAAGGATACGCAAATTATCTTCCTCACCACTAGCATTATCATCACTAGACGATTCATATTTAGTGGAGGAGTTGGATTTAACCTTCTTCCTTTTGCCGTCTTTTGCCATGAGGCACTTGTGCCCGACGTTTGGGAAGAGGAGTCCCTTAGTGACGGCGATGTTGGCGGCGTCCTCGTCGTCGGAGGAGTCGCTAGAGCTTTCGTCGGAGTCCCACTCCCGACAAACATGGGCATCGCCGCCCTTCTTCTTGTAGTACCTCTTCTTCTCCTTTCTTCTCCCCTTCTTGTCGTCGCCCCTGTCACTATCACTTGATAATGGACATTTAGCAATAAAGTGACCGGGCTTACCACACTTGTAGCAAACCTTCTTGGAGCGGGACTTGTAGTCTTTCCCTCTCCTTTGCTTGAGGATTTGGCGGAAGCTCTTGATGACGAGCGCCATTTCCTCATTGTCGAGCTTGGAGGCGTCTATAGGTTGTCGACTTGGTGTAGCCTCCTCCTTCTTTTCCTCCGTCGCCTTGAATGCGACGGGTTGAGCTTCGGATGTGGATGGATCATCAAGCTCGTTGATCTTCCTTGAGCCTTCGATCATGCACTCAAAACTTACAAAATTCCCGATAACTTCCTCGGGGGTCATTTTAGTATATCTAGGATTACCACGAATTAATTGAACTTGAGTGGGGTTAAGGAAAATGAGAGATCTTAGAATAACCTTAACCATTTCGTGGTCGTCCCACTTGACGCTCCCGAGGTAGCGCACTTGGTTCACCAAAGTCTTGAGCCGGTTGTACATGTGTTGTGGCTCTTCCCCTTTGCGAAGCCGGAACCGACCGAGCTCCCCCTCGATTGTTTCCCGCTTGGTGATCTTGGTGAGCTCATCTCCTTCGTGCGCGGTTTTGAGCACATCCCAAACCTCCTTGGCGCTCTTCAACCCTTGAACTTTGTTATACTCCTCTCTACTTAAAGAGGCGAGGAGTATTGTTGTCGCTTGAGAGTTGAAGTGCTCGATTCGGGCCACCTCATCCTCATCATAGTCTTTATCCCCTATGGACGGTATCTGTGCACCAAACTCAACAACATCCCATATACTTTTGTGGAGTGAGGTTAGATGAAATCGCATTAAATCACTCCATCTAGCATAATCTTCACCATCAAAAGTTGGTGGTTTGCCTAATGGGACGGAAAGTAAAGGTGCATTTTTAGAAATGCGAGGGTAATGTAGGGGGATCTTACTAAACTTCTTACGCTCTTGGCGTTTAGAAGTTATGGAGGGCGCATCGGAGTCGGAGGTCGATGTTGATGAAGTGTCGGTCTCGTAGTAGACCACTTTCCTCATCCTTTTGTGCTTGTCCCCTCTCCGATGTGGCTTGTGGGAGGAAGATCTCTCCTTCTTCTCTTTGTGGTGCGAAGAAGATTTCTTCTCCTTCCCTTTGTTGGAGGAGCTCTTCTTCTTCTCCTTCCTCTTGGTGCGGGACTCTTCCGATGAAGTGCTCCCGTGGCTTGTAGTGGGCTTTTCGCCGGTCTCCATCTCCTTCTTGGCGTGATCTCCCGACATCACTTCGAGCGGTTAGGCTCTAATGAAGCACCGGGCTCTGATACCAATTGAAAGTCGCCTAGAGGGGGGGTGAATAGGGCGAAACTGAAATTCTCAAAAATAATCACAACTACAAGCCGGGTTAGCGTTAGAAATATAAACGAGTCCGCGAGAGAGGGAGCAAAACAAATCGCAAGCAAATGAAAAGTGTGACACGCGGATTTGTTTTACCGAGGTTCGGTTCTTGCAAACCTACTCCCCGTTGAGGAGGCCACAAAGGCCGGGTCTCTTTCAACTCTTCCCTCTCTCAATCGGTCCCTCGGACCGAGTGAGCTTCTCTTCTCAAATCACTTGGGAATCAAACTTCCCGCAAGGACCACCACACAATTGGTGTCTCTTGCCTCAATTACAAGTGAGTGTTTGATCACAAGAAAGAATCAAGAAAGAAGGAAGCAATCCAAGCGCAAGAGCTCGAAAGAACACAAGCAAATCTCTCTCTCTAGTCACTAAGGCGTTGTGTGGAATTTGGAGAGGATTTGATCTCTTTGGTGTGTCTAGAATTGAATACTAGAGCTCTTGTAGTAGTTGGGAAGTGGAAAACTTGGATGCAATGAATGGTGGGGTGGTTGGGGTATTTATAGCCCCAACCACCAAACTTGACAGTTGGCAGAGCTGTCTGTTCGATGGCGCACCGGACAGTCCGGTGCACACCGGACAGTCCGGTGCCTTTGCCACGTCATCAGTGCCGTTGGAAATCGACCGTTGGAGTTCTGACTTCTGGGCCCGCCTTGATGTCCGGTGGCGCACCGGACATGTACTGTAGAGTGTCCGGTGCGCCAGCATGCGCGTGCCTGACCTCTGCGCGCGCTGGCGCGCAATAAATGCGCCGCAGGTAGCCGTTGGCGCCTGAAGTAGCCGTTGCTCTGCAGATGCACCGGACAGTCCGGTGCACACCGGACAGTCCGGTGAATTATAGCGGAGCGGCTAGAATTAAAATCCGAGGCTGGCGAGTTCCGGGGGCCGCCCTTCCTTGGAGCATCGGACATGTCTGGTGCACACCGGACAGTCCGGTGAATTATAGCGGAGTGGCCTCCGGAAATTCCCGAAGGTGACGAGTTTGAAACCTGAGTCCTCTGGTGCACCGGACATGTCCGGTGGTGCACCGGACACTGTCCGGTGGCACACCGGACAGTCCGGTGTGCCAGACCAGAGGTGCCTTCGGTTGCCCTTTTGCTCTTTTGTTGAACCCAACTCTTGGTCTTTTTATTGGCTAAGTGTGAACCTTTAGCACCTGTATAACTTATACACTAGAACAAACTAGTTAGTCCAATTAATTGTGTTGGGCAATTCAACCACCAAAATTATTTAGGAACTAGGTGTAAGCCTAATTCCCTTTCACTGCTGCTGAAGCGCATCCTGCCTGTCCTGCATGTTCTGAAACATCGAGAGCATCCTCTCGGATAACCGGGCCTGCTCGGCTGCCAGGTGAGCCTGCTGCTGAGTGATAGACTGGAGAATCGAAGCAAGAGCAGGGTCCATAGGCTGAGGGGTAGCAGGGGCAGCACTAGAACTCCCAGCCTCATGATCATGTGAACGTGGAGGCATAGGAGGCGGAGGAGGAACCCCAAAATCATCATCATCATCAACAACAACAACTGCTGTAGCCTGAGTGTCGAACTGATGAAGAGATGCATCCTTGGCCTGAGAGTCAAAAACAGGAGCAGAAGCTGGCACAGGAATCTCAGGCGTAGGACGGTAGGATCCAAAAACGAGGCGTGAGGCCTCAAGGGTGCCCTGAAACCGAGGAGGCTGAATTAGCTGCACAAAGATGTGGCACAAGTAGTGAGCATAGGGCAACTGCCGACGAGCACGAATCCCATCCAAAACGGTGTCCTCGATCTCACAAATCAGGAAGTCCACAACGTCAAACTCAGAGTGAGAGACCAGGGCACCAAGGAGCTAGAGCTGTATATGTGTGGTAGCCTCCCTGTATCCCATCCTCGGCAGAAGAGTCCGTCTGATGAGCTCATATAAATACTTGGCTGCTGTAGTAAAATCTGCCGGTGAACGTTGCGACCCACCAGAGAAGGGCGGGCGGAACAGAGCCGCGATGTGGGTTGTACCCGGAGCCACACCGCCGTGAGGGCGACGAGGAGGGTCAGAGGTGCCATAGCAGAGGCTGTGAAGACGAGTCGTTGACTCAGGAAATCCAAAAAGCTGGCGGATCTGACTGGCAGTAATGGTGACATCCTCGCGCTCAAAACGAAACCTCATCCAGTGATGATCCGGGTCAATCCATACAGAGGCGTAGAAGACTCGTACCCACTCCTCAACATACCTGCCGCTGGTAGTCAAAAGGGTCTGAAGGCCAGGCAGATAGGTGAGGTGCGCCTCAGAGTCAGCACCAGCTGCAAGCAGAAAGGCTGGAAGATCCAAAAGCCGGTGCACTCGCAGAGCTATCTGAGCAGACATCTGAGCTCTGAAAAACGACTCCTGAATACGTGTGCTGAATAGGTCACCTGCTGCAGGGTCTCTCTGAGCTGGTAGCTGAAAGGGAAATAGGCTTTAAACCTTTTCCTAAATGATTTTGGTGGTTGAATGACCAACACAACTAATTGGACTAACTAGTTTGCTCTAGATCATATATTCTACAGGTATCAAAGATTCAACATAAAACCAATAAAAAGAACAAGACAAGGGTCAAAAGAAAGGAGCAAAAAGAAACCGAAGTGCTCCCTGGTGGGGCGCACCGGACTGTCCGGTGTGCCACCGGACAGTGTCCGGTGCACCACCGGACAGTGTCCGGTGCACCAGGGAGGATTGCCTTCAAACTCTTCGCCTTCGGGTTTCTCAGGCGCAGCCCACTATAATTCACCGGACTGTCCGGTGCTCCACCGGACAGTGTCCGGTGCTCCAGAGTGAAGCGGCTCAGAACTGGCCAGCCTCGGGATTTCATGAAGACTGCTCCGCTATAATTCACCGGACTGTCCGGTGTTGCACCGGACTGTCCGGTGTACCAGCGGAGCAACGGCTACTTCGCGCCAACGGTCGACTCTGACAGTGAACAGTACACGCGGCAGAAGTCAGAGCAGAGGATCAGAGAGGCACCGGACTGTCCGGTGTGCACCGGACTGTCCGGTGGCACATGAGGACAAAAGCCTCCAACGGTCGACCAGCTCCAACCCAAACGGATAGGATGACGTGGCTGGGGCACCGGACATGTCCGGTGTGCACCGGACTGTCCGGTGCGCCCATCGCCAGCAGCTTCTCCAACGGCTACAAAATTGGATGGTGGCTATAAATACCACCCCAACCGGCCACTTCAAGGTGAGGGAGCCCAAGCAACATTCCAAGTCATCTAGTTGACATACTCAAGCCCTCCCAACCACATATATTCATTGATCCATCCTATACACAAGATTTAGTCCACTACAACCAACACAAGTGCCACAAAAGAGAGAGCAAGCAATTGAGAGCTACTCAATTGAGTTTAGCCCTAGTGCCTTGTGAGTTTCATCGAGAGATAGTGTGTGCTTCATCTTTGTGTTCATTTGTGCGTGGAGTTTTGACTCCCATTCAAACTTCCTCCAAAGTGTTGGAGGCTTGTAAAAGCTAGCAAGAGACACCAAAGATTGTGGTGGTCCTTGTGGGATCGAGAGTGATCCTTGAGAAGAAGAAGAGCTCGCCGATCCTTGTGTGATCGGGAGAGAGGGAAAGGGTTGAAAAAGACCCGTCCTTAAGTGGACTCCTCAACGGGGACTAGGCCTTCGAGGGCCGAACCTCGGTAAAACAAATCACCCGTGTTCATTGTGCTTTTGCTTGTGATTTGTTTGCCTTCCCTTACTCTAAGTTCTCTTGCACTATTCTTTGCTCATATCATTTGGTGTTGCTTCAAGTTAAAATCTCATTTAAGTGAAGCAACACTCCGCAAGAAAAGAACTTGAGTTAGTGCTCTTTTTCATCTAAGCTTTCTTGCTTTGTTATCATAGAATTATTAGTTATATTGATTTATCACTTCCGCATTATTTGAAAGCTATACTCTTTACTAGCAAGAACTTAGTTTTTATACTCCGATAATTGTTCATCTTGTTCTAACCACTAATTAAAGGATCTAGTTGGGGGATAAAGTTTTAATTTTCAGGTTCCGCCTATTCACCCCCCTCTAGGCGACTTTCAATTGGTATCAGAGCTAGGCACTTCATCTTGAGTCTAACAACTCGAAGTGATGGCTCGTAAAAGATCCCAAAAGAACAAGAAGACATCTTCCAAGGAAAACACGGAGGTAACTCTTGAAATATTACTTTCCGATTGTTCTAATTATGATTCATGGTCTACTAGAGTTATAAATGCCTTTAGAACCGTAGATCCACAATTAGAACAAATTTTAGACAAGAGTATTATTCCTCCAAACTATGCTAGGGAAAATGCCTCCGAAGAAGATTTAAGATGTATACGCTTAAACTATCTAGCTTATGACATCTTAAGTAAATCCCTTAGCAAAGAAGATTATCATGCCTTCATAATAAAATATGACAAACCCATTTGTGATGTGCATGATATTTGGACTAGAATTAAAATCAAGTTTGATGAGTCCAAACATAATAGTTCATTTGATGCCTCTACTTCCTTTAGTCTTTGTGATACTAACCCTTGCAAGGAAGAAGGAGAAAATGAACGATGGAGACCAAACAATGAATCCACCTCTCCAAAAGGTTTGTCTTCCCATTTCGATTCCCACATGTGTTGTGTGGCTAATGAAAATGATAGCGGAAGCACAAACGAGGATGAGGAGGAAGAAAGAAGCTTTGTGCATCTCTACGCTCGCCTAAGCCAAGAAGATAAGGCGGTCATGCTCAAACTTCTAGAAAGAGCAAGAGAGCAAAGCGAAGCTCATCAAAGGGTAGAGGATATTCTCTCCATGAAAATGCTACACTTTGACGAGTTGACTAAAGAACATGAGGAGCTAAAGTGCTCTCATGTTGATTTGGTCCAAAGGTATGAAACTATTTCAATTGAGAAAGATAACGCTTTACATTGTATCGCTCAATTAGTAAATAGGAATACCTTGCTTAAGGACCAAGTAGAAAAGCTAAAAGTTGAAAACTTAGCTTTTCAAGAAAAATATGATATGCTTCTATGTTCTCATGAAAATCTTATGGATGATCATATCATATTGAATTTGACTCATGAGGTTGTGATAGAAAACTTAAAATCCCAACAACCTCACTCGTGCACATGTATTCAAATTGATACTATATTACCATGTGCTAATGCTTGTTGTCCGTCGACAAGCAAATCTTCTCTTGAGCCAGAACTTGCAGGAACAACTGATGATACATATCAAAAGCTCAAGGAAGAAAATGAGAGGCTAAAAATGAGCTTGACACAACTAAAAGGGAAGTGCATTGCTCAACCTTCTCAAGATAACCGTGATCACATGGTGAAGAAGCTTGAGACGGGAACAACCGTGGCATGCACTACATCCCTTGAAGAAAATGTCAAGGATTTGAGGATTGCCAAGAGGAAGAAACAAAAGATGAAATTCAACACCTCCTCCAAAAGCCTCAACCACGCCTCCACAAAAGGTAACATCCAAGGTAATGATCAAGCCACACTTCACATTAAGAAGTGTAGTGAATGCTTTGAAGAGGGGCACTTGATTAGGTCATGTCCCTACATTAAAAATAGCTTGATTATTAACAAGGATGATAGACGTTGTTTTAATTGCTCCAAGAAGGGACACTTGCTTAGATCTTGTCCCCATTTAAAACAAAAAGGCATAGGGTTAGAAAAGAAAGTTTTTACTAACCATATAGCATGCAACAAGCAAGGAAAGAAGAAAACTTCAAAACTTGAAAAGCGCCTATGCTACACATGCCGAAAGAAGGGACATCAATGCAAGGATTGTCCCATTGGTAACAATTCCACTCCTAGCTTGTCAATCAATTTTCATGTAACTAGGCAACCCAAAATTGCAACTTGTGCTAGAAAGGTAATAAGTTTACCTAGTGCTAACACAAAGGACTTTTGGGTTCCTAGATCCTTGTTAACTAACCGTGATGGACCCATCAAGCGATGGGTACCAAAATATGCTTGACAAGCTTTGCAGGAAAAGGAGATGATATGAAACCTTGGGGTGCTTGAAAGAGTCTATTTGATTCTTATCAACTCAAGCTATCAATCTTCAATGATCTATATACATGATTGACCCAAGGATATTTTTCAAATTGCTATGTCTTAAACTCATATCATCTCGAGGAAGATATTGATGTTGTAGGAAATAAAGAGTTATCATGTGGCAAAAATCAAGTCCTACAACATGGAGGAAAGTCAAAGGATGGTAACGTCTATGTTTTTAAGTGCAAGTATTTTAAACTATCATTTCTTATGTGTCTTGTGTAGTCACATAGAAATATATAGCACTTCAAATGTCCTTAAATTTATATCACCATTCTTTGAAGAATTTCCTCTCATATGGTAGATTGCATACTCATCATTTCCATTCTATGGCAATCTACATGCTTTAATTTGTTGCAAGTATCTCATGGCATGTTTTCGCTAAGTTATTCTATTATTGCCATGTTCTAGATATAGAAAGATATTTCATGTTCTTAAAAGAATAAAGTGTCATGTAAGGAATTCAAATACTTAGGACACTTATAAAAGGAAAAATGCTCTCTATAGCTAGAAAAGTGAGACTATTGCTTTTATCTAAGTAATTTAAGTAGTCTCACTTGTAGAGATAAATTTCTCTATGGAAATGCGTAATCCATCATGGCAAGGAAAATCAATCCAATAATTTATGTTGTATGTTTTATTGCTTAAATTGGATATGATTCTTCTACATTTATCGCTCTCCATGTTATGAATTAGATTTATTCCCTTAAGTCTCAAGAATTTAACCATGCTTGTTTTATGAGTTAAAACTAGGCATACTTCATGGAATAATCTAGTTCATATTATAAAGTTTCCATGCTTTAGTAATTTACCTTTTCATTCTTTATCAAAAATGATTACAAAAAGGGAAACTAGTGCTTGTGTTGTTCTTAACATCTCTCTTGAGCTTACTTATGAAAATCTACAAGAGAGTAAGTGCAAGTTTAATGCCACAAGCCACATGGGTTGCTCCTCACCCAAAGGAAGAGAGGTAAAAGCAAAGGTATGGGAACTCATCTTCTTAGTTAAATTTAGTTCCCATCTCAATGACTATTTAATCTAAATTATCATATTCTACCCATGTGAGAAATAGATTCTTTATTGGACTCAATTCAACTAGACGTGCATTCAATCTCACTCTTTTAAAAGCTCATGTCCATTAGAATCTATTTAATGCCCTTGCGATATTTATATATATGTTATCATATTGATTTGCCTCCAAGTGATGATTAACTAACTTCAATATGATAAAGTAAAATCTCCAATGATTATTAAAATGCTTAAAAGGTGCTCACTCATTTTTCTCAAATAAAATGCACTAATGTTAAGGATTTTACTTCATGTCTATGTGACTTGTGGATGATGAATTATGTATGCTAATCATCTAAAGTAATCATCTTTCACCATATGCTCCCTTGCGCTATTAACATGTCTCTTGAGTATTTTCAATAAGTTTGGAAGGAAAAAGAGACAAATACAAAGGGAGGACACTCAAATGAAAAAGGAAGAACATCAAGGACAACAACATCTACTTGGACAATAAGATCTTTACAACAATCAATGGTGTGGTTGTAAGCATTCTAAATCCTTTTTTTCATTATGAGATTACCAGGCTCAAGTTGTTTATTGCTAAATTTATGAGCCCTTGATCAAGATGTATAATGATTCTCCCTTTATGTCCTTAAAATTGAATGCATTGAAATCAATTCTCTCAATTACTTGATGCATATCTTTAGGGGGAGTCCATTATTATATTTTGATTATGTTGAGACTATTGCTTTATCTTAGTAATTTCATATAGTCTCTTGCATGAGAATAATGTTTCTCATATAGTATGCTACTACTCATCAATCCAACTTGTTAAAATAAAGTCGCTTTTATCAAGGATTGTTGCCTTCATTTCTAAAGTAGCATGCTTATTGGATTCTCCTATTTTTAAGCTTGAGTGAAAATCTATTGCCTATATTGTTCTCTTGATCGCATATTGATTGATCATTGAATAACTTCAATTATCACTTATGCTTCTTAGCACTTCATGCAATTTCAATTTGATTTCAATTGGTAATTTCAATCGACATCTATCTTGATTTGCACTAAGTTAAAAGGAGAATTCATGATATATTTATGCAACTTGTGATATTCTTGATATATAATGACATGACTTAGAAAAAGATCACTAGTTGTAGAACTCTCTCTTGTGCAAAGTATTTCCATATATTGTCATCAAGTATAGGTCTTAAGCAACTAAGACTAAGGACAAAGCACAATGAAGAGAGCGTCTCTATGTGAAGGTACAAAAGGTTAAAACCACTTCCTTTCATTCAAACTTGTACCTAAATCTTCCTTTTTCTATACTTTCTTTACATATCTTGTATAAAAGGAAGAGAAAGCATGTCCATGCATTATCCCTGCTTCATACCTAGTTTAACCTCTCAAACGTTTCATTCTTGCATTTATGCATCTTTGTTAACCTGGATGAAGTAATCTTATTGTCAAAGAGCTTAAAGCTTGACCTTGTAACGAGGATAAGCTGTCTTTGTCTCAAAAGTGGATGGTCCTTAAGCCTCTTTGAAATCCTTAAGGGAAAATGCTTAAAATATTTGTAACATGCTTTCAGTAGTGCGTAAACTGTCATGAGCATCACACTTATCCTATGACACAATGCACTTCACATTCTATATGATTTAGATATGTTCTCATTAACCTAATTATGTGCAATTGGCATTTTTAGGCCAAAATATGTGTTCTTTCTCTCCATGCACATATTTAGGGGGAGCAATCTATGTTGTATAGAACTATGATCATGCTTAATTTAATATATCCTTTTGATCATATCTCTTTATGTCTACGACTAATGTGCTTTCAAGTGATCTCTATAATTAAGTCGTAGATTGAAAGGGAAATGGAGTCTTCGGCGAAGACAAGGCTTCCACTCAACTCTATCGGTATTATCTACCCTTCGCCATCACTCCACACTAGCTCTCCAATTATGGTATAATCTTCACTCATATATTTTTGCCAAAGGGAGAGAGAAAAGTTCTCAAAGGGCTTATATTTCACTCTAAGTATCCGTTTTTGGCGATTCATGCCAAAGGGGGAGAAAGTATTAGCCCAAAGCAAAAGGACCGCACCACCACCCTAGTTTTAAAAACTTAGTTTTTAAAAGAGTATTTTCAATTGGTATCTCTTTGTATTCTAAAGGGGGAGAAAGTAGCACCTTTCAAAATTAATATCTTAAAACCCTCTTGAACCTAAGAGGAGAATTTATTGAGGCGGAGTTTTGTTTAGTCAAAAGAAAAGCATTTGAAACAGGGGGGGGGAAATTTCAAATCTTGTAAATGCTTCTCAAGAATCCTATTCATTTACTTTTGACTATTTGCAAAAGACTTTGAAAAGAATTTCCAAAACATTTGCAAAACAAAACTTGTGGTGCAAGTATGGTCCAAAATGTTAAATAAGAAAGAAAAACCATTCATGCATATCTTATGAAATCAATATTGGTTTAATTCCAAGCAATCTTTGCACTTACCTTAGGCAAATTAGTTCAATTATGCTCTTATATATTTGCTTTGGTTTGTGTTGGCATCAATCACCAAAAAGGGGGAGATTGAAAGGGAAATAGGCTTTAAACCTTTTCCTAAATGATTTTGGTGGTTGAATGACCAACACAACTAATTGGACTAACTAGTTTGCTCTAGATCATATATTCTACAGGTATCAAAGATTCAACATAAAACCAATAAAAAGAACAAGACAAGGGTCAAAAGAAAGGAGCAAAAAGAAACTGAAGTGCTCCCTGGTCGGGCGCACCGGACTGTCCGGTGTGCCACCGGACAGTGTCCGGTGCACCAAGGAGGATTGCCTTCAAACTCTTCGCCTTCGGGTTTCTCAGGCGCAGCCCACTATAATTCACCGGACTGTCCGGTGCTCCACCGGACAGTGTCCGGTGCTCCAGAGTGAAGCGGCTCAGAACTGGCCAGCCTCGGGATTTCATGAAGACTGCTCCGCTATAATTCACCGGACTGTCCGGTGTTGCACCGGACTGTCCGGTGTACCAGCGGAGCAATGGCTACTTCGCGCCAACGGTCGACTCTGACAGTGAACAGTACACGCGGCAGAAGTCAGAGCAGAGGATCAGAGAGGCACCGGACTGTCCGGTGTGCACCGGACTGTCCGGTGGCACATGAGGACAAAAGCCTCCAACGGTCGACCAGCTCCAACCCAAACGGATAGGATGACGTGGCTGGGGCACCGGACATGTCCGGTGTGCACCGGACTGTCCGGTGCGCCCATCGCCAGCAGCTTCTCCAACGGCTACAAAATTGGATGGTGGCTATAAATACCACCCCAACCGGCCACTTCAAGGTGAGGGAGCCCAAGCAACATTCCAAGTCATCTAGTTGACATACTCAAGCCCTCCCAACCACATATATTCATTGATCCATCCTATACACAAGATGTTAGGGACTTGTTCTCAAATGCTATGAATTAAGAACAAGGCAACATAAAATGTTAAATGATACTGTCCCTCGTCCGTGAAGCATTATTCCTTTGAGGATAATGGGTCTAGGACGAAGGTTGATAAAAGTCTTATTACGAAGTTGAACCTTCGTAATGAACTTTCAAGAAACATTGTAAGATAATACAAAATAAAAGGTATAAAACGGATAAATGTTTCACAGATACATTATATCATATTCACTTAATACATTGAATCATTAAATACAATAATACCTATGCCTTGACAAAGGTTGTATTCCGAGAGATGCGATTGCAAAAATCAGAATGCGTGAACAGTAACGGAATACTGTTCGCTATTTATAGGCACAGGTCACAGCCTGTGAGGAATTACAAGTATGCCCCTTATAAAAACTTACAACATTGACTCAGACATTTATGGACTAAAAGGTCATTCTATCTTTAAGTCGGTTTGTAATGCCGAAGCTTTACGAAGAGGGACCTTCGGCTATCTTATACAAACAGCTTCATCCGGGGATAGCTTCTCCCTATAAGACCTTCGGCGACGAAGCATGGACCCAACAGTAGCCCCTTTCGCGGTGCTAGATCGTTTTTCGTAACGAGCTTGATCCGTGAAAAAAGTTTCTTAAGCTTCGGAGCGCGCCGAAGGTCTCAAAAACACCTTCCCTGAGCTCGTTGTCGAGAAACGATACAATTTCCCTGCGCGTGGCGGCCCCACCGTGCAGAATTACTGTTCAGTCTTTGCGGCCCACCGTACAGCGAGTGCGAGCGGGTGTCCGCCTGGTGTAAAACTTCTGGCGCTTCGCCTTCTTACCTGCGGCACTATATAAACAGACGAGTAGGTGTGAAGTTACCACAGCATTTACTGCTATTTGCACTGTTTTGCTGCCAAAATTTTTAACCGTCGCCGAAGCTTGTTTGTCATAATCGAACGAAGCTCCATCTTGAAGCCTGCTTCGGAGGAAAAAAGTATTAAAGTTTCACAAGTTCATAGCTAAATGGCCAGAGTCCGCTCTACCGCCAGAGTTGAACGTGAGGGGGACGAAACGGAAGCTTCGGAGACTGTCCCTATCTCCGAAGCCATGCAACGATCCGGGTTAGTGACTTCGGAAAGGGCTCCTATTGATGATGCAGAACAAACAATTGCTGAAGCAGAAGGAGAAGATGCTGAGGAAACTGACCCCGAAGATGATTATCACCTTGCTACGCCAAGCAAACCCAGCCATTTGGACTTCGGGAAATCTACTGTTTCGAAGGCTGATTTGTCCAAGATGGTAAAGTCAGGCTATTTCACTGAAAATCAAAAGAAGCTACTACGCTTCGGGGGAGAAGAGACTACCCCAAAGCCGGAGAAAGATGAAATTGTTATTTTTAAAAGCTTCTTAAAGGCTGGGTTGAGATTCCCCCTTCATGGGATTGTTGCAGAGATATTGAAGAATTTTGGAATCTATTTTCACCAGCTAACCCCTAACGCTATCGTTAGGCTTAGTGTTTATATTTGGGCACTCCGAAGCCAGGCGGTGGAACCGTTTGCTGACAGCTTTTGCCGAGTTCACGAACTGCACTATCAGACAAAGGCTAGAAAGGATGGATTACATGAGAATTTTGGTTGCTATAATTTTGCTTACCGGAAAACTACGAAGTATCCTGTGATCAGCTATCGAAGCAAATGGGCAGCAGGGTGGAAATCAGAATGGTTCTATGTTAAGGTTGATGATGATAAAGAAAAGCTTGTGCAAAGTCCACTGGAACTGACCTTCGGGGAAACTCGCCCCCAGTGCCACATGTTACCAGAGGGTCCGACTCAAAAAGCAATGTATGAATTCAAAATAATTGCAGAGAATATCAGTACAAGGGACTTGGTCCAGGAATTCTTGGCTTTCAAAGTTTTTCCTAGTGTAAAAGAGTGGGAAATGCCGAAGCTGGAGGGGGAGAAGAAAAAAGGTGAACTTGTACGTTTGCCTTACTACTTCAAATTTAAGAAATACTTTAAAACTCCTTGCCAAGAGTGGCTGGATACGATTGAAGTGATGTGCAATGAGATACTTGGCAATTATTCCAAGAAAGAAGATCAATTGATGACTGCAGCCTTCGGCACCCGTCCAAAACGAAGGTTGAATCGAGTGTTGGACGCCTTGGGCTTCGAATACCCAGACTACGAAGATCTGAACAAAGGTGCCGGGGGCCAAAAAAGGAAAAGGGCAACTGAAGCCTTAGATGAAGGTGAAAAGGAGCCAATAAAGAAGAAAATTCAAAAGAAAAGGAAAGCTTCTTCTCCGAAGCAACAAATATCCGAAGTAGAAGAAACCCCCGCATCGCCTTCTGCTGCTGTTGTTGAGGAAATTCTGAAGGTAATGACTGAATCCTTACCTGCGAAGCTAAGTCCACTGGGTCATCAACTGACAAAATTTTTTCAGAAGGACAAGGAGCCCGAGAAATCAAGGAAAACAATCAAGGCAAAGAAACAAAGAATCATTACCGTGACAGAGGTAATTGACAAGACGCCGCCGAGAGCTTCGGCCCAAAAAACACAAACAGCTGCAGAGGGAGCAGATACTGAAATTGTACCTTCGGAGGCCGCAGCTGCCGAAGCTGCCTCAGCTGAGGATGTGAACTTGGAGAGCACGATTGAACATATTGACCAAATACTGCTAGACATGGCTGCAGAAGAAGCCAACACTGCTGCCGAAGAGGCCATGACTACAACGTCAAAGAAAGGAAAAGAAGTTGCTGAAGAAGCTTCGGAAGACGAAGCCTTCGTGTTCCAAAACTTAGTTAGAGGACACCTATCAAAAGCTGAAATAGAAGAACTTAAAGAATACGCCCAATCCTGCGGGTACAAACCTGGGGCACTCCTCTTCGGAGGCGTTGATGATGAGAAATTAGAGTGTATTCGAGACCAAATAGGGGCCAAAGTTATCAGCACCCTGTCCAAGAGTATAGGATTCCCGAAGCTAGAAACAGATATCAGCCGCTACCGACGACAACATGTCGTTGGTAGTTTATTTTACTCCAACTTCAAGGTAAATAACTTGTCCCTTAACTTTTATTGCTTCTTAATAAAAACACATCTGACAAAGGTTGTGTTTATGTAGAGCATGCTATTGAGCAAAGCCTTGCAAATGCAGCAGGACCTTGAAGATAAAAAGCATGAAGTTATAATTGGAAATTTGGAAAACAAAATAAAGGAGCAATCAGATGCTTTTGAGAAAAAGAACTTTGAGCTCCAGGCAGCCGAAGGTTTACTGGCGGAAGCTGAAGCAAAAATATCAGAACTGAACACAAAGCTTCTCCGCCAGTCTGAGCAGTTCGAACGGGAAAAACAAGATCTCAATGCAAAACTTAAAGCCGAAGCTCGGCAAAATTCGGATTTGAGAAAACTACTGACAAATCTTCAAGAAAAATGCCTGGAATTTAGCAACAAGTGCATTCAACGACTAAGAAAGATTTTTTACTCGGTTGGAGCTAGCAGCGAAAAATTTACCCCATCAGCTGAAGATCTACCAAAAACCTTCGAACACATTGAGGGGGAGATTGACGAGCTCGACGAAGTCATAGCTAGGCATGGTGACTTCTGTGCCTGGGTGGCTTCTCGAGGGACTGCTGCAGCCTTCATGAAGGCTGGCTGTGATCATGGGAAAATTGTTAATAGGCCAAATTTTACTTTGTCACCATCAATCTTGGATGACATCCCTGATCTCGCCCGAAGCATCTCGAATCGATTTGTAAAAATGATATGGACAAAAGGTGGTCGAGAGAAAGTTGGAGACGAAGCTCGTAGCCACCTTGATCCAGTAAGAAATCATACCTTGTGCTTACCTTTTCTTGTAAACTTGATTCTGACTTCCAACGACCTTATTCATGTAGAATGACGAAGCCGAAGCTGATGCTCAAAAATAACGCCGAAGCCGAAGCTCCTTGGAGATTTAGATAGTAGACTGCAGACAATACTTGAAAAACTTTTGAGATAACTTTTATAAATGTAAACAAAAACTTGTTTTTAATGTATGTTGTTCATACCTTGTAATATATCCTTAACCTTTCACTGATGTATGATAAATGCTTCGATGTGGACGAAATTTCCTTTTTTGAGCCGAAGGCGAAAAAACACCTTCCCTTCTTTTCGTACGCAACGAAGCATAGAAAACAATATTTTCCTTTTCTTCGAAGCTCTCCTTCGTAGAAAACAACATTTTCCTTTTCTCCGAAGCTCTCCTTCATAGAAATTTTTTCCCTTTCTTTTTTCTTTTCTTGCCGAAGCAACCATTTTATGCGATGAAGATGATTATCCTACATATGCCTAGATGAATGTTTATGAATGCAAATGCTATGATGTAATGTGATGTGCAAATGAATGGCCAAACACGTATCCGAAGCCATATTCATAGCCATTATTTTCTTAAAAACATTCACACCTCAGCTCTGCATTCCCTTAGGAACGACTTTGGAGCTTCTTCGCCTTTACTTTTGGCGGAAT
Organism: Zea mays; assembly: GCF_902167145.1. NCBI lineage: Eukaryota > Viridiplantae > Streptophyta > Magnoliopsida > Poales > Poaceae > Zea > Zea mays. The sequence continues at coordinate 200,771,802 of NC_050097.1, read as the reverse complement.
CAGCGTTGACTTTTCGCTGTAAGCTCTGCATTCCCTTAGGAACGTCTTTGGAGCTTCTTCGCCTTTTACTTAGACGGTATAAGCTCTGCATTCCCTTAGGAACGTCTTTGGAGCTTCTTCGCCTTTTACTTAGGCGGTATAAGCTCTGCATTCCCTTAGGAACGTCTTTGGAGCTTCTTCGTTTTTACTTTTTGGCACTCGATGGTGCGCTCTCAGCTTTTACATTTACATTCTTTGGGGGATTTTACTCTTATAAGACTAGAAAAGGAAATTACATATGCTGGCCCCATTAAAAACCTTTCTCCCCCTTTGGAAAGGAAAAGGGTGCCATGAAAGAAAAAATAAAAAATATGAAAAATTACATCGAATTATACATAATATCGCCGAAGCTCATCCGCATTCCAAGATCTAGGAATGTCATTGCCGTCCATATCTTTCAATCTGTATGAACCGGGCCTTGACGAAGATGCTACTAAGAAAGGCCCGTCCCATTTCAACTGCAATTTGCCCACTGTTTCCGGGTTGGCCACCCTCCGAAGCACCAAGTGCCCTGGCTCAATATTTTTTAGCCGAACCTTTCTATCCCGCCATTTGACTGTTTCAGCTTGATATTTATTAATATTCTCCACGGCTTGCAGTCTGATCCCTTCTAAAGCATCTTTTTCTATAGAATAAGCAGCTTCGGAATCTGATTCTGCCGAAGCTACTATCCTTATTGATCCGGCTTTAGCTTCCTCTGGAGTTATTGCTTCGTCACCGAATAACAACTTAAATGGAGTGAAGCCTGTAGACCTTGATGCTGTCGTATTGTGGCTCCACACCACTTTGGTTAGCTGATCTAGCCATTTTCCTCTAGGTTGATTGAAGATTAGCTTCATTATTCCTGTCATTATAATGCCGTTGGCTCTTTCAACGAGTCCATTTGACTCCGGGTGCCTGACTGATGCAAAATGGATCTTCGTACCAATTTGGTCACAGAAATCCCTGAAAGCTTCGGAGTCAAACTGTGTTCCGTTGTCCACAGTGATAGCCTTTGGCACCCCGAAACGACAAACAATATTCTGCCAGAAAAACTTTTGGACGGTAGCCGAAGTTATTGTGGCTAAAGGCTTCGCCTCAATCCATTTAGAAAAATATTCCACAGCTACCACAACATATCTCAGGTTCCCTTGGGCCGGTGGTAACGGACCTAACAAGTCAAGGCCCCACCTTTGCAATGGCCAAGTGGGTTGTATGAGCTGTGTCAAGGACGAAGGTTGTTTTTGATCTCTTGCACATTTCTAACAACCTTCGCACTTTTGAACTAATTCTGCTGCATCCGAAGCTGCCTTCGGCCAATAAAATCCTTGACGGAAAATTTTTCCAAGTAACGGCCTAGATCCGATGTGAGATCCACACAGACCTGCATGTATTTCTTTCATTAACTCTATACCTTCGGTTCTGGATAAGCATTTGAGCAACGGAGCACAAACTCCATGTTTGTACAACTCCCCTTCTATCATGACATATGGACGAGCTCTTGCCTCTATTCTCTTGTTATAAGCTTCGTCATCTGAAAGAAATTTACCCTGAAGGTAAGAGATGATCTCAGTTCTCCAATCTTCGCTAAAAACAGGAGATATATTAAGAACTGCTCTTTCAAGGAGTTCCACCGAAGGTGCTTTTATTGTTTCAAAGAACACATCCGAAGGTAAAGGCAGCCCCTGTGCTGCTGACTTAGCTAGCAGATCAGCATGCTCATTTTGTCCTCGAGGGATATTCTTGACAGAAAACCCTTCGAAGGAAGCTTCGACCCTTCGAACCATATCCAGATATTTTTCAAGCTTCGGATCCTTAGCCTTACAACTTTTGTCAATATGACCCGAAACAACCTGGGAATCAGTTTTAAGTATGGCCCTTCTGATTCCCATTGCTTTTAACTTCTGAAGACCTAAAATCAATGCTTCGTACTCAGCGATGTTATTTGTGCAATTAAAATCAAGTTTTGCCGCATAACAGGTTTTGACTTTGGAAGGTGAAACCAACACAGCAGCCGCTCCTGCTCCGAAGGTTCCCCAAGATCCATCACAAAACACTATCCAGGCTTCGTTGTCTTTATTTGTTTCCTCCTCCTGAGCCCCTGGTGTCCAATCAGCAATAAAGTCTGCCAGTGCCTGCGACTGAATCGAAGATCTATGAACATATTCAATACAAAATTCATTGAGCTCTGCAGCCCATTTTCCAATCCTTCCAGTAGCTTCTCTGTTCCTCATAATATCCTTCAGAGGTTGTGATGAAGGAACAATTATGTTGTAAGCTTGGAAATAGTGCCGAAGCTTCCTGGAGGCCATCAAGACAGCATACAGTATCTTCTCCAACTCTGTATAATTTTTCTTTGATAAATTAAGGACCTCGGAAACAAAATATATTGGGGCCTGCCTTTTGACTTGACCATCAAGCTTCTCCTGAACAAGCGCTGCACTTACCGCTGAGTGCGAAGCTGCCACATATAACAATAAAGGAGCCCCTGGCATTGGTGGAGTCAATGTTGTTAGATCTATCAAATACTGTTTCAGTTCTTCGAAAGCCTTCTGCTGGATTGGTCCCCATTGAAAGACTTCGGCCGACTTCAACACTTCGAAGAATGGTAAATTTCTCTCTGCCGATCTGGATATGAATCTATTGAGAGATGCCAACCTTCCTGTCAATCTTTGAGCCCCCTTCTTTGTAGTTGGTGGCTCCATCCGAAGTACAGCTTCAATTTTACTTGGATTGGCCTCAATTCCCTTTGTTGAAACCAAGCATCCAAGAAATTTCCCCTTCTTCACTCCGAAGACACACTTTTCTGGATTTAACTTTAAGCCAGCTTGCCTGAAACTGGCGAAGGTCTCCTGCAGATCAGCAATATGATTCTCCTGCTTCGTGCTTTTGACAATGATGTCATCAACATAAGTTAACACATTTCTGCCTATTTGAGATTGAAGAACCTTCGCAGTCATTCGGCTGAAACTTCCTCCAGCATTTTTGAGCCCCTCAGGCATCCGAAGATAGCAATATGTGCCACTTGGAGTGATGAAGCTAGTCTTCGGCTCATCTTCCTTCTTCATCCAAATTTGGTGATAGCCGGAATAGCAGTCTAACAGACTCATGAGCTCTGACGAAGCTGCTGCATCAACTAAAGAGTCTATCCTTGGTAGTGGGAATTCATCCTTCGGACAAGCCTTGTTAAGATCTGTAAAATCGATGCACATTCGCCACTTGCCATTGGCCTTTTTTACCATAACAGTGTTAGCCAGCCATTCTGGGTACTTCACTTCTCTAATAACTCCTGCACTGAGGAGTCTTTTGACTTCGTTGCGAGCACCTTCGGCCTTATCATCTGACATTTTCCGAAGCCTTTGCTTTCTGGGTCTGAAGGATGGATCGACATTGAGCGAGTGCTCAATAACATCCCTATTAACTCCGCATAGATCATTGGCTGACCATGCAAAAACATCTTTGTTGTTGAACAAAAACCTTATCAAGGTTTTTTCCTGCTCTTCGGATAACTGAGAGCCTAACAGCACCTTCTGCTCTGCTATGTCCTCACATAAGAGCATAGGCTTCGGCTGATCTGCTGAAGCTGCTTTCTCCCTTCTGAATTTGTACTGTTCACAAGCTTCAGCTCCATCTATGTTATGGATTGCTTTTGAGTCAGTCCAATTGCCTTCGGCCCTTCTTGCAGCTTCCTGACTTCCATGGATAGCAATGGGTCCCTGATCCGAAGGTATCTTCATGCAAAGATAGGCAGGATGAAGGATTGCTTCAAAGGCATTGAGAGTACCACGACCAATAATTGCATTGTAAGGATATTCCATGTCAACAATGTCAAACACAACTTGTTCAGTTCTAGTGTTGTTGATGAATCCGAAGGTCACTGACATGGTGATCTTGCCCAATGCTATTATCTGTCTTCCTCCGAAGCCACAGAGAGGATGTGTAGCATCATGAATCTTATCTTCTGGCTCTTGCATTTGTCTGAAGGCTTTAGCAAATATGATGTCAGCTGCACTGCCTGTGTCAACCAAGACATTATGGACCAGAAATCCTTTGATAACACAAGAGATAACCATGGCATCGTTGTGTGGGTAATCTTTGAGCTGAAGGTCCTCTTGGGAGAAGGTAATAGGAATGTGAGACCATCTTGACTTGATGAAGGGTCCTTGCACCCCAACATGTTGTACCCTTCTCTGTGCTTCCTTCTTTTGTTTCTTGTTAGCTGGCTCTGAGGACGAGCCACCTGTGATCGGGAGTACCAGCTTCGGGCCCGAAGCAGCTCCAGCTTGGTCGTTGAATGAAGCCATCAGCTTAAAAAGTGGAAGTGAGTTCACCGGAGGTGGGCGCCAATGTTGGGGACTTGTTCTCAAATGCTATGAATTAAGAACAAGGCAACATAAAATGTTAAATGATATTGTCCCTCGTCCGTGAAGCATTATTCCTTTGAGGATAATGGGTCTAGGACGAAGGTTGATAAAAGTCTTATTACGAAGTTGAACCTTCGTAATGAACTTTCAAGAAACATTGTAAGATAATACAAAATAAAAGGTATAAAACGGATAAATGTTTCACAGATACATTATATCATATTCACTTAATACATTGAATCATTAAATACAATAATACCTATGCCTTGACAAAGGTTGTATTCCGAGAGATGCGATTGCAAAAATCAGAATGCGTGAACAGTAACGGAATACTGTTCACTATTTATAGGCACAGGTCACAGCCTGTGAGGAATTACAAGTATGCCCCTTATAAAAACTTACAACATTGACTCAGACATTTATGGACTAAAAGGTCATTCTATCTTTAAGTCGGTTTGTAATGCCGAAGCTTTACGAAGAGGGACCTTCGGCTATCTTATACAAACAGCTTCATCCGAGGATAGCTTCTCCCTATAAGACCTTCGGCGACGAAGCATGGACCCAACACAAGATTTAGTCCACTACAACCAACACAAGTGCCACAAAAGAGAGAGCAAGCAATTGAGAGCTACTCAATTGAGTTTAGCCCTAGTGCCTTGTGAGTTTCATCGAGAGATAGTGTGTGCTTCATCTTTGTGTTCATTTGTGCGTGGAGTTTTGACTCCCATTCAAACTTCCTCCAAAGTGTTGGAGGCTTGTAAAAGCTAGCAAGAGACACCAAAGATTGTGGTGGTCCTTGTGGGATCGAGAGTGATCCTTGAGAAGAAGAAGAGCTCGCCGATCCTTGTGTGATCGGGAGAGAGGGAAAGGGTTGAAAAAGACCCGTCCTTAAGTGGACTCCTCAACGGGGACTAGGCCTTCGAGGGCCGAACCTCGGTAAAACAAATCACCCGTGTTCATTGTGCTTTTGCTTGTGATTTGTTTGCCTTCCCTTACTCTAAGTTCTCTTGCACTATTCTTTGCTCATATCATTTGGTGTTGCTTCAAGTTAAAATCTCATTTAAGTGAAGCAACACTCCGCAAGAAAAGAACTTGAGTTAGTGCTCTTTTTCATCTAAGCTTTCTTGCTTTGTTATCATAGAATTATTAGTTATATTGATTTATCACTTCCGCATTATTTGAAAGCTATACTCTTTACTAGCAAGAACTTAGTTTTTATACTCCGATAATTGTTCATCTTGTTCTAACCACTAATTAAAGGATCTAGTTGGGGGATAAAGTTTTAATTTTCAGGTTCCGCCTATTCACCCCCCTCTAGGCGACTTTCAGTAGCCAAGACTCCACGGGTACGTATCTGAACCTACGCACCTGTGCCGCTGTAGCACGCTGAAGGTCAAACAGTCGAGGATCCGTAGCCAGGGGTCAAACCTCAGTCTCATCGCGCTCCCGGAATCGAGGTGGAGGGACAGGAGGAGCTAAACGGGAGCGGGAGGAGGAGCAGTGGAAGCTGGCGTAGTGGAGGTAGCGGGTATGGCTGTGGAGGTGGATGGAGCAATAGGAGTGACGGGAGCAGGCAGAGTGGGTGGTGGAGTGGAAGCAGAGGTGTGAGTGGAGGAGCACCGGGAGGCGAGACGACGAACACGGTATGCGATCTGGTCTGACGGAGTCTGCGGCTGATCTCCAAGCTCGGCCTGCGCAGCGGCTGCTATAGCTGCTGCCGCTGCACGGGCTGTCCTGTCCGAACGCCGCTTCTTGCGGCCTTCCTGCTGCTCTAAGTAGACTGTCTTGCCCTTGACCTGCCTGAAGGGGCGACGAGGATCCTCATCATCGCCTCCCCCTGGCGCCGACACATTCTTCGTGCGCGGCATCCTGAACTGATGTCTGCAAATGAGAGAGAGTGACTAAGCACAGAGCGAAAATGTCCGATGGATTAGCAAAAGATGAGATGACTACCTGGAAAGCTCACACGAGGGGTGATGATCCAGGCAGGACGGGAGACGGCACACGGGCAATCAAGGTCACTGAAATGACAGAAGAGGTGAGCACGTATTAGTCACATAGTCATAAGTATATGAAATGTGAATAAATACATACACAGAGAGATATGGCACAGAAAACAAGAGACGAGACGATCGATAGGTCAAACGGCGTGAAAACGACGTTTGAACGATAAATAGTGCCATTGGAGGTTTGGAATTCGAATTAATGCACGAAACGACATGGAATTGAGCTGATACTTCACGAATAGGTTTATATAGGTGAATATAAGTGAAGTGTGTGCTTGGTTTGAATTTAGGCGAAGAAAAAGAGATTTGGGCACTCGGCTCGGAAACGATCGCTCGAAACGGGGAATTTGGTGAAATTTAAGCCTGGAATCTCGGATTGGCGTGAAATTTGGCAAGTATGTTACTGGGAGTGTTGTGAAGGTGCCTGAAAAATTTGGGTTCAATTGGAGCATTTTTGGCTGGTTTGGGCATTTCACCGAACACTTGGCGTGCGGTGAATTAGGTTTTGGGAGATTGAGTCGATTTAGGTTGTGAAACCCTCCCTTAGGAGCTGAGAACCTACAGGAGTACTCAAGGAATACAGGGGAACACATTTCACAACATGGTTGCACAAGATTTCACACGATTTGGAATTTGGGCAAAAAGGGGTGGAATGGAGTGTTCTGCTCAAAAGAAATAGAGAGGAGGGAGAGGGAGCCAGAGCTGCTCACCTAAGGGGGGAAGGAGAGGGGCACGGTGTCGCCGGAGCACAGTCGGAGACGGTGGCCGCCGGAGATGGTGGATCGCCTGGTGAGGGGAGAAATCGCCGGTGACAGAGAGAGAGCGCTGGTGAAATGAGCCTCTGGCTCGGTCTCGGGCTGGAGGCCTTTTTTTAAAACGCGATATGGGCGCACCGGACAGTCTACAGTGCGTGTCCGGTGCACACCGGACATCGCACAGTAGCTGTCCGGTGAACCACTGGACAGTACATAGGAAAAAGGATTTTTAGTGCGCGGCTGCCGTTGCACCGGACATTGCACAGTGCAGTGTCCGGTGTACACCGGACTGTCCGGTGAGCCCAGACAGAGGGGAGTTTGGAAAATTTTGAATTTTTCTATCTAATTTCCAACCAAACCAAATCCCAACTTATAATCACACAAAATAACACTTGTTGGGACAGGTATTGGCACCCTCATATATTTTTCAAAATATTTTGCCATAGGCTAGATAATTTTTAGAGAAAATAGGCAAATGGTGAAATTTGCATTTTGGCTTGCACTAGGGGTTTTCATGAGTGATTTGAGTTTTGAATACTCCCCCTAAGTGCAGTACCTCATGCATATTTCAAGAACCATTAATTGCATAAAAAGTAAGAATTTAAGTGCTAAAAGCTTAAAACTAAGACTTGTCAAGTTTGACCCGAGTTAAGCTTTTTCACTCGCTTTGTTGGCGGTTATCTCAACTAGGTTAGACAAGCCCTAGATGCAATACAAGGAATTTAAACATGCAATGCAAGCTTGACAACACCATTTGACATTTTACATAAAATTTCTGAGATCAAGAATATTTAGTTCATTCCTCAACATGCAAAAGCGGGTCTTATCAAGTGGCTTAGTGAAAATATCCGCTAATTGATCTTCCGACCTCACTCCTTCTAAAATGATATCTCCTTTAGCAACATGATCTCTAAGGAAGTGATGACGGATATCAATGTGCTTGGTGCGAGAGTGTTGTACAGGATTATTAGCAATTTTAACAGCACTCTCATTATCACACAACAAAGGTACCTTTTCTAGAACTACGCCATAGTCTAGAAGAGTTTGTTTCATATATAAAATTTGTGTGCAACAAGCACCTGCGGCAATGTACTCCGCTTCGGCAGTTGACAAGGCAACACTATTTTGCTTTTTGGATGTCCATGAAACTAGTGATCTACCAAGCAGATGGCATCCCCCAGAAGTACTTTTCCTATCAATTTTGCAACCGGCATAATCCGAATCGGAATAGCCAATTAAATCAAAAGTAGCTCCTTTGGGATACCACAGACCAATGCTTGTGGTGTGCCTGAGATACCTAAGAATTCTCTTAACAGCGCGAAGATGAGCTTTCTTAGGATTAGATTGAAATCTAGCACACATGCAGACACTAAACATAATATCGGGCCTAGATGCGGTAAGGTATAATAAACTACCAATCATAGAACGGTAGAGAGTTTGATTAACTGGGTTACCTCCCTCATCTAAGTCGAGATGTCCATTTGTAGGCATGGGGGTCTTGATTGGTTTGCACTTCTCCATGTTGAACCTTTTCAACAAGTCTTTGGTATACTTCTCTTGTGAGAGAAAGTTACCATCTTTCATTTGCTTGACTTGAAAGCCGAGGAAGTACGTTAGCTCACCAATCATTGACATCTCGAACTCCTTCGACATCAACTCACCAAATTCCTTGCAATGATAGTCATTTGTCGAGCCAAAGATTATATCATCAACATATACTTGACAAATGAAAATATCACCGTTATGTTTCTTTGTGAAGAGAGTTGTGTCGACGGTCCCGATCTTGAAGCCCTTTTCAATGAGGAAGTCGCGAAGGCGCTCATACCAAGCCCTTGGAGCCTGCTTTAGCCCATATAGCGCCTTGGACAACCTGTAAGCATGGTTAGGATATCTAGGGTCTTCAAATCCAGGCGGTTGCTCAACATATACAAGTTCATTTATGAAGCCATTTAAAAATGCACTTTTTACATCCATTTGATAAAGTTTTATATCATAGCATGATGCATATGCAAGTAGGATACGGATGGCTTCCAGTCGAGCAACCGGTGCAAAGGTCTCTCCAAAATCTAAGCCTTCAACTTGAGAGAATCCCTTTGCGACAAGTCTTGCCTTGTTCCTTACAATCACACCTTGATCATCTTGTTTGTTTCTGAACACCCACTTTGTTCCAATGATTCTTGTATCTTGTGGGGGCTTCTCCAGGGTCCAAACTTCGTTACGGGTGAAGTTGTTAAGTTCTTCATGCATGGCATTCACCCAGTCCGGATCATGTAGCGCCTCATCTATACAAGTAGGCTCAACACAAGAGACAAAAGAGTGATGTTCAATAAAAGAGGCATGTCTATGTGATCGAGTAATAACCCCTTGTGAAGGACTCCCGATGATTTGGTTTTGAGGATGAGCTTGAAGTAGTGATGAGTTTCTCCTGTCAACCACTTGGGAAGAAGATCCTGGAGCATCAACATCTTCGGCTTGTACCCTTGCTTGTTCATGAGAGACAAATGTATCTTCATTTGCATGCCTCTCATCTTTTTCATCATCTTGTGGTACATTTGATGAAGAAGGTTTGTCAATGATTTGCACCTCTTCTTCATCTTCTTTTGGTTTGATAGCTCCAATAGGCATGTTCTTCATTGCTTCCCTAAGTGGCTTATCACCTACATCATCAAGATTTTCAAGTTCCACATCATATGTTTCTTCTACCACGCCAGTTGCATGGTTGAATACTCGATATGCTTTGGACTTTAATGAATAACCCAAAAGAAAACCAATATCACAACGTCTTTGAAACTTCCCTAGGTGATGGCGTTTCTTGTAGATGTAGCATTTGCACCCAAACACCCGGAAGAAGGAGATGTCTGGCTTTTTCCCATTTAGCAGTTCATAAGGAGTCTTCGCAAGTAGCCGGTGAGGAAATAGCCTGTTTGATGCATAACAAGCAGTGTTGACAGCTTCGGCCCAAAACCTATCCGGTGTGTTATACTCATCAATCATTGTTCTTGCAACAGTGATCAAGGTCCTATTTTTCCTTTCAACAACTCCATTTTGTTGAGGTGTGTATGTGGCAGATACTTCATGCTTGATCCCAATTTCATCACAGTACTCATGAATGTTGGTGTTGTCAAATTCTTTGCCATTGTCACTTCTAATCTTCTTGATCTTGCAATCAAATTCATTTTGTGCTTTCTTGGCAAACTTCTTGAATATAGATGCAACTTAAGATTTGTCATGGAGAAAGAACACCCAAGTGTATCTTGAAAAGTCATCAACAATCACTAGACAGTAGAGGTTGCCACCGGCACTGACATAATTTGTAGGTCCAAATAAATCCATATGAAGTAGTTCCAGTGGCCTTGATGTTGACATGAAAGCTTTAGTAGGATGTGTATTAGCAACTTGCTTTCCAGCTTGACATGCACTGCATGGCTTGTCTTTTTCAAACACCACATCCTTTAATCCTCTAACCATATCTTTCTTTAATACCTTCTTGAGTGTGCTCATCCGAACATGTGCAAGCCTCCTATGCCAGAGCCATCCAAGTGAAGCTTTGGTGAAGAGGCAAGTTCTTAAGTCTGCATCTTCTGAAGTGAAATCCACTAAGTAGAGGTTGTTGTACCTAAAACCTTTGAACACCATTGATTCATCATCCATCTTTGTTACAATAACCTCTATTGGAGTGAATAAGCATTGAAGTCCAAGACCACAAAGTTGACCCACTGATAATAAATTGAAGCTCAAAGGTGCAACTAAGAGAACATTTGATATTGATAAATCATTTGAGATTGCCACCTTGCCAAGTCCTTGCACTTTTCCTTTTGAATTGTCTCCAAATGTGATTTTATCTTGACCATCAACATTCTCATCCAGTGAGGTGAACATCCGTGGGTTGCCTGTCATATGTTGTGTGCATCCACTATCAATAACCCAATGGCTCCCACCGGTCTTGTAGTTCACCTACATCCACAGACAATTCAAGCTTGAGTTTTGAGGGCCCTATATTGCATAGGACCAGTGACTCTCTCAATTAAGGACTTTGCCACCCAGATTTGTCTAGGTCTACTCTTGTTTGGTGGACCTAGGAATGTAACTTTAACCTTTCCATTTGCAACCTTTCTTAGAACATAATGAGCATTGAAAGCAAATGGTCTTGAGTGCTTAGGCAAGGGAGTTGGTGGTTTGGCTTTGCAGTTGTGGGCAAAATGACCTTCATTTCCACACTCAAAACATTTGATAGGCTTGTGAGTCTGCTTTGGCTTGTATTGAGTGGTAGCTTTCTTTTGCACAAAAGCATTGTATCCAATACCACTCTTGTTGTTTTTCATAACAGTGTTCATAAGCAGCTCATTTTGGAGGTATTGACCCTTGTTGAACTTTTGCACACTTGTTGCAAGATGTTCATTTTCACTTTTTAGTTTCTTGACCTCATTTTTAAGCCTTTGATTATCCAGTGCCAACTCATTGTTGAAATCATTGTTCTCAATAGCAACCTTTCCTCTAGTAGTTGCATCAGTCAAGTAATTCTTCAATTTTTGGTTGTCTAAAGTCAGGACTTCAACTTTTTCAGTCAATTCAGCATGTAGACTAGTTTGCTCTTCTTGACTCAAATCATCACATGAGGTTGCTACATCAAACTTAACAACAGGGTTAATAGCCTCATGTGTTTTGCAAGATAAAAGTTCATTTTCAACAAGAAGATTGTCATGATCAAATTTAATTTGAGTATAGTCTTCCTTGATCTTTACTAGTCTATTTTGCAACTCCCTATTAGCTTCATTTAATTTGTCATATTTTTCCTTAGCATCTTTTAGGGAGTTTGTGAGCTCATTTATAGTTGATGACATAGTTTTATTCTCTTCTTTTATTTCATCACTAGCCTTTATAACTATGTCATATTTGGCATTTAAAGATTCATTTTCATTTTTCAACCTATCACATTTAGCTTTTGACTTTCTAATGATTTGAGTATATTCTTTAAGCAAGTCAGCTAACTCATCATATGAAGGTGAAGCAAATTCCTCATCACTATCACTATCACTATCATCAGCAATATTAATATCATTTTGTACCTTCCGTTCACCCCTAGCCATGAGGCATAGGTGAGAAGTTGATGATGGCGATGGTGGTGGTGAAGAGAAGTCCCCGGCGATGGCGGCAACTTTTTCATCATTCTCTTCTTCACTTGAAGAAGACCCACTTGATGATTCGATGTCGGTGAGCCAGTCGCCAACAATATATGCCTTTCCATTCTTCTTCTTGTGGAACCTCTTTTGCTTCCCATCCTTCCTCTTGAAGAATTTCTTTTCCTTCTTTTCATCATCGATGTCATCTTCTTTCTTGCCCTTGAACTTATTCTTCTTGGGCTTGTTGCATTGATGAGCAAGATGACCGAGCTCGCCACAGTTGTAGCAGTCCATCTCAGAAATGGGCTTTCTTTTGTTGGAAAAGAATTTCTTCTTCCTTGAATCAAATTTGATGCCTTCTCTATTTAGCTTCTTCAACATCTTGGTGGTCTTCCTTACCATCAAGGCAATGTTTGCATCAAGGTCATCATCACTTGAGGATTCTTCCTCAACTTGTATTTTTGCTTTTCCTTTTCTTTCATGATTTGCTTTGAGAGCCAAATCCTTTCTTTTGGAAGATGATTCTTCTTTGTCGTTGATGTGCATGTACATTTCATGGGCATTGATCTTTCCCAAAATTTGTGTAGGTGTGGTAACTGAAAGATCCATTTGATGTAGCACAGTGACAATGTGTCCATATTTGTCTATTGGGAGGACACTGAGAATCTTCCTCACAACATCCGGTTGTGAGATTTGAGTAAGCCCCAATCCATTAACTTCCTCTACAAGAATATTGAGACGTGAGTACATAGCATTTGCATTTTCATTAGTAAGCATTTCAAAAGAATTTAACTTTCTCATGGCTATGTGATATCTTTCCTCACGTTCACTTCTAGTTCCTTCGTGTAGAGCACAAATGTCCATCCACAAATCATGAGCATTTTTATGATTTCTTACTCTATTGAACACATCTTTGCAAAGGCCTCTAAAAAGGGTGTTTTTGGCCTTAGCATTCCATTTCTCATAATTGAACTCATCACCTACAAGATTTGTGGGATCTCTAGGTTCGGGGAATCCTTGTGTGGCGGCTTTATAGACACCAATGTCTATAGCCTCTAAGTATGCTTCCATACGAATTTTCCAATAAGGAAAATCATCACCATCAAAAACGGGAGGAGGTCCATCCCCGCCGGACATCGTAACTCTAGCGGTTAAGCTAATCTACGAGCAACAAGGCTCTGATACCAATTGAAAGGATCACGATGCCCAAGAGGGGGGTGAATTGGGCTTTTCTAAAAATCAATACTAATTAAAACCTAAGCAAGAGCTAAGCAAGAGCCCAACTTCACCCCAACAACTAGCACTAAGAATATAATACTAGAAATGCAACAATGCTAAGACAATACTTCAAATACTTGCTAAACAAATACACAATGTAAAGTGCTTGAATTAAGTGCGGAATGTAAAGCAAAGTTTAGAAGACTCCTCCAATTTTTCCCGAGGTATCGAAGAGTCGGCACTCTCCACTAGTCCTCGTTGGAGCACCCGCGCAAGGGTATCGCTCCCCCTTGGTCCTCGCAAGAACCAAGTGCTCACTACGAGATGATCCTTTGCCACTCCGGCGCGGTGGATCCCTCGAGACCGCTTACAAACTTGAGTCGGGTCACCAACAAGATCTTCACGGTGATCACCGAGCTCCCAACGCCACCAAGCCGTCTAGGTGATGCCGATCACCAAGAGTAACAAGCCGTAGACTTTCGCTTGACCAAGAGAAGCCTAATGCAAGTGGTGTGTGCTCTAGGTGGCTCTCGCTAGCGCTAATGAGGAACAAACGCGGATTAAGATTCTCTAATCTCCTCACTAGGCTTTTGGTGCTTGCAATGCTCTAGCAATGTGCTGGAATAAATATAGAGTGCAAGACATTGAATATGGTGGGTGGAAGGGGTATAAATAGCCCTCACCCACCAACTAGCCGTTACAGGCAACTTTTTGCGCACTGGCGCACCGGACAGTCCGGTGCGCCACCGGTGCGCCAACAGTCGTTTCCAACGGCTAGTTCTGACAGCTAGCCATTGGACTCATGGCACACCGGACAGTGAACAGTCACTGTCCGGTGCACACCGGACAGTCCGGTGCGCCACTAAAATTCAACTCTGAAACCTGCGCTCTCGGGTTTCTGTGGAGGGAAAGCCTCTGCCCCGGACCAGCCTGGCTCCACCTGGCAGAGGGTGCACCGGACAGTCCGGTGCACACCGGACAGTCCAGTGCCCCAGGGCCAGAAACACTAACTCTTGTTTTTTCAGCTGATTTTCAAATCGGTTTTCGTTCTAACTTGTGAGTGAGTTCTAGAGTGACACCTAGCACTGTATATGAGTGTGATTGTGTACCAACACTACACTAGAACTCTCTTGGTCAAACTACTCATCGACAACCCCTCTTTATAGTACGGCTAAAAGAGAATAAAAGACCTAACTAAACCGCGAGTGTCCACATCTCCTTGACACTCGGACTCCGTAGACCTTCACCTTTTGTTTCGTCGTTTTAGCCGTCGCTTCGAGTTCTTATCTCCGGGATTGTTTTCACGTTGTAGTACTTCTACCTGTCATGCGACCTAACTTACCATTTGTCTCTGCAAAACACACGTTAGTCACATATAATATTACGTTGTCATTAATCACTAAAACTAACCAGGGGCCTAGATGCTTTCACCTGCCACCTTCCGCAGGTGGCCCGACCTTGTGAAAGTGGCGCCGAAGCATGGCGCATTCCTCAAGGGTGTGCTTGATGGGCCCCTGATGATAGCGGCACGGCTCCTTGAGCATCTTGTCAAAGAGATTGGCGCCTCCGGGAGGTTTCTGAGGGTTCTTGTACTCAGCGGTGGTGACAAGGTCCGCGTCGGCGGCGTCACGTTTCGCTTGCGACTTCTTCTTGCCTTTCTTCTTGGTGCCGCGCTGAGGGGACGCCTCGGGGACATCTTCCGGCTGGCGGCCCTGGGGCTGCTTGTCTTTCCGGAAGATGGCCTCAACCGCCTCCTGGCCAGAGGCGAACTTGGTGGTGATGTCCATCAGCTCGCTCGCCTTGGTGGGGGTCTTGTGGCCCAGCTTGCTCACCAGGTCGCGGCAGGTGGTGCCGGCGAGGAACGCGCCGATGACATCCGAGTCGGTGACGTTGGGCAGCTCGGTGCGCTGCTTCGAGAATCGCCGGATGTAGTCCCGGAGAGACTCTCCCGGCTGCTGGCGGCAGCTTCGGAGATCCCAGGAGTTCCTAGGCCGCACGTACGTGCCCTGGAAGTTGCCGGCGAAGGCTTGGACCAGGTCGTCCCAGTTGGAGATCTGCCCCGGAGGCAAATGCTCCAGCCAGGCTCGAGCGGTGTCGGAGAGGAACAGGGGGAGATTGCGGATGATGAGGTTGTCATCGTCCGTTCCACCCAGGTGGCAGGCCAGCCGGTAGTCCGCGAGCCACAGTTCCGGCCTCGTCTCCCCTGAGTACTTTGTGATAGTAGTCGGGGTTCGGAACCGGGTCGGGAACGGCGCCCGTCGTATGGCCCGGCTAAAAGCCTGTGGACCGGGTGGTTCGGGCGAGGGACTCCGATCCTCCCCGCTGTCGTAGCGTCCCCCACGCCTAGGGTGGTAGCCTCGACGCACCTTCTCGTCGAGGTGGGCTCGACGGTTGCGGTGATGGTGCTCGTTGCCGAGGCGACCCGGGGCCACAGGCGCTGTGTTGCGCGTGCGCCCGGTGTGGACCAAGGCTTCCCGCATGAATCAGGAAGTCGCGGCGCGATGCTCCGAGGGGTACCCCTGCCTTCGGGAGGCAGAGCTTTCGGCCCGTCGGACCATGGCATCCTCCAGGAGATTGTTGAGCTCTCCCTGGATACGCCGCCCCTCGGTGGTTGATGGCTCCGGCATCGAGCGGAGAAGTATTGCCGCTGCAGCCAGGTTCTGGCCGACCCCACTGGAAGCCGGTGGCGGCCTTGCCCTGACATCATCGGCGATGCGGTGCTGGATGCCCTAGGGTAGATGACGCGCTTCTCCGTCCAGAGGTTGGCCTGCCCATTCCTGCCCGATGTCCCGGCGGAACGGCTCAAGTGTTCCTGCTCCCTCGTCGATCCTGGCCTGCATCTCGCGGATTTGCTCGAGCTGTGAGTCCTGACCCCCCGCAGGGACTGGGACCACAACTAGCTCCCGAAGGATGTCAACGCGAGGCGCAGGCCTAGGGGGATCACCATTTTCCGGTATACCAAGATGGTTGCCTTCGCCGGGACCCCCTAGATCGACGTGGAAACATTCACGACTTGGGCCGCAGTCCTCGTCGCCGAAGCTGCGGCTACCGTCGGAACAATCGGAAAGGCAGTGGTCGCATGCGGTCATGAAGTCCCGCATGGCACTGGGGTTACCAAGTCCAGAGAAATCCTAACAAAAGTCAGGCTCGTCATCTTCCTCGGAACCCGAGGGCCCGTAGGTCGAGACGGCTGTCAGCCGGTCCCAGGGTGACCGCATACCGTACCCCGGAGGGTTTGGACTCGCCTCTATGAAAGCGTCCACCGAAGCGAAGTCGCTTGGTGGGTCGAGGCTGAATCCAAAAGGCTTGAGATGGGAATCGGTCGGTACCTCTTGGTCGACGGGCGGTGACGAAGTCACATCAGGGGCAGACTGCACCGTCGTCTCAGGTACGAGGGTGACGCCCAGCAAGTCCTTTGCGAGCGTGCTGGCGTCATCCGTCCGCTTGGAGTTGGCGTGTTGCGGGGAAACGGCGCTCGTCTTCGTCTCAGACGCGAGGTCGATGCCCGACGTGTCCCCCGTTGGGGCGTCGGCGCCGTCGACTCGCTCGATAGCCGACGAGGTGTCGCCTCCTGCTTGGCCTTGGTTGCCCCGCCTCCTCCTCCGTCGGCAGGGGATGCGACGGGACAAGCCCGAATGTTGTTCTTCCGCCACGTGGGGAAGACGTCGTCGATTCCGCCGTCGGCGGGAGGGTTGTCGGCCGCCATTGTCGCTGTCGCGCGGCGGGGAAGGAGTATCATGTCGTAGCTGCCGTCAAGGGACATGAACTCAAGACTCCCGAAACGGAGCACCGTTCCGGGCTGGAAAGGTTGCTGTAGACTACCCATCTGGAGCTTGACGGGAAGCTGTTCGTCAACACGCAGCAGGCCCCTACCTGGCGCGCCAACTGTCGGCGTTTCGACCCCGGGGGGTCCCTGGACCGACGAGTAAAATGTCGCCGCGTGCCCCAGCCCAGATGGGTCAGCGCGAGATGGAGCGCGAAGGGGGGGAAAGCCGGAGGGAGACAGGCGTAAAAGGGGAAACCCGCGGCCTTCGTGTTTGTCCCGCGCCCAGGTCGGGTGCGCTTGCAGTAGGAGGTTACAAGAGTCCGCGCGGGAGGGAGCGAGAGGCTTATGCGCACGCTGTCCCGTCCTTCCCCGCGCGGCCAACCTTCGTAAGAGGGTCGTGGACCTTCCTTTTATAGGCGTAAGGAGAGGGTCCAGGTGTACAATGGGAGATGTAGCAGTGTGCTAACGTGTCTAGCAGAGAGGAGCTAGTGCCCTAAGTACATGCCGTCGTGGCAGCCGGAGAGGTTTTGGCACCCTGTTCATGAGATGTCGTGGCCGTCGGAGGAGCGTAGGAGCCTGGCAGAAGGACAGCTGTCGGGGCTGTCGAGTCCTTGCTGACGTCTCCTTGCTATCGTAAGGGGGCTGAGAGCCGCCGTCGTCATGGAGCACGCGGGGCGCCATCATTATTTGCTTTGCCGGGGCGAGCCAGATGGGACGCCGGTCTTGTTCCCCGTAGCCAGAGCTAGCTAGGGGTAGGGCAATGATGGCCCCTCCTGCGACGTGGTCGGTTCGAGCCCTGGGTCGGGCGAGGCGGAGGCTCCTCCGAGGTCGAGGTTGAGTCTGTCTTCCGAGGTCGAGGTCGAGTCCGAACCCCTGGGTCGGGCGAGGCGGAGACCGTCGGCTGAGGCCAAGTCCGAGCCCTGGGGTCGGGCGAGGCGGAGTTCGTCGTCTTCCGGGGCCGAGGCCGAGTCCGAGCCCTGGGGTCGGGCGAGGCGGAGCTTCCTATGGCGCCCGAGGCCGGACTTGGCTGCTGTCAGCCTCACTCTGTCGAGTGGCACAGCAGTCGTAGCGGCGCAGGCGGCGCTGTCCTCTTGTCAGGCCGGTCAGTGGAGCGGCGAAGTGATTGCGGTCACTTTGGCTCTATCGACTGAAGGGCGCGCGTCAGGATGAGGTGTCAGGTCATCCTTGCATTAAATGCTCCTGCGAGATGGTCGGTCGGCGTGGCGATTTGGCCAAGGTTGCTTCTTGGCGAAGGCTGGGCCTCGGACGAGCCGAAGGTGTGTTTGTTGCTTGAGAGGGCCCTCGGGCGAGACATAAATCCTCCGGGGTCGGCTGCCCTTGCCCGAGGCTGGGCTCGGGCGAGGCGAGATCGTGTCCCTTGAGTGGACCAAGCCTTGACTTAATCGCACTCATCAGGTCTTTGCAGCTTTGTGCTGATGGGGGTTACCAGCTGAGATTAGGAGCCTTGGGGGTACCCCTAATTATGGTCCCCGACACTACGTAATAAACAATATGCTCAACATGTAATATCAATGCGCTAAACAAAATGCTAACTATATAATTACTAAGAATTTACTAAACACTAACAATATGCTAAACAAGTAAATAGCTAACTATTTACTAAACACTAACAAGAAAATAGCTAACTATTTACTAAACACTAAACAAGTGGATAGCTAACTAATTAGTAAACACTAACAATAGCTAACAATATGCTAAACACAGTAAAAAAAATTTACCTGGCGGGCGCGCTGCGGTGTCGGTGGCGGTGGCGGGCGGGCGGGGCAGCCGCGGTGGAGCAGCCGGGGCGCGGCGGGCGGGGCAGCCGGGGCACGGCGGGCGGGCCAGCCAGGGCGCGGTGGAGCTCGGCGCGCGGCGGCGGTGCGGTGGACAAGATGCGGAGAAGAAATAGAGAATAGACGCGCGGAGAAGAAACCGCACGCGCGGTTAAGTCCTAGCTCGGTGTCAAGATCTGTGGCGCCGAGCTAGGTGCCACGCCTGCAGCCACGTCAGCGCCGGCAGCCCTGGCCACGTCAACACTCGGCGCCATAGGCTATGGCGTCGAGCTAAGGGTCCAAATTTGAGATTAAAATTTTTCTAGGTCTAAACGTGATTTTAATCCTATTTAAGGGCTAAATTGCAAAAAAAATCGGGAAGTCTACTCACCCCTGGCAAAAAAACTCTGCGAAGTCTACTGCAGTCACTCGAGTCGCTGTCCGCTTATATATCTTTTCGGCAACGAAATTCTTCCTCAAATCTTGCTTGTGTGACCATCAATTATACGCAAGTGTCTGTTCGGTTATGAGTGGATTGAGGAAGATTAAAGGGACTATTTGGTTCGCTGACTAACTCGTCATATTTTATCTAACTTTTCTATCTAAGATTAGTTCTTCAATTCGAACGACTAAACTTAGGCAAAATGTAGCATAATTAGCCGCAAAAGAAATGGGCTCTAAATCCCCCTCAAACCGAACATGGCTTAAAGCAGATCCGTGCTGTGCATGCCGTTGCTTTCCACAGGCTTATGAGACGACCGGCGACGGTAACTGGTCATCAGAACGAACGAGATGCGACGGGCGAACGCCTTGGCTCCCTGCAGAAGCTACGTTGCTCTCCTCTCAAGAGTCAAGATACATACAACGCGACCGGTTCTGTCTTGACTCTTGAGTGAGAGGTGAACCTGCCTGGTGGGTTTGCTTCTTGCCAGCCATGCCATTAAACAGGTCATAATTGACGCTTAATCGATGCAGCTCACTCGATTTTATTATGTGTGTCCCTTTCAGACACCGTCCTGAACCAGCAGTACACGAATGCCTTACAGCACATTGCAATGGTGCAGCTGGATGCGAGTAAACTGTGCACTCCCAAGTCCAGCTGAATTACTAGCTAGCAGCTTTGGTACGGCGCAGAGCTTACTGCTAAGATGTCCTGTCACCTGTGGTTTCTTCTACGATCTGAAACCCCTAGAGGCTAGAAGCAATACACACAATTGCAGCAAAGCCTCCGGCACCAAACCCATGTATAAAGCAGATCGTATTTCTTTTCGTTTGTTTTCTTCTCTCTTTTTTTTTCCCTAGAGGGACCAGTCGAAATTGCTTGCAACACACACACACACACAGCTTGCTTCACCTTCTTCATCTCATCTCGTGCAGACTGCAGACCATGCATGCACTGGTGCAAGGTGTACATCGTCAGGCATGAGACCTACGTACGGTAAAGAGTGTTCCTCCGACGAAACGACCTCGATGCCGAACTCGAGATCTTCTCAAGTTCTGCCCTGAGCCTTGATCTGCCCAGTGGGGAAATAATAGGAAACGAGTGAGCCAGATCAGTGCTAATGGCGATGGTGGGGGGGGGGGGGGGGGGGGGGGGGGGGGGGGGGGGGGGGGGGGGGGGGGGGGGGGGGGGCTTGATTTGCTGATTCAATGTCGACAGGTATGATCTGTGTGGCGTTGGCACCCCCCGGCCCCTGCTTAATAGTCTTGTATGGATGTGCTTTGCTTACCAGAAACCGAATAGAGAGACAGGGATACGGCCGCAGAAGGTTATGTAAAAGCACAGAGGCGTTTCAAAAGAATCGTCGCCGATAGTAACAGTCCCTCTCACACGTTCGTATGTCGCTGGAGCCAATTTCGAGTCGTAGACAAATACGGTATGGATTTAGAACTAGATTCTAGTCTAAACATCGTCTATGCGATTACATCTTCTGATCCTCTGTACGATATCTATCGTGCATCTCTTCCACATGCTTTTGTTGGTTTCACCTTACTAATTTAATTGGGCCTAGCTTGCAAGAATGGGGATTATTATTACTTTTTTTTATTTCTTGTCGCCGCATTTTGACCTTTAACAAATGTGCAGGTACGTACGATGCTATTTGCTTGCTCGCGCGCTTTTTCTTGGATGCATGATACAGCTTCCATGAAGTAGGCAGCAAGTGGGCTTAGGGCCTGTTTGTTTACCCCCAGATTATATAATCATGATTAAATAATCCTAAGAGACAAACAAACAGTCCAGCTTATTTGTCCAGATTATATAATTTAACCCCTTAGATTATGATAATCCATAAGCAAGTGAGGATGTGCTTATTTCAGATTATTTTTTCCCACTTCCCCACTACCCTTTCAAGTTTACTAGAAATTACCCATCAATGTCATTATAATCCACCGAATCGTTTTTGCGCCTATCCAGCATCCAGCGACCAGCAAATCCTGCATAATTCCTCCTCGACTCCTCCTAACCCTAGCCGCCAGGCTTCAGGTGTCATTGTCTGGTTCGACCTAGTACAAATATAGAGGGCATTCTTGTCTTTCTCATACAAAAGAATCCTATTAACAACTCAAATAATCTGGATAAACAAACAGGACTACTCAGATTATATAATTCAGATTATATAATCCTCCTCCAAAAATAATTCAGATTATATAATCCATGGGGTAAACAAACAGGCCCTTAGTTTAACGTACTCGCTTATCGCCAAACTGTTCTGAACAACTGACCGACAAATCTCTCTCTTTATTATTATTATTACCCGCCATGACAAAAGTCGGTTTACATGCACTTGATGACCTGGGCAATAACGGTACAAGTCGCTGTCTTGGAGCGCATTTGAGAATCACCATTCCCAGCCCAGATTCCCAGCGCATGCAGCATGAGAGGGCCGTTAATTAAAAAAACGAGATATTTTAGCAAGGACGAGCCACTGATTAGATGCTCTGGAATCATATGCTAATCCTCGCTCCTTCAGATGGAGGACGCCTTAGAAGAATCTGACGAGATGTTTTGGCAGCAAAAAGGAAATGCGTTGTGGGGCGATGATGATATAGGTGGTCGGTATCCCAAAACCCAAAAGCAAAGGCCGGCACGCACACCGCGTCATCGTGGCAGGGAAAAAGACGATGGGGAAAAAAACGTATTGTTGTTGGGTAAAAAGAAAGAGGCTCAGCATTATATATGATTGCGCTCCTAATTAAAAAAAAAGGCCCACGTACGTACGTACGAGGGATGTTCTTGCGTCGCGGTCAGTTCTTGCGCTTTTTATAGCTTTTGTTTGTTTTTTGGGTATGTCAGGAAACCTAGCAGTGTCGTCTTATTTTTGTGTGATCTCGGCTTAATTACGTACAGTACAGGTCACGAAGACTGAGGAGTAGGCTGTAGGCACAACGGCTAGGACTGTTATAGTAAGTACGTCGGATTAGAAAACAGAGAGTTACGGCTAGTTTATGCATGCACACCGACGACGACTGTACTGAACCATTATTATTAATCATGAAACCAAGACGAATGCCATGCATCTGTACTTTTTTCAGTTGCAGGTGAAGAGCGTCTTGGCTAGCTCCCCCCCCCCCCCCCCCCCCCCCCCCCCTCGCCAGGTGAAAGTGGACACGCACGCAAACGGATCGACGGGTGTGCACGACAACTGTTAATCTAAGCGGTAGTGCCGGCCGGCCGGAGGCTGTTTGTTAGATCAGCTAGCGTAGCGAGTACTGGAAGCTAATAATATATGGATCCGTGATGGTTGACGAATGGCATTCGTACGTACGTGTGGGAAGCTCTGCTGGCTGGCTTTCCCTTTCGTCCCGTCCTGACGAGATTCGTCATCGTAGAACTTTTGGTACGCTAGTAATTAAAAGCCGATACAGAGTCAGTGCAGACGGATGCAGAGATGGATGAGTGTCTGTCTGCACATGTAGACGTGCATCGTTTCTCGTCGTCTGTACGTGGATGTGGTCGATGGAGATGCGACCACGACACGAGCGACGGTGCCGGGATCGGAGGCCGAGCAGGCGAACACGCCAGCAACCTCAACGCCAGCCGGGCCAGTACACACTTCCGTCTGTCAACTTGGTTCAGCTTCTGGGCGGCTTCTGGGCGCCAGAAGCAGAAGCTGCAACCAAACGCAGAAATTTTCGCTTCGCTTCTATGCGCCGCGCTTCAGTTAGAAGCCGACCGCCCACAGTCCGCAGGAAGCGGCCCTCAGTTCGCTTCTGTTAGAAGCCCCCGTCCTCCGCCGCCGCCAACCGAACGCGCTGTCGCTGCACAACCAACGGACCGACGCCGGTCCATCTCCTCCCCGCAACGTCGTCTTCACAGGTACGGGCGACTCCTCGGCGAACTCGTCCTTCCAGACCGTTTGTTCTCCTCCCACTGTCGTGTCTCATTCCCGTCTTCGCTAGGGTTCGTGCACCCACGTCGGTGCCTGAGACCCATCGCGAAGGAACCTCTTCCCCCGTCTTCAGAGGTATGTGTGCTCTCTCCTCCATCCGGGCCCTCTCATTCTCCACCTCCGCCACGGTGGAGACTTGACCGTTTACTGTCGCTAGGGTTGCCTCACTCACACCGGCGACGCCGCTCCGTCTTCCTCTGGTACCCCCCCCCCCCCCCCCCCGTCGCGTCGGCATCTTCCCAGGTATGATGTTGCTCGCCTCGATCCGGAGCCAGTTACTTGAGTTCATCTTAACGGTTATGCACGACGTACTAAATCAATTTTCCTTCAATGTCGCCTTCAGATTTCCGTATCAACTCGGGGTCTGCGTCTTCGGTTCCAAGATCAACAGCAGCCAAGGTAATTTGATACACAAATTGTTGCGCACTTTACTGTCCACATGGGTGAACAAATTTTTGTTTACGGTTTACTGGGATTACCATTGTTCTGTTGTATAACTATTATTTCTGGAGTCATTACTTGTTAGTTTGTTTGTCACAACAAGTATGTTGATGGTACGTGTTCATACTCTATTTGTTACAACCTCTATGTTAGCTTCAACCAAAGGTTGTCCATGTTAGAACGCAATTGATGTCAATACATGCAAGTTAGTAGATTGTCCCCTTGTTAGTTAACTAACCACCTGTCGGCGTTTCGAGACAGGGGGGTCCCTAAGCCGACGAGTGAGTGTGCTGCGTGCCCCAGCCCAGATGGGTCGAGCGCGTGGGCGAGCGCGAAGGGGGGAGAGGCGAGGTGGCCGGAGCCGAGCGTGAGAGAGGTGGAAGTCCCGCGGCCTTCGTGTTCGTCCCGCGCCCAGGTCAGGTGCGCTTGCAGTAGGGGGGTTACAAGCGTCCACGCGGGTGAGGGAAGCGAGCGGCCCCAAGAGAGCGCCTGTCCCGTCCTCGGTCCCGCGCGGCCAACCTTCTCTGAGAAGGCCCTGGTCCTTCCTTTTATAGTCGTAAGGAGAGGATCCAGGTGTACAATGGGGATGTAGCAGAGTGCTACGTGTCTAGCGGAGGGAGAGCTAGCGCCCTAGGTACATGCCAATGTGGCAGCCGGAGAGATCTGGGCACCCTGCTGGCGTGATGTCGTGGCTGTCGGAGGTGCGGCAGAGCCTGATGGAGGGACAGCTGTTGGAGCGGTCGAGTCCCTGCTGACGTTGTCCTGCTTCCGTAAGAGAGCTGGGGGCCGCCGTCGTCATAGAGCTTGTGGAGTGCCATCATTGCCTCTCTGGCGGAGCTGGCCGGATGAGACGTCGGTCTTGTTCTCCGTGACCCGAGTCGATTCGGGGTGGGATGATGATGGCGCCTCCTGTTGACGTGGCGGTCTGTGCCCTAGGCAGGGCGACGTGGGGTTTCCTCCGAAGCCGAGGTTGAGTCTGCCTTCTATTGCCGTGGCCGAGCCCGAGCCAAGGGGTCGGGCGAGGCGGAAGTCGTTCGGCCGAGGCCAGGGCGGAGTCCGAGCCCTGGGGTCGGGCGAGGCGGAGTTTCGTCGTCTTCCGGGTCTTAGCCCGAGTCCGAGCCCTGGGGTCGGGCGGAGCGGAGTTCGTCGTCTTCCGGGTCTTAGCCCGAGTCCGAGCCCTGGGGTCGGGCGGAGCGGAGTTCGTCGTCTTCCGGGTCTTAGCCCGAGTCCGAGCCCTGGGGTCGGGCGGAGCGGAGTTCGTCGTCTTCCGGGTCTTAGCCCGAGTCCGAGCCCTGGGGTCGGGCGGAGCGGAGTTCGCCGTCTTCCGGGTCTTAGCCCGAGTCCGAGCCCTGGGGTCGGGCGGAGCGGAGTTCGCCGTCTTCCGGGTCTTAGCCCGAGTCCGAGCCCTGGGGTCGGGCGGAGCGGAGTTCGCCGTGGCGCCTTTGGCAAGGCCGGACTGCCTGTCAGACTTACTCTGTCGAGTGGCACTGCAGTCGGAGTGGCGCAGGCGGCGCTGTCCTTCTGTCAGACTGGCCAGTGGAGCGGTGGAGTGACGGCGGTCACCTCGGCTCTGCCGGGGGCGCGTGTCAGGATAGAGGTGTCAGGCCACCTTTGCGTTAAATGCCCCTGCAATTTGGTCAGTCGGTGTGGTGATTTAGTCAAGGTTGCTTCTGAGCGAAGCCAAGGCCTTGGGCGAGCCGGTGATGTGTCCGCCATAAAAAGGGGGCCTCGGGCGAGACGGAAGTCTCTCGAGGTCGGCTGCCTTTGGCCGAGGCTAGGCTCGGGTGAAGCGTGATCGAGTCACTCGTGTGGACTGATCCCTGACTTAATCGCGCCCATCAGGCCTTTGCAGCTTTATGCTGATGGGGGTTACCAGCTGAGAATTAGGCGCCTTGAGGGTACCCCTAATTATGGTCCCCGACAGTAGCCCCCGAGCCTCGAAGGGAGTGTTAGCACTCGCTTGGAGGCTTTTGTCGCACTTTTTTGCAAGGGGACCAGCCTTTCTCGGTTGCATTTCGTTCCGGTGGGTGCGCGCGAGCGCACCCGCCGGGTGTAGCCCCGAGGCCTCGGAGGAGTGGTTACACTCCTTCGAGGTCTTAATACTTCGCTTAACGCTTCGGCTGGTCTGGTCGTTCCCTCATGCGAACTGGCCGTAGCCCGGGTGCACGGTCGGGGCCCAAGCTCTCGGGCTGGTATGTTGACGCTGTCAACGATTTGGCCGGAGCCGGTTTTTGCGAGAGCAGCCCCCGAGCCTCTGCACAGGGCGAGAGGACGATCAGGGACAGACTCGGCTTTTTACATACGCCCCTACGTCGCCTTTCCGCAAGGAGGAGGGGGGGAGTGCGCCATGTTACCCTCGATGGGCACCGAACATGGTGTCTCCGGTGAGCTGCAAGCGGGTAATCCGAGTGGACGTCCGTGCCCCGTTCGTTGGGGGTCGGCTAGGGGCCCAGAGGCACGCCCAAAAGTACCTGCGGGTGATTTGCCGGACCCGGTCCCCTGGCGACGGGGTCCGAGGGCTCGATGCCTCCCTCTGATGGGATTCCGTTACAAGATCGTTCCCGCTGGTCTCGGAAATGTCCTAGGGTACCTCGGGAGCGCAGCCCGAGCCTCGGTTATGTATCGAACGTACCCCTGGTCATCCCTCGCTCGGTGTCTGAGGCGACTGTGAACCCTTCGGGGGCCAGCCTTCGAACCCCTGATCAGTAATGGGCGCGGAGCCCGAGTAGCCTGAGGCGGCCATGGAGCCCTTCGGGGGGCTGGCCTTCGAACCCCTGACCAGTAGTGGGTGTCGGGCCCACGCGATCTGAGGCGACTGTTGAACCCTCGGGGGGCCAGCCTTCGAACCCCTGATCAGTAATGGGGGGCTCGGAGCCCGGTTCCTTCGCGGAGAAGGATCCCTTTTCGGGGTATCCCCCTTTCCCGGTCCCTGTTGCAAGAGATAGAGAAAGAGGAAAACGGAAAAGGATACGAAATCGGACGATGTGGCGTACCTTTTCTGACGCGGTTATTACGGCGAAGGTGAAGCGTCGCGCGCTCCTCCTGCCAGAAGCGCCGCGTGTCCTGCCGCGGAGTTAATGCGACGGGGCGAGTGGTTGGCGGGGCGGCCGTTGCGCGCGTGCGATCCGTTCGAGGAACGGGTCACGGGTGCACCGTCTTCACGCCGTGAGAGGAGGCTCTCTTGCTGTCTCAGGATGGGACGTGAGCCTGGCTGACGACGTGACCGCTGCGCCCGCCCGCCTGCCACCGCTATTACTGCCGGCCCACTTTCGGTCGCTTTGACCGACGCGCCAGTCTGGCGCTGTTGGGTCGCCTCGAGTCGTGGCATAGGCTTCGCAACCGAAGAGGCGCGATGGTGGCACAAGTGGCGGTGCGGTTGCTTGCATGTAGCAACTGGCGCGTCGATTGCTCGACGCGTGGGCCTGGGTTCCAAGCTGGCGTGTCAGAAGTCGGAGAAGCGCGTCCATCTGGCGCGGTTGCATGCCGCCTGCATGGCTGCCCGCCCCTTCTGCCCGTTGGTCTGGGCGAAAATGGGGGGTCGCCTGTAACCGCTGGACGGTCGTGCGCACCATGCGCGGCGGTTTAGCTTCTTCTGCCCTGAGCCGGCTTGCATGACATGCGGGACCCAGCCCCCGAGTCGCAGGGGAGGGCCTTGGGGCGTGTTGGAGAAGGCTCGGCCCGCGGCGCCTGGGGGCGCACGTAGGGGGAGTTGCCTTTAAAAGGAGGGAGGCTCCTTTCGTAAGGCAACCATGTCTTCTTCCTCCCTTAAGCGTCGGGTCTTCCCGTCTTCCAAGCCCCCGGATGGGGGGTATCCGCCGCCTTTCCGCCTCCTCGTTGGAGGAACGCAACTCCATGGGAGTTGGTACCTCTCAGCCATCGTTCGGCTTCAAGGATTTTCATCACGCAGCCTGGCCACACCCCGCCACCGGCGGTCACCCAAGATGGTGACCTCTAGTTCGACGGTGGGGAAAACGGGCCAGGCCGCGGCCTCTACTCCTCCCTCGGCCTCAAGGATTTTCGTCATCCAGGCCAAGATGGAAGATGAGGCGAGTCGGGGGGCCGCCTCCGCGTGGGTCGGCTGCCCCTTTCTTCCCCCTGCGCCCGGGGGTGAAGGGCGTCCTTGAGCCCCACGGAGACTTCCTCCAGCCATGCCAGGATATGCAGGGCGCTAGGGGCCCTGGGTCCCCATCTCCCTGCCTGAATGGCTGGTTCTCGTCCTCAGCGGGGGGGAGCCCTTCTGCCGTGACACCTCCCCCAAGGCTGCTGCTTACGCTGCTTCGCTGTCTGGGGCAGGGGTGGTGGCCGTCGCGGTTGGAACGGGCGGCAGCGAGCCGCCCATCGTTCTTCAGTTACTCCGTAGGCCTTCCCCTTCGGAGGGGGGTTGTTCGTTCATTGTGGCTGTCGAGGCCTGAACGTGTATGTAATTTTGGCACGGAGCCGTGTTTTTTCCTCATTTTCGAGCACTAAGTCTCGCCTGTTTGATTATTTGAACCGCTTTACCAAGCATGAGTTGCCCCGTGTCAAGGTGACGGGTGAGGTATCCGTATCCCGGAGGCGTAGGATCCCTCGGCCCGTTCGGCCTTGTTGTCTGGGGCTCCTCTAGCTTAGTTGAAGAGACCCCTCGGCCGCCCTTTGGTGGACCGAGGCCAGGGGTAGCGATATCAGTATGAACAGAGGCGGAGTTGGCTCGAGAATGGGAACCTGGTTGGCCGGAGCCTAGCCGTGTTGTCCGTCAGCGGGGCCGACGCCAAAGTCGATCAGTCGAGGCCTCGGGTCGGGCTGGCGCCCTTGGAAGCCAGTTGACCGAGGCCCCGGGGGTAACCGGTTGAGCCGCCTGCTCGGCCCGGATTCCCGGAGGAGCCCCTGGACCGCGGCGCCGCCCGAGGCTGGGTCGGGCTTTGCTGAAGACGTCGTCGATGCCGAGGGTGCTATGGCTCCCTTCGGCGTGAAGACCCGAGCCTGCAGGATCAGATCATCTTGTAGCGTGTGCTTTCTGCGGCCGCCGAGGCCAGAAGAACACACCCTCGCCACGCTTGCGAAGCTGCGTCTTTTTTCCTCCTGTTTCGAGCATCTGGACTTCGTCGGTAACAGGGATGTTTGTGTGAGCGAGAGCTGCTTTTCGCGGAAGGGACGAGTGAGGTATCCGTATCCCAGAGGCGTGGGGATCCCTCGGCTCAGTCGGCCTTGCCACTTACGCGTACTTTCACCCGTCCATGAGGCCCTGTCCCCGACTTAGTCGAGAAAGCTTGAAGGACTGCTTCGGCAGGAGAGCTTCCGAACGTGATGACTCGTTCGGTCCACGGAGTCGCTTTATCCGAGCGCAAGTTACTTATCACAAAAAGGGACGAGTGAGGTATCCGTATCCCGGAGGCGTAGGAGTCCCTCGGCTCGGTCAGCCTTGGCTGCTTACGTGTACCTCGTCGTTTCCAGGATCCGCTTTCCGAAGTGGCCAAGAAGCACGAAAGAAATCCTGCTAAAAAGAGATCCTTTTTCGAGGAAAAATTCGACGCAGAGGGGGTCTCCCCCCTTTTAGCCCCCGAGGGAGGGTCGGGCTTTGCCGAGGCTAGGCCGACCCTTCCTTGACAACTAAACTTTGCGTAGGTGCGAGGTATATGAACAACTTGAAAACATCTCAAGGGTAGAAGCGACGTAGCTGTTTGATGTTCCAAGCGTTGCCGTAGATCTCGCCTTGATTGCTGGCCAGCTTGTATGTTCCGGGCTTCAGAACTTTGGCGATGACGAATGGCCCTTCCCAGGGGGGCGTGAGCTTGTGCCTCCCTCGGGCGTCTTGTCGCAGCCGAAGCACCAGGTCGCCCACCTGGAGTTCTCGGGACCGGACCCCTCGGGCGTGGTAGCGTCGCAGGGACTGTTGGTACCGCGCCGAGTGCAGCAAGGCCCTGTCCCGAGCTTCCTCCAGCTGGTCCAGCGATTCCTCTCGGCTGGCTTGGTTGCTTTGTTCGGTGTAGGTCCTTGCCCTCGGGGAGCCGTATTCCAGGTCAGTGGGCAAGATAGCTTCAGCCCCGTAGACCAGGAAAAACGGCGTGAAGCCCGTGGCACGACTCGGCGTCGTCCTTAGGCTCCAGACCACCGAGGGGAGTTCCTTCATCCATCGCCTGCCGAACTTGTTGAGGTCGTTGTAGATCCGAGGCTTGAGCCCTTGTAGAATCATGCCGTTGGCACGCTCTACCTGCCCATTCGACATGGGATGAGCCACGGCGGCTCAGTCCACCCGGATATGGTGATCTTCGCAAAAATCCAAGAATTTTTTGCCGGTGAACTGGGTGCCGTTGTCGGTGATGATGGAGTTCGGGACCCCGAAGCGATGGATGATGTTGGTGAAGAATGCCACCGCCTGCTCGGACCTGATGCTGTTCAGAGGTCGGACCTCGATCCACTTGGAGAATTTGTCGATGGCGACCAGCAGGTGCGTGTAGCCCCCGGGCGCCTTCTGCAAGGGACCGACGAGGTCCAGACCCCATACAGCGAAGGGCCAGGTGATGGGTATTGTCTGCAGAGCCTGAGCGGGCAGGTGTGTCCGCTTCGCATAGAATTGGCACCCTTCGCAGGTGCGGACAATCCTAGTGGCGTCAGCCACCGCCGTTGGCCAGTAGAAGCCTTGCCGGAAAGCATTTCCAACAAGGGCTCGGGGTGCTGCGTGGTGGCCGCAAGCCCCCGAGTGTACTTCTTGCAGCAGTTCCCGACCTTCGGCGATGGAGATGCATCGCTGGAGGATGCCCGAGGGGCTGCGATGGTAGAGCTCCTCTTCGTCGCCCAGCAAGATGAATGACTTGGCGCGTCGCGCTACCCGCCGAGCCTCGACTTGGTCGAGGGGTAGCTCTCCTCGACGGAGATATTGCAGGTACGGGGCCTGCCAATCTTGGTCTGGCGTGGCCCCGCTCTGCCCTTCCTCGACGTTCAATGCCCCGCCCTCGGGGGCCGAGGGTACCTCGGGCTGGGCCGAGGGTGCCTCGGGCTGAGCCGAGGGTACCTCGGGCTGAGCCGAGGGTACCTCGGGCTCGGGCGCGTCGTCGAGCTTGACGGAGGGGCGAGATGAAGAGCAGGCCCGCGCCGGCCCCCGTCTTCATCAGCGACCCGTCGAAAAACATGGTCCAGAGCTCCGGTTGGATCGGAGTCGTTGGCAGTTGGGTGTCGACCCATTCGGCCACGAAATCCGCCAACACTTGGGACTTGATGGCCTTCCGAGGGGCGAACGAGACCGTTTCGCCCATGATCTCCACCGCCCACTTTGCGATCCTGCCCGAGGCCTCTCGGCACTGGATGATCTCCCCCAGGGGGAAGGATGACACCACAGTTACCGGATGGGACTCGAAGTAGTGTCGTAGCTTCCGCCTTGTCAGGATCACAGCATACAGCAGCTTTTGAACTTGTGGGTAGCGGATCTTAGTCTCGGACAGCACTTCGCTGATGAAGTAGACCGGCCTCTGAACGGGCAATCTATGCCCTTCCTCCTGCCTTTCGACCACAATCGCGGCGCTAACCACCTGAGTGGTCGCGGCGACGTAGACCAAGAGGGTTTCCCCGTCCGCCGGCGGCACCAAGACTGGCGCCTTCGTAAGGAGCGCCTTCAGGTTGCCGAGGGCTTCCTCGGCCTCAGGGGTCCAAACGAAACATTCGGCCTTCCTTAAGAGGCGGTACAGAGGCAGACCTCTTTCGCCGAGGCGTGTGATGAAACGGCTCAGGGCCGCGAGGCATCCCATGACCCTCTGTACCCCTTTTAAGTCCTTGATGGGTCCCATGCTGGTAATGGCCGCAATCTTCTCCGGGTTGGCTTCGATGCCTCGCTCAGAGACGATGAACCCTAGGAGCATGCCTCGGGGTACCCCGAAGACACACTTCTCAGGATTAAGCTTGACTCCTTTCGCCTTGAGACACCGGAATGTCACTTCAAGGTCGGAGAGGAGGTCGGAAGCCTTCCGTGTCTTGACTACGATGTCATCGACGTAGGCCTCGACTGTGCGTCCGATGTGTTCGCCGAACACATGGTTCATGCACCGCTGGTACATCGCGCCTGCATTCCTCAAGCCGAACGGCATGGTGACATAGCAGTACATGCCGAACGGCGTGATGAAAGAAGTCGCGAGCTGGTCGGACTCTTTCATCCGGATCTGGTGATACCCCGAGTAGGCATCGAGGAAGGACAGGGTTTCGCACCCAGCAGTGGAATCCACGATTTGGTCGATGCGAGGCAGAGGGTAGGGAACCTTCGGACATGCTTTGTTGAGACCAGTGTAGTCTACACACATCCGCCATTTCCCCCCTTTCTTCCTCACAAGCACAGGGTTGGCAAGCCATTCGGGATGGAATACCTCTTTGATGAACCCTGCCGCCATTAGCTTGTGGATCTCTTCGCCAATCGCTCTGCGCTTCTCCTCGTCGAATCGGCGCAGAGGCTGCCTGACGGGTCGGGCTCCGGCCCGAATATCCAGCGAGTGCTCGGCGACATCCCTCGGTATGCCGGGCATGTCCGAGGGACTCCACGCAAAGACGTCGGCGTTTGCGCGGAGAAAGTCGACGAGCACTGCTTCCTATTTGGGGTCGAGCCCGGAACCGATCCGGATCTGCTTGGTGGTGTCGCCACTGGGGTCGAGGGGGACGGCCTTGACCGTCTCCGCTGGCTCGAAGTTGCCGGCATGGCGCTTCACGTCTGGGACCTCCTTGGAGAGGTTCTCCAGGTCGGCGATGAGGGACTCGGACTCGGCGAGGGCCTCGGCGTACTCCACGCACTCCACGTCGCATTCGAACGCGTGTTTGTACGTGGGGCCGACGGTGATGACCCCGTTGGGGCCCGGCATCTTGAGCTTCAGGTAGGTGTAGTTGGGGACGGCCATG
Organism: Zea mays; assembly: GCF_902167145.1. Taxonomy (NCBI): domain Eukaryota; kingdom Viridiplantae; phylum Streptophyta; class Magnoliopsida; order Poales; family Poaceae; genus Zea; species Zea mays. Next base: position 200,739,098 of record NC_050097.1, on the reverse strand, counting down.
AACTTCGCGTAGCATGGCCTCCCTAGCACGGCGTGGTAGGTTCCTCGGAACCCGACCACTTCGAACGTCAGGGTCTCCCTTCGGAAGTTGGAGGGTGTCCCGAAGCAGACTGGGAGGTCGAGTCGCCCGAGGGGCTGGACGCGCTTCCCAGGGATGATCCCGTGGAAGGGCGCAGCGCCTGCTCGGACGGAGGACGGATCGACGCGCAGAAGCTTGAGGGTCTCGGCGTAGATGATGTTGAGGCAGCTGCCCCCGTCCATCAGGACCTTGGTGAGCCTGACATCGCCGACAACGGGGTCGACGACGAGCGGGTATTTCCCCGGGCTCGGCACATGGTCGGGGTGGTCGGCCCGGTCGAAAGTGATGGGCTTGTCGGACCAGTCTAGGTAGACTGGTGCCGCCACCTTCACCGAGCAGACCTCCCGGCGCTCTTGCTTGCGGTGCCGAGCCGAGGTATTCGCCGCATGCCCTCCATAGATCATGAAGCAGTCGCGGACCTCGGGGAACCCCCCTGCTGGGTGATCTTCGTTCTTGTCGTCGTCGTGGGCCCTGCCACCCTCGGCGGGTGGCCCGGCCCTGTGGAAATGACGCCGAAGCATAACGCACTCCTCGAGGGTGTGCTTGACGGGCCCCTGATGGTAGGGGCACGGCTCCTTGAGCATCTTGTCGAAGAGGTTCGCACCTCCGGGGGGCTTCCGAGGGTTCTTATACTCGGCGGCGGCGACAAGGTCCGCGTCGGCGGCGTCGCGCTTCGATTGCGACTTCTTCTTGCCTTTCTTCTTGGCGCCGCGCGGAGCAGACGCCTCGGGAGCTTCTTCCGATGGGCGGCCCTGGGGCTGCTTGTCCTTTCGGAAGATAGCCTCGACCGCCTCCTGGCCGGAGGCGAACTTGGTGGCGATGTCCATCAGCTCGCTCGCCCTGGTGGGGGTTTTGCGACCCAGCTTGCTCACCAGGTCGCGGCAAGTGGTGCCGGCGAGGAACGCGCCGATGACATCCGAGTCGGTGATGTTGGGCAGCTCGGTGCGCTGCTTCGAGAATCGCCGGATGTAGTCCCGGAGCGACTCCCCCGGCTGTTGCCGGCAGCTTCGAAGGTCCCAGGAATTCCCGGGGCGCACGTATGTGCCTTGGAAATTGCCAGCGAAGGCTTGGACCAAGTCGTCCCAGTTGGAAATCTGCCCCGGAGGCAGGTGCTCCAACCAGGCGCGAGCAGTGTCGGAGAGGAACAGGGGGAGGTTGCGGATGATGAGGTTGTCGTCGTCCGTTCCACCCAGTTGGCAGGCAAGGCGGTAGTCCGCGAGCCACAGTTCCGGTCTTGTTTCCCCCGAGTACTTTGTGATAGTAGTCGGGGGTCGGAACCGGGTCGGGAATGGCGCCCGTCGGATGGCCCGACTGAAGGCCTGCGGACCGGGTGGTTCGGGCGAGGGAGTCCGATCCTCCCCGCTGTCGTAGCGCCCCCCACGCCTAGGGTGGTAGCCTCGGCGCACCCTTTCGTCGAGGTGAGCCCGACGGTCGCGTCGATGGTGCTCGTTGCCGAGGTGGCCCGGGGCCGCAGGCGCGGTGTTGCGCGTGCGCACGGTGTAGACCGAGGCTTCCCGCATGAATCGGGAAGTCGCGGCATGAGGTTCCGAGGGATATCCTTGCCTCCGGGATGCAGTGCTCTCGGCCCGCCGGGCCGCAGCGCCTTCCAGGAGATTCTTGAGTTCTCCCTGGATTCGCCGACCCTCGGTGGTTGACGGCTCCGGCATCGCGCGGACGAGCATTGCTGCGGTTGCCAGGTTCTGACCGACCCCGCTGGATGCGGGCGGCGGCCTGATCCTGACATCGTTGGCGACGCGGTGCTGGAGACCTTGGGGCAGATGACGTATTTCTCCGGCCAGGGGTTGGCCCACCCATGCCTGTCCGACGTCCCGACGGATCGGCTCAAGCGCTCCTGTTCCCTCGTTGAGCCTGGCCTGCGCCTCGCGGACTTGCTCGAGTTGTGGGTCGTAACCCCCCGCCGGAGCGGGGACCACAGCTAGCTCCCGTGGGATGTCGGCGCGAGGCACCGGCCTGGGGAGGTCACCATCCTCCGGCATGCCAAGATGGTTGCCTTCGGTGGGATCCCCTAGCTCGATGTGGAAACATTCGCGGCTTGGGCCGCAGCTCTCGTCGCCAAGGCTGCGGCTTCCATCGGAACAGTCGGATAGACAGTAGTCACATGCGGTCATGAAGTCCCGCACGGCACTAGGGTTGCCAAGTCCGGAGAAATCCCAACCGATGCTGGGATCGTCATCTTCCTCGGACCCAGAGGGCCCGTAGGTCGAGACGTCCGTCAGTCGGTCCCAAGGCGACCGCATACAGAACCTCAGTGGGGTTGCACTCGCCTCAATGAGAGCGCCCGCCAAAACGAGGTCGTTTGGCGGGTTGAGGCCGAGTCGAAATGACGCAAGATGGGAGTTAGTCGTTACCTTTTGGTCGACGAGGAGCGACGTAGTCACACCGGGGACTGGTTGCGCCGTCATCTCTGGTTCGAGGGCGACGTCCTGCAGGCTTTCCGCGAGCGCGCCGGCGTCGTCTTCTCGCTCAAGGTCAGCGTGCCGCGGGGGGACGGCGCTCGCCTCCGTCTCGAACGCGAGGTCGACGTCCGGCGTGCCTTCCGTCGGGGCGTCGGGGGCGTCGATTCGCTCGACGGCCGACGAAGCGCGGCCTCCCGTCTGGCCTTGACGGCTCCGCCTCCTCCTCCGTTGGCGGGGGAGAGAACGGAGCGAGCCCGAATATTGCTCTTCCACCACGCGGGGAAGACGTCGTCGATTCCGCCGCCGGCGGGCGGGTTGTCGGCCGCCGTTGTCGTAGTCGCGCGGCGGTGGAAGAAGTGTCATGTCGTAGCTGCCGTCGAAGGACATGAACTCGAGAGTCCCGAAACGAAGCACCGTCCCGGGCCGGAGAGGTTGCTGGAGACTGCCCATCTGGAGCTTGACGGGGAGCTGTTCGTCAGCACGCAGCGTGCCCCTACCTGGCGCGCCAACTGTCGGCGTTTCGAGACAGGGGGGTCCCTAAGCCGACGAGTGAGTGTGCTACGTGCCCCAGCCCAGATGGGTCGAGCGCGTGGGCGAGCGCGAAGGGGGGAGAGGCGAGGTGGCCGGAGCCGAGCGTGAGAGAGGTGGAAGTCCCGCGGCCTTCGTGTTCGTCCCGCGCCCAGGTCAGGTGCGCTTGCAGTAGGGGGGTTACAAGCGTCCACGCGGGTGAGGGAAGCGAGCGGCCCCAAGAGAGCGCCTGTCCCGTCCTCGGTCCCGCGCGACCAACCTTCTCTGAGAAGGCCCTGGTCCTTCCTTTTATAGTCGTAAGGAGAGGATCCAGGTGTACAATGGGGATGTAGCAGAGTGCTACGTGTCTAGCGGAGGGAGAGCTAGCGCCCTAGGTACATGCCAATGTGGCAGCCGGAGAGATCTGGGCACCCTGCTGGCGTGATGTCGTGGCTGTCGGAGGTGCGGCGGAGCCTGATGGAGGGACAGCTGTTGGAGCGGTCGAGTCCCTGCTGACGTTGTCCTGCTTCCGTAAGAGAGCTGGGGGCCGCCGTCGTCATAGAGCTTGTGGAGTGCCATCATTGCCTCTCTGGCGGAGCTGGCCGGATGAGACGTCGGTCTTGTTCTCCGTGACCCGAGTCGATTCGGGGTGGGATGATGATGGCGCCTCCTGTTGACGTGGCGGTCTGTGCCCTAGGCAGGGCGACGTGGGGTTTCCTCCGAAGCCGAGGTTGAGTCTACCTTCTGTTGCCGTGGCCGAGCCCGAGCCAAGGGGTCGGGCGAGGCGGAAGTCGTTCGGCCGAGGCCAGGGCGGAGTCCGAGCCCTGGGGTCGGGCGAGGCGGAGTTTCGTCGTCTTCCGGGTCTTAGCCCGAGTCCAAGCCCTGGGGTCGGGCGGAGCGGAGTTCGTCGTCTTCCGGGTCTTAGCCCGAGTCCGAGCCCTGGGGTCGGGCGGAGCGGAGTTCGTCGTCTTCCGGGTCTTAGCCCGAGTCCGAGCCCTGGGGTCGGGCGGAGCGGAGTTCGTCGTCTTCCGGGTCTTAGCCCGAGTCCGAGCCCTGGGGTCAGGCGGAGCAGAGTTCGCCGTCTTCCGGGTCTTAGCCCGAGTCCGAGCCCTGGGGTCGGGCGGAGCGGAGTTCGCCGTCTTCTGGGTCTTAGGCCGAGTCCGAGCCCTGGGGTCAGGCGGAGCGGAGTTCGCCGTGGCGCCTTTGGCAAGGCCGGACTGCCTGTCAGACTTACTCTGTCGAGTGGCACTGCAGTCGGAGTGGTGCAGGCGGCGCTGTCCTTCTGTCAGACTGGCCAGTGGAGCGGTGGAGTGACGGCGGTCACCTCGGCTCTGCCGGGGGCGCGTGTCAGGATAGAGGTGTCAGGCCACCTTTGCGTTAAATGCCCCTGCAATTTGGTCAGTCGGTGTGGTGATTTAGTCAAGGTTGCTTCTGAGCGAAGCCAAGGCCTTGGGCGAGCCGGTGATGTGTCCGCCATAAAAAGGGGGCCTCGGGCAAGACGGAAGTCTCTCGAGGTCGGCTGCCTTTGGCCGAGGCTAGGCTCGGGTGAAGCGTGATCGAGTCACTCGTGTGGACTGATCCCTGACTTAATCGCGCCCATCAGGCCTTTGCAGCTTTATGCTGATGGGGGTTACCAGCTGAGAATTAGGCGCCTTGAGGGTACCCCTAATTATGGTCCCCGACACCACCTAAATCCACATCAGATGGATTCAGCAGACTCCATAGCCGGCAAGGCAATTGGAAGGATGCAAGAGATTGCGGACAAGATATTTTCCGTAGCTCAGGAAACAATCCGTCTAGGACGCGGGTTGACCTCATTTGAGGCTACCAAACTTCGTGTAGCATTGGAGGACATTGCTTGCATGCTTGAGCAAGACTCTCTGGTGTTGCAAGAGGATTTGGACAACGTGAACAACGTAAACAACCCGGGTGACAGCAGCTACGAACCGTCAGCCTTGTCCTCACCACCCCCAGCTGACGAGTACCTTAGTCCAGATTGGGACTTTGCTGAGCACTTTGAAAACTTCTGGGGTCTTGAATATGACTCGGACCAGATGCCATCGTTTAGTGATAATGAAGTTTAAGTTAGACCTTGTTAGAGTCGGGTGTTAGGGTAACAGGGATAGATTAGCCTTTTGCTTCATGCGCAGTTCTTAAGTGTTCCCTGTGCTTTTGTGTCCACCAGCACTTGAATTTTGTCAGTCTATATATGTAATTATGGCAAACGAATGTGACTCCTTATGGTACTACCTTATGTTATTATGGTCCCTTACCTGTTAATTTTGTTGTCGTAGTAACTGCACTTCAATACGTATTTTTAATCGTCTACACTTGTTTTGCACTAGATGGACAAGTCTGGCAAAGTGATTGCTAAGTGGGATAGTAGAGCAACAAAAATTTACACAGAAATTTGTGTAGAAGAGGTCAATGCACGGAACAGGCCAGAACAATTTCTAAACGCCGAAGGGTATTGTCGGCGTTTCGAGACAGGGGGTCCCTAAGCCGACGAGTGAGTGTGCTGCGTGCCCCAGCCCAGATGGGTCGAGCGCGTGGGCGAGCGCGAAGGGGGGAGAGGCGAGGTGGCCGGAGCCGAGCGTGAGAGAGGTGGAAGTCCCGCGGCCTTCGTGTTCGTCCCGCGCCCAGGTCAGGTGCGCTTGCAGTAGGGGGGTTACAAGCGTCCACGCGGGTGAGGGAAGCGAGCGGCCCCAAGAGAGCGCCTGTCCCGTCCTCGATCCCGCGCGGCCAACCTTCTCTGAGAAGGCCCTGGTCCTTCCTTTTATAGTCGTAAGGAGAGGATCCAGGTGTACAATGGGGATGTAGCAGAGTGCTACGTGTCTAGCGGAGGGAGAGCTAGCGCCCTAGGTACATGCCAATGTGGCAGCCGGAGAGATCTGGGCACCCTGCTGGCGTGATGTCGTGGCTGTCGGAGGTGCGGCGGAGCCTGATGGAGGGACAGCTGTTGGAGCGGTCGAGTCCCTGCTAACGTTGTCCTGCTTCCGTAAGAGAGCTGGGGGCCGCCGTCGTCATAGAGCTTGTGGAGTGCCATCATTGCCTCTCTGGCGGAGCTGGCCGGATGAGACGTCGGTCTTGTTCTCCGTGACCCGAGTCGATTCGGGGTGGGATGATGATGGCGCCTCCTGTTGACGTGGCGGTCTGTACCCTAGGCAGGGCGACGTGGGGTTTCCTCCGAAGCCGAGGTTGAGTCTGCCTTCTGTTGCCGTGGCTAAGCCCGAGCCAAGGGGTTGGGTGAGGCGGAAGTCGTTCGGCCGAGGCCAGGGCGGAGTCCGAGCCCTGGGGTCGGGCGAGGCGGAGTTTCGTCGTCTTCCGGGTCTTAGCCCGAGTCCGAGCCCTGGGGTCGGGCGGAGCGGAGTTCGTCGTCTTCCGGGTCTTAGCCCGAGTCCGAGCCCTGGGGTCGGGCGGAGCGGAGTTCGTCGTCTTCCGGGTCTTAGCCCGAGTCTGAGCCCTGGGGTCGGGCGGAGCGGAGTTCGTCGTCTTCCGGGTCTTAGCCCGAGTCCGAGCCCTGGGGTCGGGCGGAGCGGAGTTCGCCGTCTTCCGGGTCTTAGCCCGAGTCCGAGCCCTGGGGTCGGGCGGAGCGGAGTTCGCCGTCTTCCGGGTCTTAGCCCGAGTCCGAGCCCTGGGGTCGGGCGGAGCGGAGTTCGCCGTCTTCCGGGTCTTAGCCCGAGTCCGAGCCCTGGGGTCGGGCGGAGCGGAGTTCGCCGTGGCGCCTTTGGCAAGGCCGGACTGCCTGTCAGACTTACTCTGTCGAGTGGCACTGCAGTCGGAGTGGCGCAGGCGGCGCTGTCATTCTGTCAGACTGGCCAGTGGAGCGGTGGAGTGACGGCGGTCACCTCGGCTCTGCCGGGGGCGCGTGTCAGGATAGAGGTGTCAGGCCACCTTTGCGTTAAATGCCCCTGCAATTTGGTCAGTCGGTGTGGTGATTTAGTCAAGGTTGCTTCTGAGCGAAGCCAAGGCCTTGGGCGAGCCGGTGATGTGTCCGCCATAAAAAGGGGGCCTCGGGCGAGACGGAAGTCTCTCGAGGTCGGCTGCCTTTGGCCGAGGCTAGGCTCGGGTGAAGCGTGATCGAGTCACTCGTGTGGACTGATCCCTGACTTAATCGCGCCCATCAGGCCTTTGCAGCTTTATGCTGATGGGGGTTACCAGCTGAGAATTAGGCGCCTTGAGGGTACCCCTAATTATGGTCCCCGACAGTAGCCCCCGAGCCTCGAAGGGAGTGTTAGCACTCGCTTGGAGGCTTTTGTCGCACTTTTTTGCAAGGGGACCAGCCTTTCTCGGTTGCATTTCGTTCCGGTGGGTGCGCGCGAGCGCACCCGCCGGGTGTAGCCCCCGAGGCCTCGGAGGAGTGGTTACACTCCTTCGAGGTCTTAATACTTCGCTTAACGCTTCGGCTGGTCTGGTCGTTCCCTCATGCGAACTGGCCGTAGCCCGGGTGCACGGTCGGGGCCCAAGCTCTCGGGCTGGTATGTTGACGCTGTCAACGATTTGGCCGGAGCCGGTTTTTGCGAGAGCAGCCCCCGAGCCTCTGCACAGGGCGAGAGGACGATCAGGGACAGACTCGGCTTTTTACATACGCCCCTACGTCGCCTTTCCGCAAGGAGGAGGGGGGGAGTGCGCCATGTTACCCTCGATGGGCACCGAACATGGTGTCTCCGGTGAGCTGCAAGCGGGTAATCCGAGTGGACGTCCGTGCCCCGTTCGTTGGGGTCGGCTAGGGGCCCAGAGGCACGCCCAAAAGTACCTGCGGGTGATTTGCCGGACCCGGTCCCCTGGCGACGGGGTCCGAGGGCTCGATGCCTCCCTCCGATGGGATTCCGTTACAAGATCGTTCCCGCTGGTCTCGGAAAGGTCCTAGGGTACCTCGGGAGCGCAGCCCGAGCCTCGGTTATGTATCGAACGTACCCCTGGTCATCCCTCGCTCGGTGTCTGAGGCGACTGTGAACCCTTCGGGGGCCAGCCTTCGAACCCCTGATCAGTAATGGGCGCGGAGCCCGAGTAGCCTGAGGCGGTCATGGAGCCCTTCGGGGGGCTGGCCTTCGAACCCCTGACCAGTAGTGGGTGTCGGGCCCACGCGATCTGAGGCGACTGTTGAACCCTCGGGGGGCCAGCCTTCGAACCCCTGATCAGTAATGGGGGGCTCGGAGCCCGGTTCCTTCGCGGAGAAGGATCCCTTTTCGGGGTATCCCCCTTTCCCGGTCCCTGTTGCAAGAGATAGAGAAAGAGGAAAACGGAAAAGGATACGAAATCGGACGACGTGGCGTACCTTTTCTGAAGCGGTCATTACGGCGAAGGTGAAGCGCCGCGCGCTCCTCCTGCCAGAAGCGCCGCGTGTCCTGTCGCGGAGTTAATGCGACGGGGCGAGTGGTCGGCGGGGCGGCCGTTACGCGTGTGCAAGCCGTTTCGAGGAACGGCTGTGCCGCTTCGCGTTTTTCGAATCCTGCGTCCGGTCCAGGCGGCGTGCTGGAAACGGTTTCGCCCTGGCCTTCATATACTTGAGAGGGGGCCCGGTGACGGTTCTTCACTCTGTTCCCTTCTTTTCCCTTCGGGTTTTCGCCATCCGGGAAACTTTAGTCGGAGGAGAGAGAAACCGACTTCCCTGCCCCCCGCGCCGCCATCTTCTCCATCTTGGTGATGGCGGACCGAGTGACCATAATCCCCCCGCGCGATCCGTGGCCCTTCTCCACGGTGACGGCGAGTGATCTGGAGGAGCTGGTCGGCGAAGGTTTGCTCCGCCCCCTCACCGACAAGCAGCGGCCAGAGTGGATTCCTCCCGTGGGCGGAGCCGCTCCGTCCCCGCCGCCGGGGTATGTTGTGAGCTTCGTCTCCTTCCATGAGCGGGGATTTGGTGCGCCGACGGGCCGCTTTATGCGGGCCATCTTATTCCACTACGGGGTGGAGTTGCACAACCTCTCCCCCAACTCCATCTCGCAGGCCGCTATTTTCGTAGCGTTATGCGAAGGGTACTTGGGGATTGCTCCCCATTGGGATTTGTGGACTTACTTCTTCCTCGCCGAGCCTTTCGCCTTGTCGACGGGGGAGAGGAGGATCCGTGCAGCGGTGCGGGCCGGCGGCTGCATTCTCTTGTTGAGGCAGTCGCGGGCGTTGCAGTACATTCCTGCCATTCTCGCGTCTTCGAACAAGGGGTGGCAGCGCCGGTGGTTCTACCTCCGGAACGACGGTGAGTTGCTCCCACCATTTTCCCAGCGGGTAGTTACAGCTGCCACCGACGCCTGGCGCCACGGGACCCCGCACGAGAGGCAGAAAAATCTCGAGCCCCTTCTCCAGGCCCTGAAGGAGTTGCGGGAGGGGGGACTTACTGCTGCGGGAGTGATCGCCGCCATTCACCGTCGGAGGGTGCTCCCATTGGCGGAGCGACGGCTGTCGCTCTGGGAGATGACCCCGGAAGCCGACTGGGAGGGCTCACGAATGTCCCCTGATCCTCTCCCTTTCGACGTCCTCCAATGGCGGGTGTCGGCCGCGATGGGGAAGCCGGACCCCCACGCATACTCCCAGCTTCGGATGCGCCCCGATCAGGGGTGCGTGACTTTGGTGAGCGTTTGCTCCTCCCTTCTTCGTATATCTGGTTGCTCCGGGTCCTTATGATCGGGCTCCTTTCTCCCCTCCTTTTAGGATGTGGGGTGTCACAAACCCTCCCTGCCACGGGTCCCGGAGGACGCGGTGGACCGTGCAGCGCGACGGGTTGCCGCGGAGGAGAAGAAGAAAAAGAAGGACGCGGAGAAGGCCCGAGCCCGCGAGCGGAGGCGGGCTCGGGACGCCTTGGAGAAGCGCCGCCGCCAGCAGGAGAGGGACGGACTCCCGAGGGAGCCGTCGCCGGAGACGCCCGACGACGATGACGACGACGATGATGATGATGATGACGGCATGGCCGCCCGTCTCGGCCTCAGCCTCGGCCTGGGGTGTGGCCAAGAGCCGTCGAGCCAGCCCCCGAGCGAACCGACTCCGCCAGCCCCCGAAGTCGGGGCGTCGGGCTCCCGACCCGAGGCGCGGGGGCGAACCGAGAGGCCACCTGACCCCTCCGCCGGAGGAGCTGAAGTAGTCCCGGAGGTCCAGACCAAGGCGTCTGTTCCCCAGAGGCCGCCGCTTGTGCTGGTGGCGGACGGGAGTGACCCTCAGGTCGTCGCTGCCGTGCCCGGGGAACCTGTCTCCCAGGCGCCCCAAGCGCCGGCGAAGCGGACCTCGGCGGCCGTTTCGAGAGCCGGGATCCAAGAAGGCTCTCCCCAGGCGCGTTGGATCATGGCCCGGAGTGGGTGAGTACCTCGGAATGTCTTCGTTTTGGCCTCCCATTCGTATGTTTCGGCTGTGATCCCCCTTTTTTTATCCAGCAAGCGAAGTCACGGCCAGACCGACCTGGCACCCCGGAAGGTCCTCAAGACGGCGTCGAACTGTGCGGCCAGCGCCATTCAGCCGACCCTCTCGCGGGGTACTCCGACATCGGGGGCTCGGGCGTCGCCAATCTCGGAGGAGCGGGCTCCCGAGGCCGGCTCCTCCGCCGAGGCGGCGATCGTGGTTGAGGAGGCGGCCGACGCCCACGTGGCTCTGAGTTCGCCTGTCGTGCCGGTCATGCCGGCGCCTGCCACCGCCGAGATTGCCGCCGTCCTTGTCGAAGGGTGTCCAGCTGCCGCCAGCGCCGGGATGGCTAATGCGTCGGTGCCCAAGACCCCAGAAGAGGTGGGCGCGGTCGCGCAATCCGTCCAGCCGGGCGACAGCCTCATCGCTGTGTGGCGGGACTCCGAGGCCCGGCGCCCGCTGCTCCGATTCCGGACCCGCGAGGCCTCGGACCCCGTCTTCGTTCTCGATGATGAGCAGGAAGACCAGTCCTGGGGTGAGCTCCGCGGGTGCGCAGAGGCGACGGTGGGGTCGCTCCGGTCGTCGCTGGAGGTTTTCTGCAGAGACGTCCCCAAAATCCTCCAGGTAGCGGTTTCGGGCATACCTTTTTTCCTTCTGTGTGATACTTGCTGTGACGCCCTGTTTCCTTTTCCCAGGATCTGACGGACCGGAGCGCCGCTAAGTCGTTGTTCATCCGCCGTGAGGTTGATGTCTGGGGCTCGCTGCGATCCCTGAGGTCTTCGCTCGCCGAGGCTACCACGCGCCTTTCTCAGCAAGATGCCAAGGTGGCGGACCTCCAGCTGCTATGCGCCGACCTGAGAGCCGAGGCGGCAGCGGCGCGTGCGGAGGCGCAACAGCAGCGATCGGAGCTCGCCCAGGTCGTCGAGGAACGGAACCGACTTCAAGGCCGGGCCGCCGAGGCCGAGAGCCGAGCCGAGACCCTCGCGGCTGACTTAGCTGCGACCCAAGTCGCGGCCTCGGAGCACCGTGCCCGAGCCGGAAGTACGTCTTGGTCCTTCCTAGTTCTTTTTCTTGTTCGTTTCCCTTGCTTGTGCTTGAGGTATTTCTCCTGGCTACTTGCAGAGCTTGAGTCCGCCCTTGACGAGTCCGCCAAGGCGCTTGCTGAGGCGCTCGCCGGAGCCGCCGAGCAGAGGGAGGCGGACCTCGCGGCCATGTCCGAGGCCGTCTCGGACTTTTATCGTGCCCTCGGCTCCGTTGACGTCCCTTCAGGAAGCTCCTCTCTGAGCCGTCTTCGAGCCTTGGGTGGTCACGCCCGCGGCAGAGTCCGTGAAGCGCTACATCACGGCGTCCGGCGGGCCTTCGCCGTGCTCGCTTCTCACTACGTTGTGGATCTAGAGCGGGTGAGTGAGGGGTACTGTCTTCCTGACGAAGACGATGCTGCTCTGGCGGAGGTGCAGCGGCTTGACGCGGTTGCCGCCGGCCCGAGCGCGATGCTGGCGACCACCTTTGAGGCGGAGGTCCTTCCTCCTGCGACGTCACCGGAGGCCGAGATGGACCCCACCGATGGCGGGGGTGGAGATGAAGGCGCGGCTTCTTCCCAAGGCGGCGCCTGATTCTCGTTTGAACAGTTTCTTGTTGAACGTGTGTCTCACCATGGCCGCTGAGGCCTGAACACTTTTGTCTTTCTTGCATGGAGTCGTACTCTCCTTTCTTTCCGTCTGCATGTTCGTCCTACCTCGTCAATAATAGAGTGGCTTCTCGAGTTGGGCCATCCTTCGTGGCAGGTGATGAGTGAGGTATCCCTAACCCGGAGGTACGGGAATTCCTTGGCTCAATCGGCCTTGCCATTTTCATGTACCCGCATTCGCTCCTCGAGACCCGGCTTCTGACATAGCCAGGGGAACGTAACTGGGAGAACGCAAGAGGCCCCCTTTTTTTTGATTTAAAAAGATCTTGACGAAGAGGGGTTCCCCCTTTTTAGCCCCCGAGGGAGGGTCGGGCTCCGCCATGGCGAGGCCGACCCTTCCTTGATGATCGAGGCGCGGAGGCTGCCTGACGGATTGGGCCCCGGCCCGAATATCCAGCGAGTGTTTGGCGACACCCCTCGGTATGCCGGGCATGTCCGAGGGACTCCACGCAAAGACGTCGGCGTTTGCGCGGAGAAAGTCGACGAGCACTGCTTCCTATTTGGGGTCGAGCCCGGAACCGATCTGGATCTGCTTGGTGGTGTCGCCACTGGGGTCGAGGGGGACGGCCTTGACCGTCTCCGCTGGCTCGAAGTTGCCGGCATGGCGCTTCACGTCTGGGACCTCCTTGGAGAGGTTCTCCAGGTCGGCGATGAGGGCCTCGGACTCGGCGAGGGCCTCGGCGTACTCCACGCACTCCACGTCGCATTCGAACGCGTGTTTGTACGTGGGGCCGACGGTGATGACTCCGTTGGGGCCCGGCATCTTGAGCTTCAGGTAGGTGTAGTTGGGGACGGCCATGAACTTCGCGTAGCATGGCCTCCCTAGCACGGCGTGGTAGGTTTCTCGGAACCCGACCACTTCGAACGTCAGGGTCTCCCTTCGGAAGTTGGAGGGTGTTCCGAAGCAGACTGGGAGGTCGAGTCGCCCGAGGGGCTGGACGCGCTTCCCAGGGATGATCCCGTGGAAGGGCGCAGCGCCTGCTCGGACGGAGGACGGATCGACGCGCAGAAGCTTGAGGGTCTCGGCGTAGATGATGTTGAGGCAGCTGCCCCCGTCCATCAGGACCTTGGTGAGCCTGACATCGCCGACAACGGGGTCGACGACGAGCGGGTATTTCCCCGGGCTCGGCACATGGTCGGGGTGGTCGGCCCGGTCGAAAGTGATGGGCTTGTCGGACCAGTCTAGGTAGACTGGCGCCGCCACCTTCACCGAGCAGACCTCCCGGCGCTCTTGCTTGCGGTGCCGAGCCGAGGTATTCGCCGCATGCCCTCCATAGATCATGAAGCAGTCGCGGACCTCGGGGAACCCCCCCCTGCTAGGTGATCTTCGTTCTTGTCGTCGTCGTGGGCCCTGCCACCCTCGGCGGGTGGCCCGGCCCTGTGGAAATGACGCCGAAGCATAACGCACTCCTCGAGGGTGTGCTTGACGGGCCCCTGATGGTAGGGGCACGGCTCCTTGAGCATCTTGTCGAAGAGGTTCGCACCTCCGGGGGGCTTCCGAGGGTTCTTATACTCGGCGGCGGCGACAAGGTCCGCGTCGGCGGTGTCGCGCTTCGATTGCGACTTCTTCTTGCCTTTCTTCTTGGCGCCGCGCGGAGCAGACGCCTCGGGAGCTTCTTCCGATGGGCGGCCCTGGGGCTGCTTGTCCTTTCGGAAGGTAGCCTCGACCGCCTCCTGGCCGGAGGCGAACTTGGTGGCGATGTCCATCAGCTCGCTCGCCCTGGTGGGGGTTTTGCGACCCAGCTTGCTCACCAGGTCGCGGCAAGTGGTGCCGGCGAGGAACGCGCCGATGACATCCGAGTCGGTGATGTTGGGCAGCTCGGTGCGCTGCTTCGAGAATCGCCGGATGTAGTCCCGGAGCGACTCCCCCGGCTGTTGCCGGCAGCTTCGAAGGTCCCAGGAATTCCCGGGGCGCACGTATGTGCCTTGGAAATTGCCAGCGAAGGCTTGGACCAAGTCGTCCCAGTTGGAAATCTGCCCCGGAGGCAGGTGCTCCAACCAGGCGCGAGCAGTGTCGGAGAGGAACAGGGGGAGGTTGCGGATGATGAGGTTGTCGTCGTCCGTTCCACCCAGTTGGCAGGCAAGGCGGTAGTCCGCGAGCCACAGTTCCGGTCTCGTTTCCCCCGAGTACTTTGTGGTAGTAGTCGGGGGTCGGAACCGGGTCGGGAATGGCGCCCGTCGGATGGCCCGACTGAAGGCCTGCGGACCGGGTGGTTCGGGCGAGGGACTCCGATCCTCCCCGCTGTCGTAGCGCCCCCCACGCCTGGGGTGGTAGCCTCGGCGCACCCTTTCGTCGAGGTGAGCCCGACGGTCGCGTCGATGGTGCTCGTTGCCGAGGTGGCCCGGGGCCGCAGGCGCGGTGTTGCGCGTGCGCCCGGTGTAGACCGAGGCTTCCCGCATGAATCGGGAAGTCGCGGCATGAGGTTCTGAGGGATATCCTTGCCTCCGGGATGCAGTGCTCTCGGCACGCCGGGCCGCAGCGCCTTCCAGGAGATTCTTGAGTTCTCCCTGGATTCGCCGACCCTCGGTGGTTGACGGCTCCGGCATCGCGCGGATGAGCATCGCTGCGGTTGCCAGGTTCTGACCGACCCCGCTGGATGCGGGCGGCGGCCTGATCCTGACATCGTTGGCGACGCGGTGCTGGAGACCTTGGGGCAGATGACGTATTTCTCCGGCCAGGGGTTGGCCCACCCATGCCTGTCCGACGTCCCGACGGATCGGCTCAAGCGCTCCTGTTCCCTCGTTGAGCCTGGCCTGCGCCTCGCGGACTTGCTCGAGTTGTGGGTCGTAACCCCCCGCCGGAGCGGGGACCACAGCTAGCTCCCGTGGGATGTCGGCGCGAGGCACCGGCCTGGGGAGGTCACCATCCTCTGGCATGCCAAGATGGTTGCCTTCGGTGGGATCCCCTAGCTCGATGTGGAAACATTCGCGGCTTGGGCCGCAGCTCTCGTCGCCAAGGCTGCGGCTTCCATCGGAACAGTCGGATAGACAGTAGTCACATGCGGTCATGAAGTCCCGCACGGCACTGGGGTTGCCAAGTCAGGAGAAATCCCAACCGATGCTGGGATCGTCATCTTCCTCGGACCCAGAGGGCCCGTAGGTCGAGACGTCCGTCAGTCGGTCCCAAGGCGACCGCATACAGAACCTCAGTGGGGTTGCATTCGCCTCAATGAGAGCGCCCGCAAAAACGAGGTCGTTTGGCGGGTTGAGGCCGAGTCGAAATGACGCAAGATGGGAGTTAGTCGTTACCTTTTGGTCGACGAGGAGCGACGTAGTCACACCGGGGACTGGTTGCGCCGTCATCTCTGGTTCGAGGGCGACGTCCTGCAGGCTTTCCGCGAGCGCGCCGGCGTCGTCTTCTCGCTCAAGGTCAGCGTGCCGCGGGGGGACGGCGCTCGCCTCCGTCTCGAACGCGAGGTCGACGTCCGGCGTGCCTTCCGTCGGGGCGTCGGGGGCGTCGATTCGCTCGACGGCCGACGAAGCGCGGCCTCCCGTCTGGCCTTGACGGCTCCGCCTCCTCCTCCGTTGGCGGGGGAGAGAACGGAGCGAGCCCGAATATTGCTCTTCCACCACGCGGGGAAGACGTCGTCGATTCCGCCGCCGGCGGGCGGGTTGTTGGCCGCCGTTGTCGTAGTCGCGCGGCGGTGGAAGAAGTGTCATGTCGTAGCTGCCGTCGAAGGACATGAACTCGAGAGTCCCGAAACGAAGCACCGTCCCGGGCCGGAGAGGTTGCTGGAGACTGCCCATCTGGAGCTTGACGGGGAGCTGTTCGTCAGCACGCAGCAGGCCCCTACCTGGCGCGCCAACTGTCGGCGTTTCGAGACAGGGGGGTCCCTAAGCCGACGAGTGAGTGTGCTGCGTGCCCCAGCCCAGATGGGTCGAGCGCGTGGGCGAGCGCGAAGGGGGGAGAGGCGAGGTGGCCGGAGCCGAGCGTGAGAGAGGTGGAAGTCCCGCGGCCTTCGTGTTCGTCCCGCGCCCAGGTCAGGTGCGCTTGCAGTAGGGGGGTTACAAGCGTCCACGCGGGTGAGGGAAGCGAGCGGCCCCAAGAGAGCGCCTGTCCCGTCCTCGGTCCCGCGCGGCCAACCTTCTCTGAGAAGGCCCTGGTCCTTCCTTTTATAGTCGTAAGGAGAGGATCCAGGTGTACAATGGGGATGTAGCAGAGTGCTACGTGTCTAGCGGAGGGAGAGCTAGCGCCCTAGGTACATGCCAATGTGGCAGCCGGAGAGATCTGGGCACCCTGCTGGCGTGATGTCGTGGCTGTCGGAGGTGCGGCGGAGCCTGATGGAGGGACAGCTGTTGGAGCGGTCGAGTCCCTGCTGACGTTGTCCTGCTTCCGTAAGAGAGCTGGGGGCCGCCGTCGTCATAGAGCTTGTGGAGTGCCATCATTGCCTCTCTGGCGGAGCTGGCCGGATGAGACGTCGGTCTTGTTCTCCGTGACCCGAGTCGATTCGGGGTGGGATGATGATGGCGCCTCCTATTGACGTGGCGGTCTGTGCCCTAGGCAAGGCGACGTGGGGTTTCCTCCGAAGCCGAGGTTGAGTCTGCCTTCTGTTGCCGTGGCCGAGCCCGAGCCAAGGGGTCGGGCGAGGCGGAAGTCGTTCGGCCGAGGCCAGGGCGGAGTCCGAGCCCTGGGGTCGGGCGAGGCGGAGTTTCGTCGTCTTCCGGGTCTTAGCCCGAGTCCGAGCCCTGGGGTCGGGCGGAGCGGAGTTCGTCATCTTCCGGGTCTTAGCCCGAGTCCGAGCCCTGGGGTCGGGCGGAGCGGAGTTCGTCGTCTTCCGGGTCTTAGCCCGAGTCCGAGCCCTGGGGTCGGGCGGAGCGGAGTTCGCCGTCTTCCGGGTCTTAGCCCGAGTCCGAGCCCTGGGGTCGGGCGGAGCGGAGTTCGCCGTCTTCCGGGTCTTAGCCCGAGTCCGAGCCCTGGGGTCGGGTGGAGCGGAGTTCGCCGTCTTCCGGGTCTTAGCCCGAGTCCGAGCCCTGGGGTCGGGCGGAGCGGAGTTCGCCGTGGCGCCTTTGGCAAGGCCGGACTGCCTGTCAGACTTACTCTATCGAGTGGCACTGCAGTCGGAGTGGCGCAGGCGGCGCTGTCCTTCTGTCAGACTGGCCAGTGGAGCGGTGGAGTGACGGCGGTCACCTCGGCTCTGCTGGGGGCGCGTGTCAGGATAGAGGTGTCAGGCCACCTTTGCGTTAAATGCCCCTGCAATTTGGTCAGTCGGTGTGGTGATTTAGTCAAGGTTGCTTCTGAGCGAAGCCAAGGCCTTGGGCGAGCCGGTGATGTGTCCGCCATAAAAAGGGGGCCTCGGGCGAGACGGAAGTCTCTCGAGGTCGGCTGCCTTTGGCCGAGGCTAGGCTCGGGTGAAGCGTGATCGAGTCACTCGTGTGGACTGATCCCTGACTTAATCGCGCCCATCAGGCCTTTGCAGCTTTATGCTGATGGGGGTTACCAGCTGAGAATTAGGCGCCTTGAGGGTACCCCTAATTATGGTCCCCGACAGGTATGCTAACCTCATAAGGAAGTTTAAGGAACGCACTGGTCGCACTTACACCAGGGATCAAATGAAGAATAGGTGGGACTCCTTAAAGAGAATGTTCACCCAGCGGAAAACTCTTAATGAAAGGGCTACAGGTCTTGGTCGAGACCCTCATACCGGTTCAATCAGTGCGCCAGATGAGTGGTGGGCTAAGCAAAATGAAGTAAGTAGACTTTTTTATTTTTTAGATTAACAATAGTATTGACCATCTCAAACTAGGAACTACCATGTTGCTGCAGGCAATGCCAGGTTGTATTATGTTCAAAACAGCCCCCCCTAGAGAATGAGGACGAGCTAAAGGTTATATTTGGACCCATTGTCTGCACAAATGAAAGAACCCTTGTTCCTGGCGTCGAGGATGCTAATTCATCATCTGATGATCATGTGGAAGCCACTTTAGGTGGGGGTGAAAACAGCACACCTGACCCATGCACAAATGCGACTGGGAAGCGTAAGGTGCGACATGATTCTCCAAAACCAAAGAAGAAAAAAGATTCGAGGGAAGAGTACATGAAACGCCTAGTGGAGGCTTTTGAGTCACGTTCAATGACCACTAACAAGTCCATTACCTCTGCTGAGACGGACCCAGTTCGTGTTGAGGTTATTGCGCAGTTGCAACAAGTGATCGATGATGGGTCACCAGAAGGCAGCGACCTACATTTGTTTGCCACTCATCTGTTGATTGAGAAAAAGTATAGAGATGTATTTGCATCACTGAAGACAAAATAAGGAAGGAACGCTTGGCTGCGCAGTGCTTTCGAGATATATCTTAAAAAGTCCAATTAGATGTTGCTCGTCCGACAACAGTCACTGATGTTCACTATTATGTTAGTTGTGTCTGTTTAATGAGTCTTGTCGGTTCACTATTATTAGTATTGTCGTGTTACAAAATAAACTTTTCGTACGCATCATTTTCCCTTTCCAACAGTTTTCCAATTATTCGAGTTGAACATGTATTTCAATAATCAAAGTTGTATGTTTGTGAACAATGTGAATCTGTGAACTATCTGTCACCTATGATACATGAATATGTGGCTTATAAACCGTGCTTATACATGAATATGTGGCTTATAAACTATGGTTATATATGAATATGTGGTTGTTTATTGTGTGCATGCAGATGTGTGACCCTGCCGCTGAGAGCACCTAGAGGGGGGGTGAATAGGTGATCCTGTGAACCTTGAAACTTAATCCACAAAAACTTGATTAGGCGTTAGCACAATAATGCCAAGTGGCTAGAGAGGAGTCTCAACAAAACACAATAACCACAAGAGATCAATCACAGAGATGGCACAACACAATGGTTTATCCCGTGGTTCGGCCAAGACCAATGCTTGCCTACTCCACGTTGTGGCGTCCCAACGGACGAGGGTTGCAATCAACCCCTCTCAAGCGGTCCAAATACCCACTTGAATACCACAGTGTTTTGCTTGCTTTACTATATCCCGTTTGCGAGGAATCTCCACACTTTGGAGCCTCTCGCCCTTACACTTGAGGTTCACAAAGAAGCACGGAGTAAGGGAGGGATGAGCAACACACTCAAGACAAGAAATCACAGCAACACCACGCACACAAGTCGCAACAAGAGCTCACAACACAACTCAATGAGTTCACAACTCAACTAGAGCTCTAATTGCTATTGCAAGGAATCAAAAGCGTGGAATCGATGTCTTAGTGCTTAGGAATGCTTAGAGAATGCTTGGTGTACTCCTCCATGCGCCTAGGGGTCCCTTTTATAGCCCCAAGGCAGCTAGGAGTCGTTGAGTGCATTCCAGGAAGGCAATTCTTGCCTTCTGTCACCTGGCGCACCGGACAGTCCGGTGCGGATCTCTTTCCTTATTTGGCGAAGCCGACCGTTGGCGCCTTGGAGCCATTGGCGCACCGGACACAGTCCGGTGCACACCGGACAGTCCAGTGCTCCCTTCTAGCCGTTGGCTCGGCCACGTGTCGTGCCCGGATTAAGCGGCCGACCGTTAGCTCGGCGACCGTTGGCTCACCGGACACTGTCCGGTGCACACCGGACAGTCCGGTGAATTATAGCCGTACGCCGTTAGTTTCTTCCCGAGAGTAGCATCGGACAGTCCGGTGCACCCAGACAGAGCTGGCTTTGGCTGAACAAGGCCATCTCTTCTCCAATTCGATTTCTCCTGTTTCCAGCACTTAGACACAATACATTAGTCTCTAAAACAATGTACTAAGTCTGAGAAACATACCTTTATACTTGATTTGTACTTTGTTCACCATTTGACACTTAGGCACTTGTGTTGGACACTAAACCACCAAAACACTTAGAAATGGCCCAAGGGCACATTTCCCTTTCAATCTCCCCCTTTTTGGTGATTTATGCCAACACAACATAAAGCAAGTAGAACAAGTACAAAATCAATTCAAATTTGTTTTGAATCAGATTTGGCATATATGGATCATTCTTTGCCACCACTTGGTTTGTTTTTACAAATCAAACTCAATTTCCTATTTCTAAGTCAAACACACATGTTGAAACATAAAGAGAGATATTTCATGAGAAATTGATCAAGGATTCAAAAACTCCCCCTTTTCCCATAATTAAACCTTCTCCCCATAGGAGACCAACTTTTGACAATAAGAGCAAATAAGAGTACTACTATTTTCAAAATTCACAAGTGGTAGCTGATCCATTTATTGCTTTGGCCTTATTTTCTCCCTCTTTGGCATCAAGCACCAAAACGGGACCAATTTTGGCCCTTTAACCCCATTGCCTCACCAAAATCTTCAACTAAGCGTAAAAAGGCAATAAGAGTATTAAGATGAACTTGGAAGAAGTTACTCTTTCATCGGAGTGCAGTGGAAGTCTTGCATGGTCCAAGTCCACCTTTTCCCTTTCAAACCACCTTTGAGACTAAATTAAGCAAACTTAAGCACACAGTTAGTCTCAAAAGGTCAAGTTGTAGCACATCTCCCCCTAAATTTGTGCATCACTTGCAAATGGACTTGTAAGGTCCGGGGAGTGCTTGTACAACTTGAGCACCATAAGTAAACAACAAAATGCATAAGGAACATGATCAAAGGCATAAACACATGTATGTTGTAAATCAATCCAAGTTCCGCGAATCTAAGACATTTAGCTTACTACGCAACTTGCAAAAGGTCTGCTCATCTAAAGGCTTGGTAAAGATATCGGCTAGCTGGTTCTCGGAGCTAACATGAAACACTTCGATATCTCCCTTTTGTTGGTGGTCTCTCAAAAAGTGATGCCGGATGTCTATGTGCTTTGTGCGGCTGTGTTCAACAGGATTATCCGCCATGCGGATAGCACTCTCATTATCACATAGGAGTGTGACTTTGCTCAAATTATAGCCAAAGTCCCTGAGGGTTTGCCTCATCCAAAGTAGTTGCGCGCAACACTGTCCTGCGGCAACGTACTCGGCCTCAGCGGTGGATAGGGCAACGGAGGTTTGTTTCTTAGAACTCCAAGACACCAGGGACCTTCCTAAGAATTGGCATGTCCCCGATGTACTCTTCCTATCGACCTTACATCCAGCATAGTCGGAGTCTGAATATCCAATCAAGTCAAAGGTAGACCCCTTTGGATACCAGATCCCGAAGCAAGGCGTAGCGACTAAATATCTAAGAATTCGCTTCACCGCCACTAAGTGACATTCCCTTGGATCAGATTGAAATCTAGCACACATGCATACGCTAAGCATAATATCCGGTCTACTAGCACATAAATAAAGTAGAGACCCTATCATAGACCGGTATGCCTTTTGATCAACGGACTTACCTCCTTTGTTGAGGTCAGTGTGTCCGTCGGTTCCCATTGGAGTCTTTGCGGGCTTGGCGTCCTTCATCCCAAACCGCTTGATCAAGTCTTGCGTGTACTTCGTTTGGGAGATGAAGGTCCCGTCCTTGAGTTGCCTCACTTGGAACCCAAGGAAATAGCTTAACTCACCCATCATCGACATCTAAAACTTTTGAGTCATCACCCTGCTAAACTCTTCACAAGACTTTTGATTAGTAGAACCAAATATTATGTCATCGACATAACTTTGGCACACAAAAAGATCACCATCACATGTCTTAGTAAAAAGAGTTGGATCGGCTTTCCCAACCTTGAAAGCATTAGCAATTAAAAAGTCTCTAAGGCATTCATACCATGCTCTTGGGGCTTGCTTAAGTTCATAGAGCGCCTTAGAGAGCTTACACACGTGGTCGGGGTACCGTTCATCCTCGAAGCCAGGGGGTTGCTCCACGTACACCTCCTCCTTGATTGGCCCGTTGAGGAAAGCGCTCTTCACATCCATTTGGAACAACCTGAAAGAATGGTGAGCGGCATATGCTAGCAAAATACGAATGGACTCTAGCCTAGCCACAGGAGCAAAAGTCTCCTCAAAGTCCAAACCTGCGACTTGGGCATAACCTTTTGCCACAAGTCGAGCCTTGTTCCTTGTCACCACCTCGTGCTCGTCTTGTTTGTTGCGGAACACCCACTTGGTTCCCACAACATTTTGCTTAGGACGAGGCACCAGTGTCCAAACTTCATTCCTCTTGAAGTTGTTGAGCTCCTCTTGCATGGCCAACACCCAGTCCGGATCTAGCAAGGCCTCCTCTACCCTGAAAGGCTCAATAGAAGATACAAAGGAGTAATGCTCACAAAAATTAACTAATCGAGATCGAGTAGTTACTCCCTTGCTAATGTCACCCAAAATCTGGTCGACGGGATGATCCCTTTGAATCATCGCTCGAACTTGGGTTGGAGGAGCTGGTTGTGCTTATTCCTCCATTACTTGATCATCTTGTGCTCCCCCTTGATCACTTGCCTCCTCTTGATGAACCTGTTCATCATCTTGAGTTGGGGGATGCACCATTGTTGAGGAAGAAGGTTGATCTTACTCCTTTTGTTCCTGTGGCCGCACATCTCCAATCGCCATGGTGCGTATTGCGGCAGTTGGAACATCTTCTTCATCTACATCATCACAATCAACAACTTGCTCTCTTGGAGAGCCATTAGTCTCATCAAATACAATGTCGCTAGAGACTTCAACCAAACCCGATGATTTGTTGAAGACTCTATACGCCTTTGTATTTGAGTCATAACCTAACAAAACCCTTCTACCGCTTTGGGAGCAAATTTGGAATTCCTACCCTTCTTCACTATAATGTAGCATTTACTCCCAAAAACTCGGAAATATGAAACATTGGGTTTGTTATCGGTTAGTAGCTCATACGAAGTCTTCTTGAGGAGGCGATGAAGGTAGACCCGGTTGATGGCGTGGCAAGCCGTGTTCACGGCTTCCGACCAAAAGCGCTCGGGGTCTTGAACTCTCCAAGCATTGTCCTCGCCATGTCTATAAGCGTCCTGTTCTTTCTCTCTACCACACCATTTTGCTGTGGTGTGTAGGGAGCGGAGAACTCGTGCTTGATTCCTTCCTCCTCAAGATACTCCTCCACTTGAAGGTTCTTGAACTCAGACCCGTTGTTGCTTCTTATCTTCTTCACCTTTAGCTCAAACTCGTTTTGAGCTCTCCTTAGGAAGCGCTTGAGGGTCCCTTGGGTTTCAGATTTATCCTGCAAAAAGAATACCCAAGTGAAGCGGGAAAAATCATCAACGATAGCAAGACCATACTCACTTCCTCCTATGCTTAGATAGGCGACGGGTCCGAAGAGATCCATATGAAGTAACTCCAGGGGTCTTGATGTGGTCATCACATTTTTTGCATGGTGAGAGCTTCCCACTTGTTTCCCTGCTTGACAAGCTACACAAGGTCTATCTTTTTCGAAGGTAACATTAGTTAGACCTATTACGTGTTCTCCCTTTAGAAGCTTGTGAAGGTTCTTCATCCCCACATGTGCTAAGCGGCGATGCCATAGCCAGCCCATGCTAGTCTTAGCAATTAAGCATGCATCTAGACCGGCCTCATCTTTTGCAAAATCAACTAAATAAAGTTTGCCGTCTAATGCACCCTTAAAAGCTAATGAACCATCACTTCTTCTAAAGACAGACACATCTACATTTGTGAATAGACAATTATATCCCATATTACATAATTGACTTACAGATATCAAATTATATCCAAGAGACTCTACTAAGAATACATTGGAAATAGAGTGCTCATTTGAGATTGCAATCTTGCCTAAACCTTTCACCTTGCCTTGGTTCCCATCACCGAATATAATTGAGTCTTGGGGATCCTTGTTCTTGACGTAGGAAGAGAACATCTTCTTCTCCCCCGTCATGTGGTTTGTGCATCCGCTGTCGATAATCCAGCTTGAGCCCCCGGATGCATAAACCTGCAAGGCAAATTTAGGCTTGGGTCTTAGGTACCCAACTCTTGTTGGGTCCTACAAGGTTAGTATAAATAGTCTTAGGGACCCAAATGCAAGTCTTATCACCCTTGCATTTTGCCCCTAGTTTCCTAGCAATCACTTTCCTATCCTTTCTACAAATTGCAAATGAAGCATTGCAAGCATGATAAATTGTAGAAGGTTCATTGTTTACTTTCCTAGAAACATTAACAACATTTCTCCTAGGCATATGAACAACATATCTCCTAGACATATCTCTACCATGCATATAGGTAGAACTAGAAGCAAACATGGCATGAGAGTCAAAAGCATCATAAGCATTACAACTCCTATAAGACTGTCTTCTATCATGGTACATAAAAGCATGGTTCTTTTTAGCACTACTAGCCATAGGGGCCTTCCCTTTCTCCTTGGCGGAGATGGGATTCTTATGGCTTGTTAAGTCCTTGGCTTCCCTCTTGAAGCCAAGTCCATCCTTAATTGAGGGGTGTCTACCAATCGTGTAGGCATCCCTTGCAAATTTTAGTTTGTCAAATTCATTCTTGCTAGTCTTAAGTTGGGCATTAAGACTAGCCAATTCATCATTCAATTTGGAAATTGAAACTAGGTGTTTACTACAGGCATCAATGTCAAAATCTTTACACCTATTGCAAATCATAACATGTTCTACACAAGTGTTAGATTTACTAGCTATTTCTAGCTTAGCATTCAAATCATCATTTATGCTCTTTAAGCTAGAAATTGTCTCATGGCAAGAAGATAGTTCACAAAAAAGCATTTCATTTCTTTTAACTTCTAAAGCATGAGATTTTTGTGCCTCTACAAATTTGTCATGCTCTTCATATAAAAGGTCCTCTTGTTTCTCTAAAAGTCTATCCTTTTCATTCAAGGCATCAATCAATTCATTAATCTTATCTATTTTAGTTCTATCCAATCCCTTGAACAAACTAGAGTAATCTATTTCTTCATCACTGGACTCATCATCACTAGTAGAATCATAAGTGGCATTGTTTCGAGTACATACCTTCTTCTCCTTCGCCATGAGGCATGTGTGACGCTCGTTGGGGAAAAGGGATGACTTGTTGAAGGCGGTGGCGGCGAGTCCTTCATTGTCGGAGTCGGATGACGAACAATCCGAGTCCCACTCCTTGCCAAGGTGTGCCTCGCCCTTAGACTTTTTGTATGTCTTCTTCTTCTCCCTCTTGTTCCCCTGTTCCTGGTCACTATCATTATCGGGGCAGTTAGCGATAAAATGACCAATCTTACCACACTTGAAGCATGAGCGCTTCCCCTTTGTCTTGGTCTTGCTTGGCTGCCCCTTGTGACCTTTTAGCGCCGTCTTGAAGCGCTTGATGATGAGAGCCATCTCTTCATCATTTAGCCCTGCCGCCTCAACTTGTGCCACCTTGCTAGGTAGCGCCTCCTTGCTTCTTGTTGCCTTGAGAGCAAAGGGTTGAGGCTCATTGATTGGACCATTCAATGCGTCGTCCACGTATCTCGCCTCCTTGATCATCATTCGCCCGCTCACGAACTTCCCAAGAACTTCTTTGGGCGACATCTTGGTGTACCTAGGATTTTCACGAATATTGTTCACCAGATGTGGATCAAGTACAGTAAAGGACCTTAGCATTAGGCGAACGACGTCGTGGTCCGTCCATCGCGTGCTTCCGTAGCTTCTTATTTTGTTGATGAGGGTCTTGAGCCGGTTGTATGTTTGGGTTGGCTCTTCGCCCCTTATCATTGCAAATCTCCCGAGCTCGCCCTCAACCAACTCCATCTTGGTGAGCAAGGTGACGTTGTTCCCCTCATGAGAGATCTTGAGGGTGTCCCAGATCTGCTTGGCATTGTCCAAGCCGCTCACCTTATGGTACTCGTCCCTGCACAAAGAGGCTAACAACACAGTAGTAGCTTGTGCATTTTTATGAATCTGTTTATTAATAAATATAGGACTATCCGAGCTATCAAATTTCATTCCATTCTCAACAATCTCCCATATACTTGGATGGAGAGAGAACAGGTGACTACGCATTTTGTGACTCCAAAATCCGTAGTCCTCCCCATCAAAGTGTGGAGGTTTGCCAAGAGGGATGGAAAGCAAATGTGCATTTGAGCTATGCGGAATACGAGAGTAATCAAAAGAAAAGTTCGAATTAACCGTCTTTCTTTTGTCGTAGTCGTTGTCGTCGTTGTCCTTTTGGGAAGAAGTGGACTCATCGCTGTCGTCGTAGTAGACGATCTCCTTGATGCGTCTTGTCTTCTTCTTCTTCCCATCTTTGCGTTTGTGGCCGGAGCCCGAGTCGGTAGGCTTGTCATCCTTCGGCTCGTTGACGAAGGACTCCTTCTCCTTATCGTTGATCACAATTCCCTTCCCCTTAGGATCCATCTCTTCGGGCGATTAGTCCCTTTGTGAAGAGAATGACTCCGATACCAATTGAGAGCACCTAGGGGGTGAATAGGTGATGAACAACACACTCAAGACAAGGGAGGGAGGGATGAACAACACACTCAAGACAAGAAATCACAGCAACACCACGCACACAAGTCGCAACAAGAGCTCACAACACAACTCAATGAGTTCACAACTCAACTAGAGCTCTAATTGCTATTGCAAGGAATCAAAGCGCAGAATCGATGTCTTAGTGCTTAGGAATGCTTAGAGAATGCTTGGTGTACTCCTCCATGCGCCTAGGGGTCCCTTTTATAGCCCCAATGCAGCTAGGAGCTGTTGAGTGCATTCCAGGAAGGCAATTCTTGCCTTCTGTCACCTGGCGCACCGGACAGTCCGGTGCACCACCGAACACTGTCCGGTGCGGATCTCTTTCCTTATTTGGCAAAGCCGACCGTTGGCGCCTTGGAGCCGTTGGCGCACCGGACACAGTCCGGTGCACACCAAACACAGTCCGGTGCACACCGGACAGTCCGGTGCTCCCTTCTAGCCGTTGGCTTGGCCACGCGTCGCGCCCGGATTAAGCGGTCGACCGTTGGCCCGGCGACCGTTGGCTCACCGGACACTGTCTGGTGCACACCGGACAGTCCGGTGAATTATAGCCATACACCGTTAGTTTCTTCCCGAGAGCAGCAAGTTCGCCTGAGCCAGTATGGCGCACCGGACACTGTCCGGTGCACCACCGGACACTGTCTGGTGCACCACCGGACAGTCCGGTGCACCCAGATAGAGCTGAGTTTGGCTGAACAAGGCCATCTCTTCTCCAATTCGATTTCTCCTGTTTCCAGCACTTAGACACAATACATTAGTCTCTAAAACAATGTACTAAGTCTGAGAAACATACCTTTATACTTGATTTGTACTTTGTTCACCATTTGACACTTAGGCACTTGTGTTGGACACTAAACCACCAAAACACTTAGAAATGGCCCAAGGGCACATTTCCCTTTCAGCTGCACACACATATGATCATGACACGGATGACAGAGATGCAGATTTGCTTGTTGCTCTATATGCTGTAGACATTTGGGGCAGGCCTTCCAGTGAGGTTTCTAGAAGAACAATGGTTGAAACTGGTATTCAATGGGTTGAGCGAACTTTGGAGAATAGTAACGACTGCTTTGACATGTTTCGCATGCGACATACTGTTTTTAGACGATTGCATGATACGTTGGTGGAAAATTATGGTCTGCTTCCAAGCCATGGTGTCAGTACTATGGAAGCTTTAAGCATTTTCTTGTGGGCATGTGGGGGTCCACAATCATTTAGGCATATAAAGAATAAGTTTGGGCACTCCTTGGAAACTATTAGTCGGAAGTATAGTGAAGTCCTTAATGCACTGTATAAGATGTCATTTGACATAATCAAGCCCAAAGACCCAAATTTCATCGAGATTCATCCTCGTTTGCGAGAGGCGAGATTTTGGCCCCACTTCAAGGACTGCATAGGAGCAATTGATGGTAGTCACTTTCCAGCGTCAGTCCCGGCCTCGGAGCAAGCCAAATATATTGGTCGGCACGGTTACGCATCACAGAATGTAATGGCCGTTTGTGACTTCGATATGAGGTTCACATTTGTTGTCACAGGATGGCCAGGTTCCGTACATGACACTAGAGTATTACAAGATACTTTGATAACTTATGCGGACAGGTTCCCCCATCCACCGGAAGGTATATAAGTATGCTGTACTTTTTTATCATACGGTATTAATTTATGTCTTAAGAATTTAACTTTTTATTTTATGTTTGTGCAGGTAAATACTATCTTGTCGATTCAGGTTATCCAAATAGAAAGGGGTACCTTGCACCTTATAAGGGTCAGAAGTACCACATTTCCGAATGGCAAAATGCGAGGCAACCTATTGGGAGCAAAGAAGTATTCAACTATGCACACTCTTCGCTACGCAATGTTATAGAGCGATCTTTTGGGGTGCTTAAAATGAAGTGGAGAATTCTATTAAGTCTCCCTTCTTTTTCGCTTAACAAACAATCAAAGATAATTATTGCATGTATGACATTGCATAACTTCATTAGAGACAGTGCTCTACACGATAGAGACTTTGATGAAGTAGGACCTAATAGCCTGAGTCATGATGTACCTGTAGGTGAGAGTAGTAGTAGCACATCTGATGAGTTAGACATGAGTGCTTTTCGAGATGGAATTGCTAATGCATTAGTGTCGTAGTTAAATATGTCAATGTAACGGTACTTATGATGTAATCAACTCCACTAATTATTGTGTAATGACCTTTTGTTGGTTCAGGGTTTAAGGTTATCGTTTGTTCAAACAGAATCTGCAATATAAGAATCTGTGTATCCAAACACGTAGATTCTAACGAACAGCTTTTCTGCACAGCTGGCGAACCAAACACGTAAATTCTAACCACCAGCTTTTTCCAACAGCCATCTTTTCAGAAAAGCTATTAAGAAAAAACCGAACCAAACACGCCCCAAATCTGTTGTAACAATTCGAATGTCTACTTTCGCTCCTAGGCTCCTAGCTTCGTCGTAGGCTCGACCGGACTTCTATTCAGATTCAGATGCGGTCGTGGTACTGGGTGGGTGGGTGAGTGCCGAGACAGAGGTCTCGATATCTTTTTTTTTGTATTCTAGTTTTGTTAATAGGATTAGATTCACGGTACAACTATGTTCATTTTTAGAGTGTAGATATTTCAGCGTCATTAGAGTGAAGCTGCCGCTCTTCTATCATACGATACGACAACTAGAAAAGAAATTGTACTCTGCTATACCCAGGATATCTCACGGTGACTGCCATGGAACTCTCTCGGTGATTCGTGCTGACATGCATGATGCGGTGATGCCTCCTGCTGCTGAGGTCGCTGACTTGTCTGTCGATCGCGTGCCTTCCAATTATCACTCCCCCGATCGGATGCGATCCGAAGAACACAACGGGCACTTGGAGTCGAAGGCACCAGTACCATCAACAGCTAGCAGCTCTAGCCTTTTGTTGCAGACGTGCCTTTTTTTTGGCTCGCCGAATGAAAGCACCGCCACTGCGCCACAGCACTGGGCACGGAAGAAAGCGATCGTGGCGGTCGTCGATCCCCACGGCGCGCGGTATGTGCGGCAGGCAGGTTCGGTTTGCCGCCCGCCCGCCGGCCGCCACCGGCAGCAAGGCCGTTCTCCCAAGCAAGCGCGTCTGCGCCTGCCTGTCCAGTACCAGCAGTGGAAAAAAAATTGTTGTAGCCCGGCTGCAAATCAGACTGTTTACAGTCCCTCACAAAAAGGAGGACCCCACCTACAGGTTCACCAGATAACG
The DNA here is from genome assembly GCF_902167145.1 of Zea mays. Lineage (NCBI taxonomy): Eukaryota > Viridiplantae > Streptophyta > Magnoliopsida > Poales > Poaceae > Zea > Zea mays. The sequence continues at coordinate 200,709,551 of NC_050097.1, read as the reverse complement.
TTTTAGTTGTGTTATTAGCCTGCATGTTGGATCTATCCTCTTTTTTGTGAGGGGCTACAAACAATCTGGTTTGCAGCCGGGCTGCAGCAAAAAAAATTTTCCGCAGCAGTACCCACCCCACCCGCTTCCACCACCTCCTGCGGTCCTGCCCACGGTCAAAAAAAACCTCACGGCAAGAAACGAACCGGACCGGAGCTGGGCAAGCCTGGTTTCATGGCGTGGCGTCACTCGCTCGCATGCCGCGTTTTTTTTATCGGTAAAATAAGATATTCTGCTGCCCTGTCCCTGAGTTGTACGCGCTGTTTTTTTTCCTCCCTCCTTTTTTTCGTCGTCTCGTACTCTCGCTCTCTGTCCCTCTGCCTCACCCTCACCCTCACCCTCACCCCCCACCTCGGCTGGCTCAGCTCCTAACCCCCCACCTACCTCTCTGCCTGCTGTGCTGCCCCGGCCCCGATACTGATTTCCTCACTTGAGGCCGAGGCCCCAGATGAGGCACCTGCGCTAGCTGCAGCTGCAAACCGTGCGCCCCCGTCTTCCCCAGATCCGGCGCCGCCTAATTCGCGGCACGGGCCAGAGCCGTCCTTGTCCACCCGCAGAGATCGCTCCGGGGACAGCCGAGCAGAGCTGACTCTGCTTGCGGCTTGCCCGTTTCTTGGTTGCTTTTGCTGGCGTGAGTGCGGGAGGAGCGGTTGGTTTGATTCTCTCTGTCCCTCCCTCCCCTCGCTTGGCGCGCGCGGGGGTGCGTGTGCACTGCACGTACCATGAGAAAATGATGCGCGCCAGGCCCAAAGGTACATTCGCCGACGCGATGAGGGAGAGCTCCCCTCCTCCTGCTGCTGCATCGGCGGCGGCGGTGAAGGAGGACGAGTGGGAGGTGCGTCCGGGCGGGATGCTGGTGCAGAGACGGAGCCCCGACGCCGACGCCCCCGCCGGGGCGCCCGTCCCTACCATCCGCGTCAAGGTCAAGTTCAACGGCGTCTACCACGAGATCTACATCAACTCGCAGGCCTCCTTCGGTAAATACAGTACCAGCAGAATGCACCGGTCCCGGCCGGCGATCCCACGAGCTGCTCCTGCTTCTGACCGAGATGGCGGTGGTGGTGCTCCTCATCCTGCAGGTGAGCTGAAGAAGATGCTGTCGGCGCGGACGGGGCTGCACCCGGAGGACCAGAAGCTGGTGTACAAGGACAAGGAGCGGGACTCCAAGGCGTTCCTGGACATGGCCGGCGTCAAGGACCGCTCCAAGATGGTGCTGCTCGAGGACCCCGCCGCGCAGGCCAAGCGCCTCCTCGAGCAGCGGCGCGCCGACAAGGCGGAGCGGGCCGCCAAGTCCATCTCCCGCATCAGCCTCGACGTCGACAAGCTCGTCACCAAGGCAAGGAAGGGATCGATCTAGTTCTTTGTAGCTCACGGTGGTCACGGGTGCTCAACTTGGCTGTTCAACGTGCGCGGTGCAGGTGTCGGCGCTGGAGACCATCGTCGTCAGCAAGGGCGGCAAGGTAGCGGACGCCGACGTGGTCGCCCTTACCGAAGCGCTCATGAACGAGCTGGTCAAGCTGGACTCCGTCGCCGCCGAGGGCGAGGTCAAGGTGCAGCGGCGAATGCAGGTCGGTCAGTTAGTCAGTGCGTACGTTGTAGCCCGTAGGCTAAATTTCTTGGACGGGTTCGCGCGCGCCGAGAGGCGAGAGAGAGAGCTCAATGCCTCAATCCAACGCAACGCCTAACCGATGGTTGTGTTGTGCAGGAGAAGCGGGTGCAGAAGCACGTGGAGACGCTGGACGCCATCCGCGCGAAGAACGCGGCGGCGCAGGCCAAGGCCAACGGTAGCATGGACGTGGACGGCCACGCCAAGGCCCGCGCGCCGCACCGCCCGCCGCCCGTGTCGCAGAGGCGGAACTTCCAGCAGCCTTCCCCGGCGCCGCCCGCGCAGAGCTGGGAGTCGTTCGACCTGCTGTCGTCGGTGCCGTCCACGTCCTCGGCCGCCGTGACCACCACCTCGCCGGCCGTCGCCTCCCCGATCCCGCGGTTCGACTGGGAGCTCTTCTGAAGCCTACTCGGTGCGTGACGGTTGATCGATCAGACCTCAGACGGTACCTCTCGCTTGTCCATGGATTCTTTCCATTTCTTTTCCCCTATCCCTCTTCTTCTTCTTCCTCTTCCATTTCCTTTCGATTTGTATATCTACAACAAAAAAGAACAGAGACCGACTCCGGTGCGGTGAGAGTACAGAGTTCAGTGAGTCAAAGTCCGTTGGTTCACAGCTACTACTCATGAGGATCCTCCATCCACGCATGTTGTCCAGTCACACCCAAATAAGATGAGGAAATTCCCGTGCAAATATACACACATAAATAGCAGTGTACTTATTTGGCCGTGTATGACTACGATGATTGTTTGATTTCCATTCCAGTGCAATGCTTGTGTCGGACGGACTAGCCTGAATCGGAGTGTGAGAGAGGGGGTGGGACTCAGATTTGCTGTGCAGGCGCATCATTGATTGAGCTGGGGCTGGGAGCTATGGTGTTCTGTGGGCGCCGGGCACGATTATTGTAGGCCATCCCGCGTGCCTGCCAGGCGAGACGCCAGACGAGGCGCGGGGCCGCCGCCGGGCGCCGGCCGGCCAGTGAGGGTGCTCTGCTCGGCTGGTTCGTGTCTGGGTGCGCTGTATCATGGCTCGCGCTCGCGAAACCGTGTGCAGTGTGCTTCGCCATTTCAGTCAGGAGCTCAGGGTTTTTGTTGTTCGTTTCCTTGCTTTGAATACTAAATGCTACTCCTACACGGTAATTATTGGACATGCAATTTATTGTTTTTTTCCTTTTCGGTTTGGAAATTGGCAAATCTCACATGAGTGCCTTGGAGGGCCTCAGCGCTTAAAATTTGTGTGCCTCTTGTTTGTGCCAATGTTTACGCTTTTTGAGGTGGAGGACAGAAGCATTTGTGTGTTCTATTTGAGGCATTCTATAACACATAGTGCCTTATTTGGAACTCATGAAATTCAGAAGAATCATATATGAATTAAAAAAAATCAGTTTATTTTCACAGAAAAAACACATGAAACAGAAAAAAAAAACTGCATTCCAATGGTGTCCTAAAAGTTTCGATTACAGACATCTTATTTAGGGTTAGTTTGTAAACACATTAAGTCATGAACCGTGCTTACGTTTTTTGAGTGTTGAATAACCATGTTTTAATAAAATTCAGATGTTACATACTTGTCTTTTGGAGATACCAGCTGGCTTTATATTAGTACATTTGTTTTGCGAGAAGTTTTATATTAAGGGGTGTTTGTTTGGGATTATAATCTGCTCAGATTATATAACCTAATAAACTTTGATCTTTGAACTAACACTTAGTTAAAAATTTGTTAGATTATATATTGTAATCCAAACAAACACTCCTGAATATACGTGGTTACACCCCCTAAATATATGTTAAAAAAACATGTACAAGTCTTGTGCCTTCGTCCGGGAAACGTGTCACTCTAAATTTTAATTAATAATCACTTTCTATATCTTTGTACCTTCCAACAAGTTCTCTATATCTTGTACCACGCGTTCTAGAGAGTTGTGTACTTGGGTAACGAGAAATCCGGAATGAAATATGTCTACATTAGAACACACATTTAATAAAGAGTATTATGTTATGTTGAGCCGAGTGCGAAAACAAATGCCGAGTGCCAACTGACCTGAAACAAATGCTAAGCTAGAAGCGGTTGTTAGTACGATGCAAGTAGCCGGCCAGGCCAGCAAAAGAAAGAGCATCTGCCGTTCGTTGATTTGGATGCGGGCGAGACGACCATCTATCTATCTATCTATCCTTTCTTTCTCAAGATGCTACTAGTTACTAACATCCGCAACTAGCATCTTGATTCTTGAGAGAGACAACGAGACGAGGCCACGAGGGGATGTTGGGGGTCCCACCGTTCAGTGGGCACGGAAAGAGATGAGAACCGTCGATGAGTTGGCAAAAGTGTGGTCAATGATGAGTCCGAATTGGAGTTTTTGGAAGCTCCAGGTCGCCCATGGCCATGCTGCATATATACCACATACAACATTCCTGTGCGTGCCGCCGGACCGGACAAGCAGGAACTCCGGCGCATAGCTAGTTCCGCGGCGTTGTTTGACTGGCTAGCTAGCCCATCGGCACGCAGCACAGGCGACGTCGTCGTTGTCACTTGTCAGCGGCCGTGAAATTCTGTTACCACCTACCTGCAGGCCGGTTGTACGTAGCCGACAGAGCCACGCGGCGTCCGGTAGCTAGGTCGGTCTCTCTGGCTCGACCGACAGGGACAAAAGCTTCTCTCAAATTCTTATGCAGCGGCTTGGACCAGCGCCGTGCAGTGCACCGCAGTCTCGACTCGCTCGGCGGCGTCATGTCATGTGACCCGTGTTCGGTGGTCGGTGTTCCTCCAAGCGAATGCATGGCCACGTTTCGGCCGTCTGGGAGCGGCGGGGCAAGGCGCGCAACGCAACGACGACCCCCGTGCGTGCGTGCGTGCATCGATGCCTGACCTGACCGATTGACCACCAACAGTTCGCCAGCAGCCAGAACAACCTTTTACGGTCCTACCTACCATCATCCAGTACTACGTGGACTCACTGACGGACCCATAAATACGTACCTGTACCAGAAGTGCGATATGCTTTGCACCCTGTGTTGAGTACTCCTGTACTAGCCGTAGCCGCCTAGCTGGTTATGTGATTTCTCCTCTTTTTTGTGTGAACGTGTATTCTTTCGGCATTGCTAGAAGAGGGAGCTGCAAAAGTAATAAGTTTATGTTAGTACTTTTGTTCGAGAAATCAACAATTCCTGTCATTCCGAATCAGTACTTAATAATCAATCTAGCGTTGTGCTAAGTGAGATCTCTAAATCCGACCAATGCAAGTTAATAGAAAAAAAAAATGAACTCAACCTATCGATATCAAATCAATTATATAAAAACTGTATATGAAATATGCGGTGCGGTGACATGTCCTAAGTGAAATCCGATCAAGTTTGTAGAAAAATGCACTCGGCATCTACTATACCAAATTAATTCCATCAAATTGTCCATGAAACATGCGATGATAGTGCATTTATTTATTAAACTTGTAGATGTTAATGTATTTGTCTAAAAAGTCTATAAGTTAGGATTTTTTTTTTGTTTAGGACAAGGATATAATAAAGTATAAAATTTGAAACAAATATAACACTCATTACTGTACTTAATACCCCTCAGATGATGGTCTTAGGAGTACGCTGTTGTCAACGATGCTGTAGCATAATTACAAACTATAAGAAATGACCAAACATCTTCCCTTCAGTTTCTTGGTGGCCTGTCTTTTTTTCTAGTGTCTAATCTCTTTGGTTTTTATTTTTACTCGATTGCCTCTACTCAATGTTGCTCACATAATTTATTTTGTTATTCAGTTTGCTATTGCAAATAAGCATATTCACAAGGTTGGAAGGTTGTTACGAAGAAGGATTACTTGCTTCCACCTTATCCAGCGAATGCTCTGCCAAAAATACATAGCCTCTATCCATAAATTATAAAAAGGTGCGAATTTAAAATGTTTCTGTGCCTCACTACAACACCAAAAGTGCTACAATCCTATTGCGGGCTGAGCTCGAGGTACGACAACGTCCAAAATAGCCCAAATACATTTCCCAAGTTGGGTTCGATAGCCATACCATAGTTCCTAGGCCGCAACTGTGGCCCGAAAGAAATAAGGACACTAGAGTCCTCGAAGCAAGGGTTTCCCTGCCCCTGGCCTTCCTCTCGTCTCGTCCATTCTCCTTCCCTACTGCCGCCACAACTCGCTCGCCCCATACTTGTTATTTGTTAATGCCGCAAGATGAGGTAAGACGAGGTCAGGCGACCGACCCTTTTTTACTTTTTAAACGATAAAGATATAACGCAAGGTGATATCTTAGTATTGTATAAAAATAGACTTAAAAATGGAATATATAGAAATATAGTCTAAAATAGACATATTATACTAGCAAATAGGAGTCCAGTTAGGCTAAGCAGCCCATAAGTCAGCCCAACAGACTAGGCAGCCCATCAAAATCAGGTTACCCTCCCCACACCTCCCACACACACACTCCCATTCGCTCCCAGCCGCCAGGACACTCTTCTCCCCGCCGCCGCCAGCCGCGCGCCGCCTCCCCTCCCCTCACCTCTCGTCCTCGAAGCAAGGGTTTCCCTGCCCCTGGCTGCCTCTCGTCCGTTCTCCTTCTCTACCGCCGCCACAACTCGCCCACCGCCCCGCCCTCACCGCCGGCAACGTGACACCACAAGCCCGCCCCTTTATTCTTGCAGCTATACTCCGATGGCCCTCGTGAAGTCCGACGCTGAGGAGGAGTGGTCCGACTCTGACTTCGATGATGCCTCCGACTCCGAGGTCGCCGAAGCTCTGGACTGGCTCGACGCCGTGGAGGGCCCTGACGGCTCAGCTCGCCCCCACGTCGCCTTCTCGGCCTCCGGAGGCGGGGCTGCGGCGCGGAGGCCTAACGCACACGGCGGCGTGCTGTCTCGCCCGCTCCAGCCGCTGTCTAACCGGACCCAGAAGCTGGCCTCGCACATTAGTGCCACTCCCTTGGAGGTATTCAACTTTTACATCCGGACTTAGGGCCTATTTTAGCTGTAGAGATTTCAAACACCCCAGCTAATACTCTATCTAATTGTTAGTTAACTCACAGCTAACAATTAGCTCGTTAGCTAGCTTAACCCAGCTAACAATTTGTTAGCTGGCTAACTATTAGCTCTAGCGGTTCCAAACAAGGCCTTAGTAGCTGGGTTTGCTGAAGTATGGTAGCAATCCTGTGGTGTCCGTGACATGGACGCGATGACCTATATAACAGTCAGTGGCGAACCTAGGTTTTTTATATAGGGTGTGCTTACGAATCTATATAATGTGTATATAATTTCATATACCCTGCAACATGCAGCACTACATGGCCAAAGCAGTGAAGCTAGATACATTTTATCAGCAAAATAAGTCAAAGTCTAGTCGAGATAAAAAAATAAATTCAAAAGTATGGTCCAAGTAATGTGAATACATCAGACATTGCAACCACCACCAGATACATGTCTGAACTCTAAGGATTAAGGAGACAATATCCAACTAGTCAGATCAAGGCGTCGAGCAGACATCTAGGCGTTTGGGGGCACGCCGTGTAGTGCCCGTACTGCTGAGAGCAGACATCAAGGCGTCAAGCACGCCGTGCAGGCAGGATGCCGATGTGGGAGCTGACGACCGGGCAGTTGGTGCTTGGGGCTCGGGCGGCTTGCTCCGTCGATGAGAAGCCAGCGTAGGGTAAGGGATGCCCGGGTCTAGTGGTGGGTCCCTTTTGGAGGTGGGTGGCTTAGGGTGTGCCAGGGCCCACCCGGACCACCCTGTGGGTCTGCCCCTGATAACAGTTCCAAGTTTAGAATCTATGTATGTACTGTATCAGTTTGGAGCATGTCTAAAAGGATAGGACACTTATGGTAAACAAAATTAAAGCGCTTTAACTCATGGGAGATTTGCGAATTGAATGAATGCAAATTTGAGTGTTCATGTGGTTTGTGTTGAATGTTTCTTGTCTGGAATGATCCAGGAGTGGGAAGGTAGGATGAACGTGGCGATGTCAAATTCCGTCACAACTGCAATCAGGGATAGCATAAGGGACACAGCTATTGGGAAAATAAGGAACACTGAGAAGGCTGATCGTGCTACAGTGGAACAGGTATGTAAAATGTTCTCAGTTGGGTGTAAAATGTTCTCAGTTGTGTTGTGTTGTTTTTTTACCTGTGCATTCTGGAATTGAAGTTGTTGTCGTGCACTTGCACAATCCTGTTGTACTATTCCACCCTTTTAAACCTAGCTAACTTTCCTGTTAAGTGGCCGTCTGCTGCTTGGTTCCTGTTTGGCTTATGCAACAATGAAAGGAATCAAAATTTATTGCATAACTTGGATTTATGATGTAAATGATATGAATTTGTTTTGGCTCATTTAACCTCATGTAGTCATGTTCTATCTTTGCTGGCAGCATTTCCAAAACCCCAAACCACTTTAGGCTTTGTTCGTTTACACCAATCCAGCTCTGGATTAGCATGGATTGGAATTAAATCCATGTCACAATCCATGCCCCAAAATAATCCAAGACTACTTAAATTTTTTTATTCGGTTAAACCCATCATGGAATATGACCCAAGGGTTTGTGATTTTTTTTAACCATGGAAGACATGGATTCTATCCATAGCTCATTAGGTATGGAACAAATCCATGAAGATATTGCACAAGTTTACATTAGAATCCATGGATCAAAAGAATAACTAGCTTTGAGAGACATATGGATTAGTTGATGGATTTAATCCCACCATGGGATTGGGTGTGAGGTATGGATTCACCCAATCCATAAACGGATTAAATCCATGGTAGGATTTTATCCCATGTAACCGAACAAGGCCTTAGGCTTTGTTCAGCACTTTGGGATTCTTTCCCAGGTTGATTTCCCCCCCCCCCCACGGATTGGGTGAATCCAAGCCTTTCACCTAATCCCTTGTGGGATTAAATCCCAAAACCCAATCAACCAATGTTTGTTCGTTTATGCCATATGGATTATATCCCAAAACCCAAACAACTATGTTTGTTCGTTTATTCCATGTGGATTAAATCCCAAACTTAAATACCAACAAAAGCCAATAAAATCAACAAAATTTAAGCATAAAACATGTCATTTCTCCAGAAATTTGAGCATAGAACATGTCATTTCTCCAGAAATTTAAGCATTCCATACAATTCTCGATACACATATATATATTTTTTAAAAAAATTAAGCATGTAATAGACTCAGTTTAAGCTATATTTTGTCCAGAAATTTAAGCATGCCATACAAGTCTTGCAACAACCTTCCTTCAGTTCTATTACATGCTGAGCCCAAACATGGAGAAATGCAACATATATATAGCTCATATTGGCACATGCAGTCTCAGACCGCTGTGCAGGGCTGTCTCCATATGACCAATATTTCCTGTTTGCAAAGTTTAAATAAGGAACCAAAAGCAGAAATGAACAGATAAAAAATTGAAATTTATGCAGAAATAAAAACAGCAGGGATCCCATATCAATTAATAAACAGCAGGTCCTCAAAATATGCAAGCGCTTGTTGCTGCTGCTACACTTTTCTTGAGTGAGCACAAATGGAGGCTGATTAACAGCAACAACAACAAAGAACTCACCAGCTGCAGGGAACCAAGTACAGCTACTCCCAGCCATGGGATTCAGTGTCTCTCTCAAGCAATACAAATGTAGTGCCCCCATTGCATTCATCACCATGCATGTGCACTCACGCTCTGCCTGCTTGGAACTAATAACCATATACATACACACTATATACACGTCAAGCACAGCTAGCTTCACACATTTTGTAAGCACCCAGATCGACGCATGACTAGCAAGTAGCAACAAACTAGTATAAGGTATGAAATCATAGATTATACTTACCTTAGAGCTTATCCATCTTCCATCTTAACCATAGGAGGGCAGTTTCTGGCTCATCAACACTAAAACTGATAAAGGTATCTATGTTGTTTGGTATGTCAAACACCTCTTCTGCTTTTATCTTCTCATCTGTTGTCATGTTTATAGATCTAAGGACATAAATGCATCTCTTGATGAAGAAGTCATTACCTTGACCAGATTCTTTTCTTTTAGCCATCTGTGTAACCTTATCCTCAACTTGTTTTGCTTTTATACCTAGATATCTCCCAACAAGTCCTTCCAAAGAATCCTTCTTCATCCTCTTTGGTTCCTTATCTTGATTGATTCCAGCAGGCCTTCTTGCTGTTATATGTACCCTCTGTTCAGTCCTTTGAATTATAGGATCTTCATCTCGTTCCAATCTCAAGCATCCAGAGAACACTTGATTTCTGAGTTTTACTATCAGGCAAACATACAATCTTTTTTTCTATCTGACAAACATACACTCAGACCGGAAAGGACAAGCTGCGAGCGAAGAAGCAGGCTACGGGCGGAGCTGGAGAGGAGAGCTGCAATGGCGGCGGCCAGCGACGGAAAAGCAGGCTGTGGCAGTGGAGTCGACATGCGAGCGACTCGGCAAGGCTACGAGCGGCGTCAGAGAAAAAGACTAGTAGACTGCGGCAAGGAATGGCGAGAGCCATAGCTGGCCATACTGGCGCTCCACCGCTTCTCTCCAACCCGCAGGAAGGTCCCGTGCAGGCTCGTCGCCAAGACCATGCTGTCCGGCGACATCCGCCTGTTCCGCTACGCGTTGCCTCCTGGTGAAGGTACCGAACGAATCTACCCACTTCGACCTCTTTGAAGCAACAAAGACAGTGAGAGAGAGGTGGAGAGCAGATCTACCCAACTGGAGAGAAGCTTGCCGGAGTAGAGGTTGCCACCGTCTCGCTTGTGCCGTCGTCCGTCGCTTGCTAGTTTCGTTTTTTTCCAAACCATTCGACTCTTGGGTCAGATCCAGGACCTCCTCAAGTCAAAAAAATTTCCAACCCCATGGGCTAGGATTCCAATGGGCTTGAACAAACACAAAAAAATTAGGATCCTGGATTTTAACCTGGATTGGTTCCCATTCTAGGCTCAACCTGGCCTGGTTGGGCACAACCGAATGCGGCCTTAGTATTTGATCCAAATGGCCCAAGGGTCGAATGCATTACAAAAATGAGCAGAACTCTAGCTGGATATTATAATTATTCATTAATGCAAATTTTCATCAGACCTAATTTCCTTTGTTTTTACTATCCATGGCTTGCTTTATACATACAATTGGGAGGCAGAAGTTTCTTCCTTTATTTAAATGTCTTAGTAGCCTTGTCTTAAAAATAGGTGTGAGTTGGCTTACCGAAATCTAATGAAGGTTATTTCAATTGAACCATTTTCTGAACACTGAATGTTTTTTGTTTGAATATGCAGGCTATTGACCCAAGAACACGCATGGTTTTATTCAAGATGTTAAACCGTGGTGTCTTTAATAACATAAATGGCTGCATTTCTACAGGGAAAGAGGTAGCTTTAAGATACAATATTATAGTGCATATTGGAATGACTTTTTATATTGTGTATCAAGAAACAAAATAGATACACAGGTCTTTCTGTAGATAGAAGATTGAAACTGAGTTTGAGATGCTCCTTGACCTGCTAGTTAGAGATCTTTATTTTCCTAATTAAGTATAATTATGAACATGATCAAATTAATCTTATCTATGGGCAGGCAAATGTCTATCATGCAACAAAGACGGATGGCCAGGAGCTTGCAATTAAAGTCTACAAAACCTCTGTTCTTGTTTTTAAGTAAGATTACAATTCAATGGTTGTTTCGAACTATGGATACTTGTTGAATCCTGATCATGTGGTTGTGCTATTTACCTTTTGGTGCTTGTATAAATTATTTGATCTCAAAACGTGTGCTTGTTAAGAAACTGTGTCGTTTTATTATTGCAGGGATAGAGACCGATATGTCCAAGGAGATTACCGTTTTAGACATGGTTACTGCAAGCATAATCCTCGGAAAATGGTTAAGACCTGGGCTGAGAAGGAAATGAGAAATCTTCTACGGTGGGATTCTTTTAACTTAAGATCAAAGAATGACCTTAACAATTCATTGAATCCCCTGCTAGTCATGCAAATAGGAAATGCATTAGCTCTGATATTTGGATATGCTCATTTCTTTGCTATCCTTGTTACAGAGTGAGGGCAGCTGGAATCCGATGCCCTGCACCATTACTCCTAAGGCTTCATGTACTGGTGATGGAATTCATAGGTAAATTTTGTATTAGTTTTTGCCTACCAGTACCAGATACTTGTCTTCTTACTAATGTTTAATCTGGCAACAAGCTAAGTTTGCTTGCTTTACAAGATAATCGTATTGTTAAAATGCACCTTAATCAGTTGATTTTTTATAGGGAAAGGAGGCTGGGCTGCTCCTCGTCTCAAGGACGCTGTTTTGTCAGATGACAAGTTGCATGAAAGTTACTTTGAGGTACATGTTATGTTAGAAAGCACATGACCTTGCAATTGCTGGATCGATTTTTGTGCCATGCATGTCTGATCAGGGACCCAATATAACTTGTAGGGAGTTTGCTGTATTTCCGCATATCTCTTTGATATAAAGCATAAGAACAAAAAGAAGAGCTGCAAATTTCTATCAGAAGAGTAACATTAGGGAACCTAAGGAAAGATCTCAAACTGTTATATATAGTATTGAACTATTGATAATCCACTTGCATGGTTTAAATTTGAAAACAAAACACTTTCCTCTAGACCTCTACCTTAGCATACTGACCATAATATTAGTCTTGAATATTGCTTGTTGATTGGCAATTTTGATTGATGATGGTGCAAACAACCTTGTGCTTCACCATTTTCTCACTTATTCCTGCCCCTTATTGATTATTGATTGGTGCACGTTAGGAAAATTGCAGAAGAGTACACTAAAACAAGTGTGGTTGTTGTTTTTATGGATTTGAAAAATAGTTGGATATATGTAGATAAAACTTTGTTCGGGGCAGTTGTAGCTCAGACCGACTTGTAACGGCAACTTACATTTTTCACCAGTTGCCATGCAAAGTTTATGTGATGTTACTGCTCACATATAAGAACCATTTTTAGAAGTTTTAGAGGTGATCCTCCGCAACAAGTTATCCCTTGTATTCCGTTGCCGATGTGTGTGCATAACATTATCTATTTACAATTGGTATTTATTTTACTGTTGGATTTCATTGTATGTATTGTTTTCAGTTTTCTCATACTACTTACGGCACCTTTTCAGATAATTACAACAATGCGGACTCTTTACCAAACGTGCAAACTGGTCCATGGTGATTTGAGTGAATACAATATTCTATATTTTGAGGTAGTGAACCTCCTATTAAATATACCTTTTCCAAACATATTGTAGTTTTCAAGTTTACTGTTCCTTATCTCTATCCTGATGTACCTATTGCCTAGGGTCACTTGTATATTATTGATGTTTCACAATCCGTCGATCTTGATCACCCTTCAGCTTTGGACTTTCTGAAGGAAGATTGCTTGCATGTTTCTGTAAGTGAAAGTTGTACCTTACTTCGCATATATACTCATAAATTTCTGTGACCGATATGTTCAATACTTTGCAGGACTTCTTTAAAAAACGTGGTGTTCCTGTCATGACAGTAACCGATTTGTTTAATTTTGTTATTGATCAAAGCATTTCTGATGAAGGTGTTGATGATTATCTGGAAAAGGTACTTTTGTCTTTAAGGGCTAGTTTGGGAGCCAAAAAACTGGAGGGGATTGAAGGGGCTAAAATCCCCTTCTTATTCAAAAATAAATAAGAAGGGAATTTTAGCTCCTCCAACCCCTCCGGTTTTCTGGCGCCCAAACTAGCTCTAAGCATGCCAGAAGTTCATTGTAATGACCACTTTGTAAAAGCTACCATTGTTCTTGCTGCATGACAGGCACAAATCTGGTTGATTAACAATATTGTATTTTAATCACAGGCTCAGCAAAAGATTTTGGAAAACGGTGGTGCGGTTCCAAATGATGATGAAATTACTCCAACAGTCATGGTGCAGGTAAGATTAGTTTAATATTGTCATCTGCTCGCTTGTCAATACCATGAATGTTCATTCAATCATTAACATCTTAATAGCACATCCTGCTGAGGGCCCGTTCGGTTGTACCGGAATAAGCCAGGATTCATTCCAGCTCATCAAAATCTATATAAATTAGAGAAGTAATCCGGCTAGGAATTAATCCGTGGCTCTAATCCGGAACAACCGAACAGGGCCTGATAGAGCTCACTTGCACTTACTATGTTTTGGCTGCAGTGCATATGGCATGATTTCTCCCACACTAGTTTCAACGATGCGTATTTTATTTTGTTCTTTTTATTGTGTCAAATATCATGAGTAATGCTAATGTAATGATTTCTTGGCATATAGACGTTGGACTACGTGAAGCAATGTGAGGCAGATATTGTCAACATGTCAATAATGCAACGTTCATCCTCTGGCTATGAGCCAACCGCAGATAAGCTTTATGACCAGCCATTGTTAGGATTTGTGCGGACTAAAAACACACACACTGAAAAGGAGCAAGGACAACCGGCACGAAACTTAGTTGAGGTTGAAGAAGACGAGAGCGAATCTTGCTCGAGTTCTGATGAAGATGATTCGTGGCACGAGGATGATCCTAAGGTGGGACCCGAGGAAAGGAAGGCTGCTCGGAAGGAAAACAAGAAGAAAGTGAAGGAAGAGAAGAGGGAGGCCCGCAAGACCAAGATCCCAAAAGCTGAGAAGAAGAAGAGGAAGAAAATGGCAAAGGCAAAATGCAAGCGGTAGCGAATATCTATGAACAATCCAGTAGTTAACTCCGTCAGTAGAGATGGATAACTTCATCGTGAATCAAACAAGATAGCCTTTATGATGAGGGAGTGCAGGGTGGAAGGTCGGTTCACAGCGCGCTACCTTACACATCACAAGATTATTCACGATGTTTTCAACCTTCTGTTCGTTTCAATTTTGTAGAAAACTACTGTATGTAATGTGACCACATGTATGTCTATCTTGAGTGGAACCGTATAGTATTTTTTTAGAAGAAGAGTACAAATGGTACTTTGTGCCGCTGGATTCTTTGACCTAGTGCAACTTAATTAGGGTCCACTTGATGGTGCGTTACTTTTCTTCAACTTGATGGGTTTGATCATTCGTTTCTGTGAGGGTTGATAGGTTCCTACTTGTTACTCCGCGCTTTGATCGATTGTGGTGAATTAAGCAAGCGTGTGGCCGTGCAAAGCAGTGTGTAACACAATTGTGTTGGCATGCATGAATGAATGGGATTGTCGAACCTAAATAAAGAGTAAAAGGTTCTGCTATGTTATTCATATGACTGCCGATTAGTGTATTTAATCTTGCTACCCTGCAGCTCTTGCATGTCTTCACCTTGCCACATTGAGCTGATCCTGTCAGAGAAGCTTGGAAGAGCCTGTGAAGAAAGAGGTATTATTTCACACGCTCATCAAACGGCAACGAGATGTTTTCTGAGGACCTTGTTTTGTTCTTATTTTTCAGAGCAGTTTTGATTTCGGTTCTTATTACGATGATATATGTCATGTATTATCCTTCCGTTTTTGGTTTAAAGTCCCGTTTGGTTACTTTAGTCCAAAAACTAAAGTTTAGTTATGAGACTAAAGTTTAGTCCCTATCCTGTTTGGTTATAGGAACTAAAACTATTCAAAACACATTAAATAAATCATAAAAGGACTAAAATACCCTTTAGAATTCTTCTGTCATTAGTATAACTGAAATAAAAGAGGGGCGAAGCATTTAGACAAAGAGGTTGTTTCTAGATGAGTTGATTAGTTGGAGTAAGGCGGGAGCGAAGCATTTAGACAGTTTGGGAATTATTGTCGCTTTAAATAGGGTCTCGTAGGGCCCGTCAGGCTTTCCCTTGTGAGGGAGACTTGAGGGTTTGGTCTTGGTGTTGTAATTCGGTCCACTTTAAACCTTTCCTTTCTTAATATAATGATGCGCAGCTCTCCTGCGCTTTCGAGAAAAAAAAAAGAGGGGCAAAAAGTGGAATTTATATTGATTAGTCTCTTTTAGTCACTCTTAAGGTAGTAGAGACTAAAAACAGTTTAGTCCCTATTTTAGTCTCAACGTTTAGTAATATAGCGACTAAATGAAACTAAAATGGAGGAACTAATCTTTAATCCCTTAAACCAAACGAGTCCTAAAACTACTGAGCTATCTCCAAGTGCAAGCGTCTTCGTGGTGGATTTCTCCCGTTCTTGCTGCTTCCATGTGAGCGTACCCTGTCCGTCGTCGTCCAGCTATATACACACAGGAACCCCTGCCTGCTTCACCAAAGGCGACATGTACGTAGCGAATCAGGCGCCAGATCTGACGCACAGGCACAGGCACAGGCACAGCAGATAGAAAAGGTCGGACGTGCACGCACGGCACGCGCCCACCCTGGCACTAGCTGCTAGTATTTTTACTGTTCTTACTGTGCGGCCAACGTGCGACATATACATGCCCATCCATATATGCATCATGCAGTCAACATGCGTGTTTGTTGTTCTCACTTCTCTCGGCCGCCGGATTGACGACGATCTATCAGTTCCTGGATTGTTTCCATTATTCTCCTACCACATATATATCATCTTCTTTCTTGCCCATGCATGCATGCCTCTCCATGAGACTTCTAGTTATATATTCTCCTGTCATTTCGTATCCAGCAGACGTACATCATGCTTCCAGCACATTGCATTGCAACATGCATGCAATATCAAGACTATACTGGCCAAGAACGAGCAGGCTGATCCGGCCGGCACATCATGTGTGCACTATTATTGATTGTTCTCTAGCTGCTGCCTAGAGTGCTGCTCTAGGACTAGGACACTAATAAAAAAAAACAACGAACAGAGAGTGATAGGACTAGGAGTGTTTCCTCCCCCCCCCCCCCCCCCCCCCCTCCAATCACGCATATAATAGTGATCGACCGGCAGGAAATAAAAGAAGTGCATGCCGGCCGGAAACTGAAGGGCAAAAGTTTCCAGTCGTTGAGCACCTTCCCCGGCCCATATATGCATCATCTTCTTGACCAGCTCGATCGCCCAATCATCCACACACACAGACACAGCAGTGTGCCTAGTGCTGGGAATTTGGGCCGGGTTTTTCAGGCCAGCACAAGCACGGTCCGGAAATAGGAGCCCAAAGCATGGTCCGACACGAAATAATATGGGTCGAGCTAGCACGGCCCGAAGGCGGGCTTGGGGCTGGCCTCAATTTCCTGCCCGTCGGGCCCCCGGCACGGCCCAATTAAGCCCAACCTCTTTAATTTCTTTAATTTAGTAAGACATCAACATTATATTGTTGTTATATTTGGAGTTTATGTGGTCAAATGCTGTTAGATTTGTTCAATATCTTTAATTTACTAAGCTCTAAACTTTATATGGTTGTAATATTTTGATTTTATGTGGTCAAATATACGGGCCGGGCTTGGGCCGGCACGGCCTAAAGAAGGCACAACGTGGTTTAGGGCCGGGCTGAGCCACTGTTTTTACACTTTAGGCTGGCACGGCACAGTCCAAAAATTTTTTAGACTTTACTGGTCCGAACCCATTTGGCACGAAGCACGGATGGTTTTGGGCCGGGCTGGAATGGGGGAACTGTGCGTACGTGTGTGCATGCATGCATGCTAGCTAGCACCAGGCATGCGTGTTCTTTCCATCCCGTCCATGCACAGTACTCCACACCCTGCTAGCTATAGCTAGGCCGGTTCAGTGGTTACACCAAACCCCTAGCTAGCTAGCTAGCTAGTAGGACCCATGCACAATGGGTACGTTTGGTTGACTGTATATGGTCTGGCCAGGCTCACGAGATGCAGCTTTCTTCTGTTTGGTTGCCTGATCAGTCTCTTCAGCCTGGCTCGTGGGATGCAAAGATTCCTCTTGGGCCTGGCTCCCGAGATACGTAGGAATTGGCCGTTTCTCCAGAGCCAGGCTCTGACGGTGCAGCTATTAGTCTTTCCTAATGACAAATTAACATGTAATTAGTGTCTATTAAATAAATTTAATTTATTTAAAAGTGGATTAAGACTTTGTATGGTATATTATAGACTATTGCAACATCATCATATGAAAATATAATAAAACTTTATAGCTTTTAAGCTCATGCATCAAGCATTTATGCAAGCAACCAAACATCATCTCGTATGGGCCAAGCTAAACTCATACAGGCAACCAAACGAGGGATATTGCATGTTCTTAGCCAGGCTATCAAGAGCCAGATTCCCTAGATACGAGTCAGGCCCACCCATTCAGACAACCAAACAGACCTAATGTGGTTAGGCGCGCGCAAACATGAACATGATGCATACAGCAGATTGTCAAGAGATCGATAGATAGGCTATAATTAATTGATATGGAACTTGGACACAGTAAAATTGACGGACCGGTTATATGTGTTCTAGCTTGCATTGCGTCAGCTCGATCGGTTTGGGCTGCCAATAATGTGGTAAACGTTGACTTTATTTCTCAGAGATACTCTCCATATTGCTGCGCCTAGACACGTCATCTGAATGCGCGTCCATGCACGAGCGCTGCTACTAGCTGGTACTGCAGTACAGAGACAGATCGATGATGAGTGATTAAAAAGGGAATTAGCTTTGCATTTCATATACATGAAAAGTGGGTGTATATAAGTCCACGTACACAACTCGCTAGAGTTCAAGATGCATGCATGCCAGAAGACTTCACTGACGACCAACTGTAGAACGATGCTTACCTGTACCCGCGGACAGCAGGACGCGCAAATGCATGCATGAATTTTACGTCCGCGCGCGACCATTAATTTGTACTAGTTGCACAAAATTAAGCAAGCCATGTTCAAAGGTCAGTTGATAATCCTGCTACTAGTACGTAAATAGTTTCCTCCTGCGTACATTATATTATTTTCTTCGATCGGCGCCCGGTTGTATTAAAACCGACGATGATAATGATTATATGGATGCAACCTAATACGGCCTAGCTTAGTGTATCTGTATGGTACGATGAATGTATACAAGCGTGCACGACAGACAGACAGGCCTCGGAACAGCAGTAGCTAGTAGTATGGGCAGGCGCCGAATTCGCTGATCCATCCGGATAGATGTGCATGCTGGAGTATATTGCGGCTAGCTTGGGCGGCGGCGAGAGCGAGACCACGCCACATGCGGCGGCGTAGCGGCCGCCAAAGATCTTTTTGTGTCGTGGCGCAGCGGCCGCCAAGTCTCTCTGGTAGCCGCAGCAACACAACCGGAGGCGCGAACAGGACGTCCTTCTGGCAACGTACCATGCAGCAGATCGATCCAGGAATGAGTGAACGAACGAAAGATACGTGGATCATGCTATCCGCCGCCCGAATCTTAATTAAATTCCAAATGATCTTTTCTCAGGTTTGGATAACGCACGAGTCTATCCTATTTTGTTCCAGTGCTTGCGGTTGCGGCGCCTCCGATCCCAGCAGCAGCTAACGTGCCGCTGTGTGTGTGTGGAGGAGGCACTGAAGAAATATTTTATCCCACGGAAATAGAATGAGTTTTTGTGCGCCGCTCGATGGACGATTCCTTAATTAGACCCCTTTTTTGGTTCTTCTGGATTTGGTTCGACTGGAATAATTTTTTTTTGATAGGCTGGATGTTGGGGCGAAGGTAAAGACACCACCCTTCGCTCGAGGTCTTCGCTGCAGTCGCTGGTCTGACAGAGACAAAACGGGCAGGGACACCCTTCGCTCGATTCGGCACCAGACGAAGGCCTGCGACGGGAGTCATCCCACAGTGCGGCCTCGTCCAGCTCAGAGGCCCACGTGTTATCCGGCCCATTGTAACGGGCCCTGCGTGGCCGCCGCGTATTACGGGCCTAATTTGTAAAGGCATCCCTGTAATTACAGTCCGTAACCCTACTTTATGGGAATATTCTGGGGATAACCTAGGTAGCTGAGGGCACATGCGTCCTTAGCACAAGGCGCTGGGCGCTCAGGTACCTATAAATACCCCCGCACAGTGCCTGTGGGAGGCCAGATTAACAGAGCTATTGCCATCTAGCGTGTAACCCTGTTAACGTCACTGTTCGCCCTTATTGGTCCCCCTTGCGAGTGAGAGCAAGTTCCAACATTTGGCGCCCACCGTTCGTGCTACGAGAAAACCACCCGCGATGGCACCCAAGAGAGCTAACCCGAAGGCTGACGAGGCTGCGAAGTCAGCACTGCTTGCCGCAAGAAAGGGCAAGGCCCTCGCCCTCACCCAATCCACCCACCAAGAGGCCACTGAAGACAACGTTCCCCGCACCTGCGAAGACGACACTCTCCGCACCTGCGGCCCTGAAGGACAATCACAGCCACCCTCAGGCTTCGCCCCACTGGAGGGCGCGGACCTCACCGAAGACAGTGAAGCCCTCGGCGTCTCAGCGGAAGAACAGCTACAGCTGCGCGCCCTGCGCCTCAAGAACCGCAATCTCCAGAGGCAGAAAGAGATACTGGAGGCCAAGCGCCAGCGCGTGTCCGCACTAGCCAAAGTGCGGCAAATGATACGCGACGAAGAGCAGAAGGCCCAGGACCTTGAGCGGGAGATCGCGCAGATGCAGCGCGCAGGCCACCTTGGCCTGCAGCACGAGCCACCCCTCCAGCAGCAAACACAACTGGAAGACACGCACGAAGACCACCTCGGCCTGCAGCATGGGCCACCCCTGCAACACCGCGCGCAACCGGAAGACCCACGTTTCCCCCAGCGCGACCACACCTTCCCGCACGCCGCACCATTCCAAGGGGTCAACTATCTCGACGAGCGAAGTCCCCTGGCGCCACACCTGCAAGTGACGCCTTGGCGAGCTAACTTCCGGGCAGGGACCTATCCCAAGTACAACGACAGCACCGACCCGGCACAATACATAATGAGTTATCAGGTCGTCGTTGCATCTTCCGGAGGGGACGACGCCACAATGGCGAAGTCTTTCATCATCGCCCTAGAGGGCCCAGCTCTCACCTGGTTCACCAGGTTGTCTCCGCTGTCCATTGATTCCTGGAGAAGCCTCCGGGACAAGTTCCTGCTCAACTTCCAAGGGTACCGCCCAGACACCGACGCATTGGCCGAACTCTCGCTCTGCAATCAGCTGGAAAATGAGACTCTGCGAGAGTATTACCGCAAATTTTTAACACTCAAGTCACAGCTGCCCTCAGTGGATGACCAGATCGCCATCCACTACGCTATCAGTGGCCTTCGCGCCGGCGTCCTTTACAACCACTGCATCAGAGATCCGCCCAAGAACCTCCACGAATTATATCAGCTGTTTGAAAAGTACGCCAAATCCGAAGAGCTACACCAGCGCAAGGTTGAGTCCCAAAGGAAGCCAAAAGATGCTCCACAGTCCAGCCGCACGTGGACAAGGACTCCGCAGCCAGACTCCGGTCGAGACGGCCGCAATCAACAGCAAGTGCATAACATCGCCAACCAGCATCCCGCTGCTGATGCCCCTCGTCGCCAGGAGTATACCCCCTAGGGCCGTGGAAATGGTACTCGCGGTAGGGGTCGGGGGCGGACGCAGCCGCCGCGCCGATTCTACTGCCTCTTCCATGGCGAAGACTGCGCCCACCAAACCAAAGACTGCCCAGAAACGAAGGCCACCAGAGACAGGATGGCACGGGCGCAGCCTGCCGACAACCCCAGAGTTGTCGCACACACTTACCAGCAACCCCCTCCACCATATATCCACGCCCCCGCCCCGCATCCACCGCACCACGCTTACCAACACCATCCGAAAGTACAAATCGTACCTCCCCCACCCCCACCACCACACCAACAACATCAAAACATCCCCCATGCTCCAAAGCAGGAAGACTTCGCCGATCAGCCATATCGCGGAGTCATTCACATGATAACTGGGGGGTCCAGCACTGACTTCGACACAAAGCGGCAGAAGCGGGACCACTACCGCAGCATCAACCACGTCACCGTCACCGGCCCAGTCGTGCAGACAAAGTGGTCCCACATACCGTTAACCTTCGACGCACGAGACGTCGACCTACGCAGCGCCCCCCACTGCGACGCCATGGTTATCAATTGCAGCGTGGCAGGCTGGGACCTGCACAAAGTCCTAGTGGACAATGGCAGTCAGGCGGACATCATCTTCCTCCACGCCTTCGATCGCATGGGCATAAGCCACAACCTGCTCAAGCCTTCGGATAACCCGTTGTATGGCTTCGGCGGCAAGGGCATCTTTCCTGTCGATAAAATAGAGCTGCCTCTCTCCTTCGGTGTAGCACCCAATGCCCGAAGTGAGCAAGTAACCTTTGATATCGTGGACATGGTATATCCATACAATGCCATCATGGGCCGGGGCTCCATCAATAAGTTCGAAGCAGCCATTCACGGACTGTACCTATGTATGAAGATACCAGGTCCGTTAGGCGTCATTACGGTCTACGGCAATCAACAGACTGCGCGCAACATAGAGCGGGACTTCGTGCTCGGTCAGAGAAACATGCACTGCCTCATGGCACAGCGCGAGGTCCCCGCGCCCGCCAGCCCAACCAATAAGCAGCACGACAAGGCACAGCTGCAGAGCAACGACGGGACCAAGACTGTCCCCCTCGATCAGGCCACGCCCAAGCAGACAGTCACTATCAGCGAAGACCTCACTTCGCATGAAGAGGAGAAACTCCTCTGCTGCCTAACCAAGAATAAGGATGTCTTCGCCTGGTCTGCCCTCGATCTGGTCGGAGTCAGCCGATCCATAATTGAGCACAGCTTGGGAATTGACCCTTCGGTGGGACCAAAAAAGCAGAGGCTTCACAAAATGTCCGACGAGAAGACAGAGGCCGCCAAGGCGGAGGTGCACCGCCTCCTGGAAGCCAAATTCATCGAGCCCGTGGCTTATCCTACGTGGCTCTCCAATGTTGTAATGGTATAGAAAAAAAGCGGGAAGTGGCGAATGTGCATCGACTTCACCAGTCTCAACAAGGCCTGCCCAAAGGACAATTTCCCGTTGCCACGGATCGACAAAATAGTCGATAGCACGGCCGGATGCGAGGTCATGTCTCTCCTCGACTGCTTCTCCGGTTACCACCAGATATACATGAAAGAGGAAGACAAGGCTAGCACCAGCTTTATAACACCCTTCGGCATATATTGCTTCATCAGAATGCCGGAGGGACTCAAGAACGTCGGGTCCACCTTCTCCAGGCTTACCAAAACAGTGCTCGAAGGGCAAGTTGGCAGAAATATATTCACATATGTGGACGACATTGTCGTCGCCAGCAGGAGCAAGGAGGACCATCTCGCCGACCTCGCCGAGACATTCGCGAACATGCGAGACGCACGACTCCGCCTTAACCCGGAAAAGTGCGTCTTCGGCGTTCGCCAAGGCAAAATATTGGGCTACCTGGTATCACACCGCGGCATCGAGGCCAACCCAACCAAGATTCAGGCCCTCATAAGCATGACACCTCCGCAGTCCACCAGAGACGTCCAGCGCCTGACAGGCAGATTGGCCGCTCTCAA
The DNA here is from genome assembly GCF_902167145.1 of Zea mays. NCBI lineage: Eukaryota > Viridiplantae > Streptophyta > Magnoliopsida > Poales > Poaceae > Zea > Zea mays. The sequence continues at coordinate 200,686,536 of NC_050097.1, read as the reverse complement.
CAGATTCATCTCCAGGTCCGCCGAGCGAAGTCTCCCCTTCCTCAAAACACTCCGTGGTGCAAAAGACTTCGCCTGGGGACCAGAGCAGGCGGCGGCCTTCGCTTCATTAAAACAGTACCGGACAAAGTTGGTCGTCCTCACAAGGCCCGACTCCTCGCTCCCCCTGTTGCTCTACGTCGCGGCTTCGCCGCATGCGGTCAGCGCGGCACTAGTGCAGGAGCAGACAGTTGAGGGCGTGGTCAGGCAGTGCCCTGTTTACTATGTCTCCGAAGTGCTGACACCGTCCAAGTGCAACATGACAGAGCTGGAGAAGATTGCCTACGCAGTTGTCATGTCTTCGCGCAAATTGCGCCATTACTTCGAAGCATTCAAGGTCTGAGTCACCTCAGACAGGGGACTCGGCGAATTGTTCAGAAACCCGGAGGCATTGGTGAGGATTGCCAAGTGGGCGGCCGAACTCTCCGGCTACCACATCAGCTTCGAGCCCAGGACAGCCATCAAGTCACAAGTCCTGGCAGACTTCGTCGTCGACTGGACTAGGCCAACAACACAGCCAGACCCGTCCACAGAGAAGGTTTGGACGATCCATTTCGATGGCGCATGGTGCCATGCGGGGGCAGGCGCCGCTGCAGTCATCACCTCACCAGTCGGGGTCAAGCACAGATATGCAGCACGCCTCAGCTTCAATCTGGAATCCGACAGATGCACAAATAATATAGCAGAATACGAAGCAGTCATCCTCGACCTCCGCAAGCTAAGGGCCCTCGGAGTCACCACCTGCATCATCAAAACAGACTCCAAGGTAGTTGCCGGCCAAGTCGAGAAAGACTATGCAGCAAAGGACCCCGCGCTCATGTAGTACCTCGCGGCCATTCGAAGTCTCGAGAGACAATTCAAGGGATTCACCTTGCAGCATGTGGATCGGGCCAAGAATGAAGAGGCCGACGCATTGGCCAAGGCTGCCGCCAGGGGCGAATCTTTGCCCTCCGACGTGTTCTTTCATGTCATCGGCACGCCAGCCGTCCGGAGCCCCGAAGGGCTCCAAATAACCAATGACAGCGAGGGCCACCGCATAGTCAACCTTATCATGAGCGAAGACTGGCGGGCACCAATAACCCTGTTCCTACAGGGGTACTATCATCCAGCCGACATCAGTGAGGCCAAGCGCCTCAGACATCGAAGCCGAGACTTCGCACTGATTGAAGGCCAACTCTACAAAAAAGGGGTCAGTCAGCCAATGCTTAAGTGTGTCACCGAAAAGGAAGGCATTCAGATCCTACTCGAAGTCCACAGTGGCACGTGCGGCTCACACGCAGGGCCAAGGGCCCTAGCTGCTAAGGTGATTCGCCAAGGTTTTTACTGGCCTGCAATGATCTGCGCCGCAAATCGGGTCACAAGGTCCTGCGAAGCCTGCCAGAAGTTTTCTCCTCGGTCAGGCAGCCCCTCGCAGTATACAAAGCTGATCGCCCACACATGGCCTCTCCAGCGCTGGGGCCTGGACATTGTCGGGCCCCTGCCCACCGCTCAGGGGAACCTTAAGTTCGCCTTCGTCGCTGTCGAGTACTTCACCAAATGGATTGAGGCAAGGGCTGTTTCCACAATAACATCAAAAACTGCCCAAAGGTTCTTTTGGCAAAACATTGTTTGCCGCTTCGGAGTACCGTCCGAACTAACAGTTGACAACGACAAGCAGTTTGACAGCCAAGACTTCAAGGATTTCTGCTTCTCCATTAGCACCAAGCTTGCCTTCGCTTCAGTCTATCATCCGCAGTCCAACGGAGTTGTGGAACGCGCCATTGGAAAAAATCTTCACAGCTGTCAAAAAGATGCTCCTCGATGAAAAAAGGGCAGATGGACCGATTTGTTACCCGAGGCGGTCTGGACACTAAACACGACTGAGTGCAGGGCGACCGGGTTTACTCCTTTCCGCCTTCTATACGGATCGGAGGCCATGACCCCGCAAGAAATAAAACATGGGTCCCCGCGAACAGTTTCGTCAGCCGTCCCCGACATGGACGAGCCAACTTCAAAGGATCTCATTGACGGAGACCGAGTCTTCGCTCTACAGGCCCTAAACAAATACCAAGCTCAGACAAAAGCATGGCGCGACCACGCAGTCATCCCGAGGGAATTTAGCGAAGGGGACCTCGTACTCGTCCGAACGGTTCGGACAGAGTCCAGGGGCAAGCTGGAGCCCAAGTGGGAAGGCCCCTTTATAGTCAAGACGAAAGCTTCCCCCAGTGCTTACAGGCTCACAACGCCAAATGGCGAAGACCTGGAGCACTCCTGGAACATCGACAACCTCTGCAAATTTTTTGTTTGACTCATCAGGGCTGATTCGCCCTTGTAATTCACAAAAACAATCTTATTCTGGTCCGCACTCTTTTCCTCCCGGGGGGTGAGGTTTTTAACGAGGCGGAGCCATGTAATATATGTCTGAAAAATCCCCCGCAAAAACATGCGTCGAAAAAAGACCGCGACGACGGTCTTCGACATTCGACCAATACAAGGTCACCACGAGGCTAAGCGCTAGCCACCCTCGCGTGCGACAAATCCACGCAGAAGTCGCCTAAGGGTGCAGCCGGACTAGCACAACAAGTGCGAAAAAACCGAAGTCTACCGCGAAGACTATCCGCGCAGAAGTCGCCTAAGGGTGCAGCCGGACTAGCACAACAAGTGCGAAAAAACCGAAGTCTACCGCGAAGACTATCCGCGCAGAAGTCGCCTAAGGGTGCAGCCGGACTAGCACAACAAGTGCGAAAAACCGAAGTCTACCGCGAAGACTATCCGCGCAGAAGTCGCCTAAGGGTGCAGCCTAGCGCAACAAGTGCGAAAAAAACCGAAGTCTACCGCGAAGACTATCCGCGCAGAAGTCGCCTAAGGGTGCAACCGGACTAGCACAACAAGTGCAAAGAAACCGAAGTCTACCGCGTAGACTATCCGTGCAGAAGACGCCTAAGGGTGCAGCCGGACTAGCACAACAAAAGCAAAAACGACAACACCAAACTGTCCGCGTCAAGACCGACTATATGCGCACCAGCACAGCATAACAAAACACACCAGACCAAGTACACAACGCCTTCACAGGCATAGACAAACGAGGGCACACAACCTCATCATACAAGCCTTTACACATATACAAGCGAGGGCACCACACTCTACATCGGCTCAACCTTAGGAATAATTCCCATCTCCCTATAATTAAATAACATTATCCTAAGCTCCTCACCTGCAAAAAGACTTCGCAGTTCCCCTTCACCTGTACTCACGGCGGCCGGCAAAGACAACAGTTCCTGCCGGCCAGCCCTGCTCACACGAAGCCGACCTCCCTCCGCCCCACTAACTCTACGCTTCTCAACCGCCCTTCGCCGCCGGCGCCCGGTGCTAGGACCAGGCACATCTTCTACGTCCGCGGCGTGCGGTGAAGCCTCCGCCGCAGCCACATCCAAGGCCGCAAAGTAGTCCAAGTCCTCCTCCGACGACTCCTCAGTCCACTCAACCGAGCTCCCAGAGTCAGCAAAATCAGAAAACTCAGATGCAGACCCATCACATTCATTACCACCATCCACGGTCGAAGCCGCCAAAAATTTAGTAGTGGCGGTTGCGTGCGCAGGCCCAAAATCTTGAACCTCCGCAGCAACCAAAATTCAGCAACATATCCAAAATTCCCTAACTATCTACACCCACTACGCCACCTGCGGAGCCTCCGTCGTTGCCTCCATCGTTGCCTCCGCTGTCGCCTCCGCCGCCACCGTCGCAGGATCTTCAGCACTCGGCGCAGCGGCTGCGGGGGCATCAGGCGCGCCTTCGGCGGTCTTTGGGGGCAGGTCTCCGCCGGCCGCAGCGGATGCGGAGGTATCCGGTGCGCCTTCTGCGGTCTCCGGGGGCGGCTCCAGGGCGGCCCCGGACACGGCCTCCGCCGGGGTCGGCTCCGGGTCAGGCAGCACGCTTTTCAACGCCCCGAAGTCATCCACTCTCTCGCCACGCGCCGCCTAAGACACAGCACACAAATTCAGCGAACCCACACATAGCCCACATCCAGCAAACGCCAAACAAACGCCAAACGTTACCTGAGCCCTCGCCGTCTCGGCCCGCTCCCTGACCACCTCGCAACCGTGCGGACCCCACATCCGGTCATAGACGGCACCGGCGGATTCCTTCACTACGGGGTCTTCAACCTTGTAGATATCTCGCTCAAAGTCTTCATCAGCCTGGTCGAAGACCACGAAGTGCCGGCACCCTTCGCGGGAGAGCGCGTTCATCGCCCCCTCGCAGGTGACCAGGGAGGCATACGACATGAACCCCTCCACGATAGTGGGGAGCGCCTGCAACTCCTCCTGTACCCACTCCAGGCAGCGAAGTCCGGACTCTCGGTCCGGCACTTCGAAGTCACCGGTCCACGCGCCCAGCTTATGGTACGAGTCCATAAGCTGTTTGCGCGTCCGCTCGGCCTCCGCGCGCGTCGCGGCCTCGGCCCTCTCCACACGGCTCTCCAGGGCGATGAGCCGCTCCTGCAGCTGCTCGGCGCGCTCCCTGGCAAGATTGCCCTCCGCCCGCGCCAGATTGGCCTCCACCTGCGCAGCCTGCGCCTTGGCGAGGGCCTCGTTGGTCTCCCTCCTCTCCCCCGCCAATTGGCGCCGGAGGTCAGCCTTCTCCCCCTCCAGCGTGGCCACCTTGTCCGCCAGCTTGCGGCACTTACTGTCAGCGGCCGATTTTTCACGGACGGCGTCCGCATGTTGCGTCCGAAGTCTCTCGACTTCGGCAGACACAATTGCCGTGAGGGCCCCCGACGCCGTGCGGTTGGCGAAGTCAGCCACCTGCAGAACACACGTAAGACCGAGCAAAAAAAAATGGAGTCTAACTCAACGGACCTGACTTAGTGCCTCCGTCACCTCCTTCAGCCGGCGGGACGCAGCGCCCGCCTCATCCCTGACGGCCGCCAGTGCCGACATCTCGCCTCCGGCACTAAGAGCACCGCCCTTCGCCTTTAGCACTACGGCAGCCGCCATGGTCGCCGCGGCAGGCGCAACAATAGCAAGCTGGCCCTCGTCCGACCCTGCAACGTTTCAACGAATTAAAAAAACGAGCCAAGGGCTTACCACCAAGATAGTCGTCCACACTAATATCGGTGGCGAAGTCGGCGACGCGCTTGCCCGACGACGGCAACTCTCGGGCCGCCTTCGCGACCTCCGACACCCTGCCGGACGGCGGCACAACCTTCGTCGATTTGGAGCCTCCGGCGCCTGCCGCTGCCTCCGGCGCCTTGCTAGATGCAGGGACGCCCGACTTCGCCGCCAGCGGCGGCTTGCCTCCGCCAGGGGCCGCAGCCTTCGCAGCCCCCCGCTGCCTCTTCGGCCTGGCTTCATGAAGCCTGACAACCGCCTGACGCTTTTGTGCAGCTCCCTGGCGATCCTTGTCCATCACTGCTGACACAACAGCAGCAATATTTCGCCCGTAAGGAAAAACTCTCCATTCACGAACCATGCGAGATGTAAAAAAGTCTTCGCCGGCCGCGCAGGGGATAGGAACATTCCTAGGCCAACAACCCCCGGTAACCCTCAGCATCCGAGCCGAAGACTCCCGGAGCTCGGGCGAAGACATCCTTCCCCCCGGGGCCGCGCATGTCCTCATCAACTCTCTAGCAAAACCATCGGAAACCCCAAGTCCTCCCATAGCAGTACCTAATTTCCTCTTTTTAGAGGATGGGGCGGCCGCTGGCGCAGGGCCGTCTCTAGTCTCCACCACCGGTTTCTTCCCACGGCGGTCCACATCATCTTGACCAGGATAGCCGTCATACGGCAATTGATTCAATTCAAAAACCCTGTTCAAACGGTCATTCGACCCGCGGATATCCCAGCTGCGCTGGCCCTCTGTCCTCGGCACGTAACGACCAACGAGCCGCACCGCCCCATCCTCCGCCTCACGCACAAAGGCGGCCGGATCGCGACTTTGCAGGTTCAGCGCGAAGGCGGGACTTCGCACCACCCTTCCACCATGGAAAGGCATCTAGCGAGGGCACACTTCGCCCAACGCCCAGCCATGCGCCAAGGGCCATACCCCGTACGCCACAAATTCTTCAACCAAATCGCGCCCACTGCTCAGGCCGGCGGCGCACCGAAGGGCCCCTTCGTCTGCATCCTCCTCCGCCACTTCAAAGGGCGGGTACGATGAGTAAAAATGAGAACACATCTCGGACACGGGGATTCCCTCATGGTTTTCGACGGTACCCTCAGCAACGTAAAACCAAAACTCATTCCAGTTGCCCCACTTGTTGCGGGCGCAAGGAACCAACTCGACTACCTGCATCGTGGTCTTGCCGGTCTTCGGCGTAAACGTGCAGGACCCAAACTGAGCAACTTCATCTCCAATCATCCTCTTCTGCCAGTGCAAACAATAATACTTCGCAAAGACTTCGACCGATGGCTCTCCGCCGTACGAAGTCGTCGCCCAGACATACTTCGATAGAGCCACCACGGCATTCGGTGTCAGCTGATGTATCTGAACGTTAAACCTGCGCAGGACTTCGCCAACAAATCGGTGCGCAGGCAGGTGGAGACCGGCGACGAAGAACGCCTCGAACACAACCAACTCGCCCTCCGGCTCGGGGACTTCCTCCGTCCCCGGGACACGAGCAACGACGCCGCCAAAGTAACCCAACCGCTGCATATCTTGCACGCAGACCGACGACATCCGCGACACGCCAAAATCAACAGAATCGCCGGCGCGCAACTCCTCCGCCATCAAACTACTCAGCGTCTCCTCAGACGAGGCGTCGGCCGGCGGCGAGGGGTCGGCCGGCGGCGTAGCGGCAGCGGAAGAAGAGGAGGTCGGCATCGCTACGTACCATCGGCGGCGGCGGGCGGTCTGCTTCACTCGAGCCAGATCTCCGGCGAACAAGAGCACGGCGGGCAGACGAGCAGCAAGACGGTGAAAAAGGCGGCTAGGGTTTTCACGGAGCGCGGAAAGTGAAGTTCAAAAAGCGCCGACCCCCGCCCCCTTTTATAGACAGGGCGCGGCTCTTCGGGAAACCCGCAATCCAACAGGGCGCGGCGCTTCGGGAAACCCGCAATCCAACAGTACGCTGTCAATCAACGGTCATGTCAAAAACCCCCGCGGAACCACTTCGAGCGAGGGCAGCGTCTCCGCCATCTAGCGACGTCTTCGGCACCAGGTGACTTTGTCGAACTGGTCCCTTGGAGGGCAAATGTTGGGGCGAAGGCAAAGACGCCACCCTTCGCTCGAGGCCTTCGCTGCAGTCGCTGGTCTGACAGAGATGAAAGTTCCCTTTGACCCGGGAACAGGATCTGGATGTCGCCTAGAGGGGGGGTGAATAGGCGAATAAAAACTTATCACTTTAAAACTTAAATCCTTACTCTACTCGAAGACTAGAACGCAGTGGAGTGAAGAACCCTTCGAGTAGGTTGCAGCGGAATAGAAGATCCTGTCTCAAAATGTCCTGCACTTCAAATAAAGCTTATACCAGAGATAAGTGTTGAAGTGCAGATATAAAAGCGAATAAGACAGAGAGTCAGAATACAATACGGAACAGAGCACACAGACGCAAGGATTTATCCCGAGGTTCGGCCAAGCCTGAAATGCTTGCCTAGTCCTCGTTGGAGTTAGCCACACCTGGGCTTGGAGTCTATTTCAACTCCTTCCTCCGTTTGCTCAGATCTGTCAGTATGACAGATAGAGCCTTTCACTATTGAGTTGGGTTACAACAACACCGTGGCTGCTTACAAACTTCTCGGCAGCACCTCGGTAGAGTAACGATATGCTCAAGACCTTGCTCTAGCTCTTGGCAGCACTCCTCCTCTCTCTAAAGGCTTATAGCTGTGCCTTCTACACAAACTATAGAGTTACACACAAGAGGGAGAGTGAGAATTGATTCGAGTGATGTCTACACTTGTTGGCTGCACTTCTATCTTGCTTGAGGCGCCTAGGGGTCCCTTTTATAGGCACAAGGGGCCTAGGAGCCGTTGGAAGCAATCCAGGAAGGCAAATCTTGCCTTCTGTCGGGTGGCGCACCGGACAGTCCGGTGCCTGATTTCCTTCCATAAATGGAGCAGTCGACCGTTGCAGTCCTAGAGCCGTTGGCGCACCGGACACTGTCCGGTGTACACCGGACAGTCCGGTGCCCCTATTTGACCGTTGGCTCGGCCACGCGTCACGCGCAGATCGCGCGGTCGACCGTTGCCCAATCCGACCGTTGGCTCACCGGACAGTCCGGTGCACCACCGGACAGTCCGGTGAATTATAGCCATACGTCGCCAGACTCCTCCCGAGAGCGGCCTGTTCACCGGGGTTCAACCTGGCGCACCGGACACTGTCCGGTGCACCACCGGACAGTCCGGTGTGCCAGACTGAGCTGAGTCTTGGCTGTACACAGCCAAGCCATTTGCACCTCTTTCCTTTTCTTCTTCCTTCTGTTTCTAACACTTAGACAAGTATATTAGTACACAAAAACCAACGTACTAAGTCTAGAAACATACCTTCTCTTAATTATTACATCTATAGCATTTGTCATGCTTGAGCTTTGAGGTTGGACTCATAAATCATCAAGTCAGCTTGACTTGATCTAGATTGACATTTCTTAGCTCCAACATCCTGCAAAGGTCACATAGAACATCTCCAAACATAGGAACAACCCAGACTAAAGATTAAGGTGAACTTAGCTCTTTTGGGCTGCTTCCAGTTCTGGTTTTGACACTTGTTCTCTTCTAGTGACCTTGATCTTCTTCTTAGAGCTTGATCTTGAGCCTTATGACTTACACCACATACCTGTAGTTGTTACCTCATTGGCTGTAAGTCACGTCCTTATGTAGTGATCCTTGATGTGCCGTAGCTGTTCTCAACTCGATCACCCTTGACTTTGCAAGCCTTCTTCTTCACCCTTGGCTTTGGGTTCCTAGCCTCCTTGACCTTCTCCCGTGCACTTGGTACCTCGAAGCTCTTCTTGCCTCCGTCCTTGGCTTGATCAGTTGTCTCCAAGCTACGCACCCGAGTCTCACTTTATGCAATGTCCATCTTACTTGTGATGTCCATAATCCAGTTCTTGGACCATCACATTTGTTCACTTGTGTTGAACCCTGTAGGCTTTACCTTAAGTACCTGTTCAACACTTAGTACACTTGTTAGTCCTTTAATTGAGTTGTCATCCAAACACCAAAACTCACAAGAGAGCTTTCAAGAGACAAAACGGGCAGGGACACCCTTCGCTCGATTTGGCACCAGACGAAGGCCTGCGACGGCGTCATCCCACAGTGCGGCCTCGTCCAGCTCAGAGGCCCACGTGTGATCCGGCCCATTGTAACGGGCCCTGCGTGGCCGCCACATGTTACGGGCCTAATTTGTAAAGGCATCCCTGTAATTACAGTCTGTAACCCTGCTTTATGGGAATATTCTGGGGATAACCTAGGTAGCTGAGGGCACATGCGTCCTTAGCACAAGGCGCTGGGCGCTCAGGTACCTATAAATACCCCCGCACAGTGCCTATGGGAGGCCAGATTAACAGAGCTATTGCCATCTAGCGTGTAACCCTGTTAACGTCACTGTTCGCCCTTGTTGGCCCCCCTTGCGAGTGAGAGCAAGTTCCAACACTGGAATTTTATTAAAACTTTAAAACGACAGAGTTAGGAGCATACAAGAAGATATATTACAGAAGGTTATAATTGGCGGAGTCTGCTGCCAAAGTTGAAGCCATTCAGGGATTGCCGAATCAAATCTCCCTTTAGCTCTATGAGTGACCAGGTGTAATTCTTTTGTGAACTCATTTTTACATTGTTGTACTGTTGGGTCCTTGTCCTGAAAAAGCCAGACATTACGGCACTTCCAAATGCTCCAAGTCATGAGAATGACGATTTCCATAGATAAGGGAACATTGAGCTGTTGTTCAAGATTTGCTGCAGCATCCACAGGATTAGTAATTCTTGGGGGCGTCAAACCAATTGAATTCCAACAAGCCTTCGCGAAGTTACACTTGAGGAAAAGATGATAAAGGGTTTCCTCCTTTTGCCAGATGCAGTTCTCACAGGTGTACGACTCAAGAGTCATGTTTTTCATCCTCAGCATATCCCTTGTATTGAGTCTGTTCTTTAACCAAAGCCAAAAGAGACCTTATGTTTTGGTTGACATTTATTTTTCCAAAGTGATCTGAAGATCTGATGAACTTGAGCCTGACCCATCAGATGTTTATAAGTCTTCTTTGTAGAGAAATTATCAGATCCCCAAATGAGTTTCCAAGCATCCTTTGTGTTGGTCACCGTGATTTGTCCCCAAGTTTCGTCTAATTCAAGAAATTGTTCATAGGCCTGCACTGACAGAGGAAGCTGAAAAATTTCAATAAGGTGTTCCTTTTGTTTAGCTTCTTTGACAGTAAGTTTGCTGTTACAGGCGAAGGAAAATAATTGGGGATATTGATGGGTCGGGATGCCCTTATTCCACATATCTCCCCAGAAAAGAATAGTTCTCCCATCCCCAATAGTTGGGGCGGCCAGTCCCTTGAAATCTTGGACAAGACTAAGCAAACTCTTCCACCAAAAGGAGCCTATTTTTGAGCAGTTAGGGAGCCTGTCTGTCGTGTAGTAGTTGTTCCAAACTAGATTTACCCAAGGTATATCATGATTATTGAAGAACTTGTGCAAAAACTTCAGAAGCAAAGCCTTGTTGTGCGTCTCTAATCTGACCACTCCCAGGCCCCCATTTTTTTAGTCTGAGTAATCATGCTCCAAGCAGCCATAGCAGGTTTCTTCGAGTTGACGTCATTTCCTCTCCAAAGACAGTGTTTCCGATAAGAATCAATCTTCTTGACCGTGGCAACCGGAATTTTCAGGGTGCACATTAGAAAGGTCGGGAGAGCTGAGAACACCGAGTTAACAAGCTCTAACCTACCGGCCTGGGAGAGGAGAGCTGAAGTACAGGACAATCTCTTCCCAATCCTATGAATGAGCGGTAAAAGTGGCAGATTATAGGCTTAGACAGGCCAAGCGGAACACCAAGGTAGGTGAAGGGCATTGAACCCGTCTGACAGTTGAGTGTTCTGGCTAGAATCTCCATTTTAGCTGAGCAAACATTGATGGGGTACATACTTGATTTATTATAGTTCACCTTGAGCCCCGTCGAAGTTGCAAAAGAGTTCAGAACAGCTCTGAGAAAAAATAATTGTTTAGGGCAAGCTTCCATTATCAATAATGTGTCATCCGCATATTGAATGATCGGAAAATCTTGACCACAATTCGCGGCGAGGGGCAACTTGAGCAGGTCTTGTTGTCGCGCTTTATTGATGATGCTCTGCAGCAGATCCGCCGCGAGAACAAAAAGAAGAGGCAAGAGGGGGTCTCTCTGCCTAACCCCGCGCTTGCAATGAAAAGTTTTCCCTGGTACGCCATTAAGGACGTACCAGACCGAAGAATATCCCTAATCCAGCTCATCCACCTGGGCCCAAAACATCTATGTGACAGCACCTGAAGAATCAGCTCATGCTCAAGTGAATCAAAGGCCTTTTCAAAATCCAATTTGAGCACAATGATCTCTTTTTTTGAGATATGACAAAGATGAATATATTCATATGCCCAGGCCAAGCAGTCCTGAATGGTTCTTCCTTTGATGAAGCCATACTGATTTTTGTGAACAAGGGAAGTCATCACCGCCTGTAAACGATTGGCCAGCAGCTTTGTGATGATTTTCATACTATTATTCAGAAACGAGATTGGTCGGAAATCACCCACTAAACTAGCATTATCCTTCTTCGGGATCAGGACAATGAAAGAACCATTGATACTTCGAAGACAGACATCCCCATGGTAAAATTGGTTAATAAGTCATAGAAGTCTTGAGAAATAATCGGCCAACATTTTTTGATAAAATTGGTATTAAACCCATCAGATCCCGGAGATTTGTCAGAAGGGAGAGCCGCAACAATGCTATCAATTTCTTGCTTTGAAAATGGCTCATCTAACCAATGCAAGTCACTATGGAAGAACAACAAGCTAGGGAGATCAAAGACATTCTCCAAAAAAACTGAAGATCTCAAACGACATTTGAAGACAATCCAAAGTGAAAATCGCCTAGAGGGGGGTGAATAGGGCGAAACTGAAATTCTCAAAGTTAATCACAACTACAAGCCGGGTTAGCGTTAGAAATATAATCGAGTCCGTGAGAGAGGGTGCAAAAAAAATCGCAAGCGAATAAGAAGTGAGACACGTGGATTTGTTTTACCGAGGTTCGGTTCTTGCAAACCTACTCCCTGTTGAGGTGGTCACAAAGACCGGGTCTCTTTCAACCCTTTCCCTCTCTCAAACGGTCCCTCGGACCGAGTGAGCTTTTCTTCTCAATCACTTGGAACACAAAGTTCCCACAAGGACCACCACAAGATTGGTGTCTCTTGCCTCAATTACAAGTGAGTTTGATCGCAATGAAGAATCAAAGAAAGAAGAAAGCAATCCAAGCGCAAGAGCTCGAAAGAACACAAGCAAATCTCTCTCACTAATCACTAGGGAGTTGTATGAAGTTTGGAGAGGATTTGATCACTTGGGTGTGTCTAGAATTGAATGCTAGAGCTCTTGTAAGTAGTTGAAGTGGGAAAACTTGGATGTCTTGAATGTGGGGTGGTTGGGGGTATTTATAGCCCCAACCACCAAACTAGCCGTTTGGTGGGGCTGTCTGTCGCATGGTGCACCGGACAGTCCGGTGCGCCAGCCACGTCACCAAGGCCGTTGGGTTCCGACCGTTGGAGCTCTGTCTTCTGGGCCCGCCTGGATGTCCGGTGGCACACCGAACATGTACTGTAGAGTGTCCGGTGTGCCAGCGCGCGCGTGCCTGACTTCTGCGAGCCCTAGCGCGCATTTATTGCTTCTACAGGTGACCGTTGGCGCGAAGTAGCCGTTGCCCGCTGGCTCACCGGACAGTCCGGTGTACACCGGACATGTCCGGTGAATTATAGCGGAGTGAATTCCCGAAGCTGGCGAGTTCCTGAGACGCTCTTCCTTGGAGCACCGGACAATGTCCGGTGTACACCGGACAGTCCGGTGAATTTTAGCGGAGCGCTTCTGGATTTTCCTGAAGGTGAGGAGTTCAGCGTGAAGTCCCCTGGTGCACCAGACACTGTCCGGTGGCGTACCGGACAGTCCGGTGCGCCAAACCAGGGCACACTTTGTTATCCCTTTGCTCCTTTGTTGAACCCATTTCTTGGTCTTTTTATTGGCTAAGTGTGAACCTTTAGCACCTGTATAACTTATATACTAGAGCAAACTAGTTAGTCCAATTTATTTGTGTTGGGCAATTCAACCACCAAAATCATTTTAGGAAATAGGTGTAAGCCTAGTTCCCTTTCAATCTCCCCCTTTTTGGTGATTGATGCCAACACAAACCAAAGCAAATATAGAAGTGCATAATTGAACTAGCTTGCATAATGTAAGTGCAAAGGTTGCTTGGAATTGAGCCAATATAAATACTTATAAGATATGCATGGATTGTTTCTTCAATTTTTGACATTTTGGACCACGCTTGCACCACATGTTTTGTTTTTGCAAATTCTTTTTGTAAATCCTTTTCAAAGTTCTTTTGCAAATAGTCAAAGGTAAATGAATAAGATTTTGCGAAGCATTTTCAAGATTTGAAATTTTCTCCCCTTGTTTCAAATGCTTTTCCTTTGACTAAACAAAACTCCCCCTAAATGAAATTCTCCTCTTAGTGTTCAAGAGGGTTTTGTCATATCAATTTTTAAAAATTACTCTCTCCCCCTGGAGAACACGATGAGATACCAATTTGAAATTTTACCAATTGAAAATCCTTAGTTTTAAAATTAGGTGGTGGTGCGGTCCTTTTGCTTTGGGCTCATGCTCTCTCCCCCTTCGGCATGAATCTCCAAAAACGGAGTCATTAGAGCCCTAGGAATTACTTTCTCCCCCTTTTGGTCATAAATAAATGAGTGAAGATTATGCCAAATACGGAGTCCTTTTCTCCCCAAAGATGGAGAGTTGCTCGGAGCGACGGCGAAGGATGAGTTACGGAGTGGAAGCCTTTGTCTTCGCCGAAGACTCCAATTCCCTTTCAATACACCTATGACTTGATTTGAATTTCACTTGAAAACACATTAGGCATAGCATATGAAAGAGATATGATCAAAGGTATATAAAAAGAGCTATGTGTGCAAATTAGCAAAAGAAGTTCCTAGAATCAAGAATATTTAGCTCATGCCTAAGTTTGTTAAAAGTTTGTTCATCAAGAGGCTTGGTAAAGATATCGGCTAATTGATCTTTAGTATTAATGTATGAAATCTCGATATCTCCCTTTTGTTGGTGATCCCTTAAAAAATGATACCGAATGGCTATGTGTTTAGTGCGGCTATGCTCAACAGGATTATCCGCCATGCGGATTGCACTCTCATTATCACATAGATGAGGAACTTTGGTTAATTTGTAACCGTAGTCCCTAAGGGTTTGCCTCATCCAAAGTAGTTGCACGCAACAATGGCCTGTGGCAATATACTCGGCTTCGACGGTAGAAAGAGCGACAGAATTTTGCTTCTTTGAAGCCCAAGACACCAAGGATCTTCCCAAGAACTGGCAAGTCCCCGATGTGCTCTTTCTATTGATTTTACACCCCACCCAATCGGCATCCGAATAACCAATTAAATCAAATGTGGATCCCCTAGGATACCAAAGCCCAAACTTAGGAGTATAAACTAAATATCTCAAGATTCGTTTTACGGCCTTAAGGTGAGCTTCCTTAGGGTCGGCTTGGAATCTTGCACACATGCATACAGAAAGCATAATATCCGATCGAGATGCACATAAATATAGTAAAGAGCCTATCATCGACCGGTATACCTTTTGATCCACGGACTTACCTTCCGTGTCGAGGTCGAGATGCCCATTAGTTCCCATGGGTGTCTTGATGGGTTTGGCATCCTTCATCCCAAACTTGCTTAGAATATCTTGAGTATACTTCGTTTGGCAAATGAAGGTGCCCTCTTGGAGTTGCTTCACTTGAAAACCTAAGAAGTACTTCAACTCCCCCATCATTGACATCTCGAATTTTTGTGTCATGATCCTACTAAATTCTTCACATGTAGACTCGTTAGTAGACCCAAATATAATATCATCAACATAAATTTGGCATACAAACAAGTCATTTTCAAGTGTTTTGGTAAAGAGTGTAGGATCGGCCTTTCCGACTTTGAATCCATTAGTGATAAGAAAATCTCTAAGGCATTCATACCATGCTCTTGGGGCTTGCTTTAGCCCATAAAGCGCCTTAGAGAGTTTATAAACATGGTTAGGGTACTCACTATCTTCAAAGCCGGGAGGTTGCTCAACATAGACCTCTTCCTTGATTGGTCCATTGAGGAAGGCACTTTTCACGTCCATTTGATAAAGCTTAAAGCCATGGTAAGTAGCATAGGCCAATAATATACGAATTGACTCAAGCCTAGCTACGGGTGCATAGGTTTCACCGAAATCCAAACCTTCGACTTGGGAATATCCCTTGGCCACAAGTCGGGCTTTGTTCCTTGTCACCACACCATGCTCATCTTGCTTATTGCGGAACACCCATTTGGTTCCTACAACATTTTGGTTAGGACGTGGAACTAAATGACATACCTCATTCCTAGTGAAGTTGTTGAGCTCCTCTTGCATTGCCACCACCCAATCTGAATCTTGTAGTGCTTCTTCTACCCTGTGTGGCTCAATAGAGGAAACAAAAGTGTAATGTTCACAAAAATGTGCAACACGAGATCTAGTAGTTACCCCCTTATGAATGTCGCCGAGGATGGTATCGACGGGGTGATCTTGTTGGATTGCTTGGTGGACTCTTGGGTGTGGCGGCCTTGGTTCTTCATCCTCCTTATCTTGCTCATTTGCATCTCCCCCTTGATCATTGCCGTCATCTTGAGGTGGCTCATCTTCTTGATCTTGTCCTTCATCAACTTGAGCCTCATCCTCATTTTGAGTTGGTGGAGATGCTTGCGTGGAGGAGGATGGTTGATCTCCAAACACAACGTCACAAGAAACTTCAACTTGTCCAGTGGACTTGTTAAAGACTCTATATGCCCTTGTATTTGAATCATATCCTAGTAAAAAGCCTTCTACAGTTTTAGGAGCAAATTTAGATTTTCTACCTCTTTTAACAAGTATAAAGCATTTGCTACCAAAGTCTCTAAAATATGAAATATTGGGCTTTTTACCGGTTAGGAGTTCATAAGATGTCTTCCTGAGGATTCGGTGTAGATACAACCGGTTGATGGCGTAGTAGGCGGTGTTGACTGCCTCGGCCCAAAACCGATCCGAAGTCTTGTACTCATCAAGCATGGTTCTTGCCATGTCCAATAGAGTTCTATTCTTCCTCTCTACTACACCATTTTGTTGTGGCGTGTAGGGAGAGGAGAACTCATGCTTGATGCCCTCCTCCTCAAGGAAGCCTTCGATTTTTGAGTTCTTGAACTCCGTCCCGTTGTCGCTTCTAATTTTCTTGATCCTCAAGCCGAACTCATTTTGAGCCTGTCTCAAGAATCCCTTTAAGGTTTCTTGGGTATGAGATTTTTCCTGCAAAAAGAATACCCAAGTGAAGCGAGAATAATCATCCACAATAACTAGACAGTACTTACTCCCGCCGATGCTTATGTAAGCTATCGGGCCGAATAGGTCCATGTGTAGGAGTTCCAGTGGCCTGTCAGTCGTCATGATGTTCTTATGTGGATGGTGAGCACTAACTTGCTTCCCTGCCTGGCATGCGCTACAAATCCTATCTTTCTCAAAATGAACATTTGTTAATCCTAAAATGTGCTCTCCCTTTAGAAGCTTGTGAAGATTCTTCATCCCAACATGTGCTAGTCGGCGGTGCCAGAGCCAACCCATGTTAGTCTTAGCAATTAAGCAAGTGTCGAGTTCAGCTCTATCAAAATCTACCAAGTATAGCTGACCTTCTAACACTCCCTTAAATGCTATTGAATCATCACTTCTTCTAAAGACAGTGACACCTACATCAGTAAATAGACAGTTGTAGCCCATTTTGCATAATTGAGATACAAAAAGCAAATTGTAATCTAAAGAATCTACAAGAAAAACATTAGAAATGGAATGGTCAGGTGATATAGCAATTTTACCCAATCCTTTGACCAAACCTTGGTTTCCATCCCCGAATGTGATCGCTCTTTGGGGATCTTGGTTTTTCTCATAGGAGGAGAACATTTTCTTCTTCCCTGTCATGTGGTTTGTGCACCCGCTGTCGATGATCCAACTTGAGCCCCCGGATGCATAAACCTACAAAACATGTTTAGTTCTTGACTTTAGGTACCCAAATGGTTTTGGGTCCTTTGGCATTAGAAACAAGAACTTTGGGTACCCAAACACAAGTCTTTGATCCCTTTTGCTTGCCCCCAACATACTTGGCAACTACCTTGCCGGATTTGTTAGTTAAAACATAGGATGCATCAAAGGTTTTAAATGAAATGTCATGATCATTTGATGCATTAGGAGTTTTCTTTTTAGGCAACTTAGCACGGGTTGGTTGCCTTGAACTAGATGTCTCACCCTTATACATAAAAGCATGGTTAGGGCCAGAGTGAGACTTTCTAGAGTGAATTCTCCTAATTTTGCTCTCAGGATAACCGGCAGGGTACAAAATGTAACCCTCGTTATCTTGAGGCATGGGAGCCTTGCCCTTAACAAAATTAGACAATTTCTTAGGAGGGGCATTAAGCTTGACATTGTCTCCCTGTTGGAAGCCAATGTCATCCTTAATGGCAGGGCGTCTCCCACTATAAAGCATACTTCGAGCAAATTTAAAATTTTCATTTTCAAGTTCATGCTCGGCAATTTTAGCATCTAATTTGACTATATGATCATTTTGTTGTTTAATTAAAGACATGTGATCATGAATAGCATTAACATCAACATCTCTACATCTAGTACAAATAGTAGTGTGCTCAACGGTAGATGTAGATGGTTTGCAAGATTTTAATTCTACAACCTTAGCATACAATATATCATTTTTAGTTCTAAGGTTGGAAATAGTAGCATTGCAAATATCAAAATCTTTAGCCTTAGCAATTAATTTCTCATTTTCAATCCTAAGGCTAACAAGAGAAATGTTTAATTCTTCAACCCTAGCAAGCAAATCATCATTATTATTTCTAGGATTGGGAATTGAAACATCACAAACATGAGAATCAACCTTAGCATTTAAACTAGCATTTTCATTTCTAAGGTTGTCAATGGTTTCATGGCAAGTGCTTAGCTCACTAGATAATTTTTCACATTTTTCAACTTCTAGAGCATAAGCATTTTTCACTTTAACATGCTTTTTGTTTTCCTTGATTAGGAAGTCCTCTTGAGAGTCCAAGAGATCATCCTTCTCATGTATGGCACTAATTAATTCATTTAACTTCTCCTTTTGTTGCATGTTTAAGTTGGCAAAAAGAGTGCGCAAGTTATCTTCCTCGTCACTCGCATTTTCATCACTAGAAGACTCATATCTAGTGGAGGATTTAGATTTAACCTTCTTCTTTTTGCCGTCCTTTGCCATGAGGCACTTGTGGCCGACGTTGGGGAAGAGAAGTCCCTTGGCGACGACGATGTTGGCGGCGTCCTCGTTGTCGGAGGAGTCGCTAGAGCTTTCGTCGGAGTCCCACTCCCGACAAACATGGGCATCGCCGCCCTTCTTCTTGTAGTATCTCTTCTTCTCCTTTCTTCTCCCCTTCTTATCGTCGCCCCTGTCACTGTCACTAGATATAGGACATTTAGCTATAAAGTGACCGGGCTTACCACATTTGTAGCAAACCTTCTTGGAGCGGGGCTTGTAATCTTTCCCCCTCCTTTGTTTGAGGATTTGGCCGAAACTCTTGATGACGAGCGCCATTTCCTCGTTGTCGAGCTTGGAGGCATCGATGGGTGTTCTACTCGGTGTAGACTCCTCCTTCTTCTCCTCCGTCGCCTTGAATGCGACCGGTTGTGCTTCGGACGTGGAGGGGCCGTCAAGCTCGTTGATCTTTCGTGAGCCCTTGATCATAAATTCAAAGCTCACAAAATTCCTGATTACTTCCTCGGGGGTCATTAGTGTATATCTTGGGTTGCCACGAATTAATTGTACTTGAGTGGGGTTAAGGAAAATAAGTGATCTTAGAATAACCTTGTGGCTCCTCCCCTTGGCGAAGACGGAATCGACCGAGCTCCCCCTCGATCGTTTCCCGCTTGGTGATTTTGGTGAGTTCATCACCCTCGTGCGTGGTCTTGAGCACGTTCCAAACTTCCTTGGCGCTCTTCAATCCTTGCACCTTGTTGTACTCCTCCCTACTTAGAGAGGCGAGGAGTATTGTTGTGGCTTGGGAGTTGAAGTGCTCGATTTGGGCCACCTCGTCCTCATCATAATCCTCATCCCCTATGGATGGTACCTGTGCTCCAAACTCAACAACATTCCATATACTTTTGTGGAGTGAGGTTAGATGAAATTTCATTAAATCACTCCACCTAGCATAATCTTCACCGTCAAAGGTTGGCGGTTTGCCTAATGGAACGGAAAGTAATGGAGTATGTCTAGAAGTACGAGGATAATGTAAGAGGATCTTACTAAACTTCTTGCGCTCATGGCGCTTAGAAGTTATGGAGGGCGCGTCGGAGCCGGAGGTAGAAGGTGATGAAGCGTCGGTCTCGTAGTAGACCACCTTCCTCATCTTCTTTATTTTGTCGCCACTCCGATGCGATTTGTGAGAATAAGTCTTCTTTTCCTTCTTCTTCTCCTTCTTCTCCTTGTTGCGGGACTCTTCCGATGATGCCTTCCCGTGGCTTGTAGCGGGCTTGTCGCCGGTCTCCATCTCCTTCTTGGTGAGTTCTACCGACATCACTTCGAGCGGTTAGGCTCTAATGAAGCACCGGCTTTGATACCAATTGAAAGTCGCCTAGAGGGGGGTGAATAGGGCGAAACTGAAATTCTCAAAGTTAATCACAACTACAAGCCGGGTTAGCGTTAAAAATATAATCGAGTCCGCGAGAGAGGGTGCAAAACAAATCGCAAGCGAATAAGAAGTGAGACACGTGGATTTGTTTTACCGAGCGGTTCTTGCAAACCTACTCCCCGTTGAGGTGGTCACAAAGACCGGGTCTCTTTCAACCCTTTCCCTCTCTCAAACGGTCCCTCGGACCGAGTGAGCTTTTCTTCTCAATCACTTGGAACACAAAGTTCCCACAAGGACCACCACATGATTGGTGTCTCTTGCCTCAATTACAAGTGAGTTTGATCGCAATGAAGAATCAAAGAAAGAAGAAAGCAATCCAAGCGCAAGAGCTCGAAAGAACACAAGCAAATCTCTCTCACTAATCACTAGGGCGTTGTATGAAGTTTGGAGAGGATTTGATCACTTGGGTGTGTCTAGAATTGAATGCTAGAGCTCTTGTAAGTAGTTGAAGTGGGAAAACTTGGATGTCTTGAATGTGGGGTGGTTGGGGGTATTTATAGCCCCAACCACCAAACTAGCCGTTTGGTGGGGCTGTCTGTCGCATGGTGCACCGGACAGTCCGGTGCGCCAGCCACGTCACAAAGGCCGTTGGGTTCCGACCGTTGGAGCTCTGTCTTCTGGGCCCACCTGGATGTCCGGTGGACACCGGACATGTACCGTAGAGTGTCCGGTGTGCCAGCGCTGGCGTGCCTGACTTCTGCGCGCTCTGGCGCGCATTTAATGCTTCTGTAGGTGACCGTTGGCGCGAAGTAGCCGTTGCCCCGCTGGCTCACCGGGCAGTCCGGTGTACACCGGACATGTCCGGTGAATTATAGCGGAGTGAATTCTCGAAGCTGGCGAGTTCCTGAGACGCTCTTCCTTGGAGCACCGGACAGTCCGGTGAATTTTAGCGGAGCGCTTCTGGATTTTCCCGAAGGTGAGGAGTTCAGCGTGAAGTCCCCTGGTGCACCGGACACTGTCCGGTGCGCCAAACCAGGGCACACTTCGGTTATCCCTTTGCTCCTTTGTTGAACCCATTTCTTGGTCTTTTTATTGGCTAAGTGTGAACCTTTAGCACCTGTATAACTTATACACTAGAGCAAACTAGTTAGTCCAATTTATTTGTGTTGGGCAATTCAACCACCAAAATCATTTTAGGAAATAGGTGTAAGCCTAGTTCCCTTTCACAAAGCAAGTTAGCTTTAAGATCATGCTCTGAAAAGATTGAACCACTGTCATCCGAGAGCAACGCAATTGTATTACGGCCATGCTTTACCGTTGCATGAGCATGAAAAAAATCTAGAGCAGATATCTCCATCGGTGACCCATTTGATGGAAGCCCGTTGCTTCCAATAAATTTTTTGAAACTGAAGCAACTTAGCATTCTTGGATTGCAGCAACTCACGGAAATTCCATTCTTCAATCGAAAGGTCACGGTGTTCTTCAATAATATTAATGAATTCAATAAGCAACTTAATATGTCTCACAGTTTTGTCAATTTTTGACAGTGATCGCTGCCACTCATTAAGGATCTTTCTGGTGAACTTGAACTTTGCCGTTAAGTTCTTCGCTTTATCCAAAAGACTTGGCTGACCAGTCCAAAAATTTTGGAAAACAATCATAAACTCATCGAATTGCAGCCAGAAATTTTCAAATCTAAAGATATTGGGTTTGGGGACCTTTGACTCGAACGAAATCAGACAAGGTACATGATCAGAGATATCCCTAGGCAGCGTTGTTGCGACAGTGTCAGGGTAACACACCGACCATTCTTGTGACATGAAAAACCAATCGAGTCGCTGAAGAAGGGGCTCCCTTTGCCTGTTCGACCAAGTAAAGGAGAGGCCATGGAGGGGAATTTCCATCGGGTCGAGCTGACTGATTGCCTCGTTAAATTTCAGCATCAAGTTAATGTCCCCCAACGATATTTCTGTTTTCAGGCCTACGCGTAAGGTTAAAGTCCCCAACGATCAACCAACGCTTTTCCGAGGGCAAATTAATATTGGAGAACCAGCGAAGGAATTCAATTTTCCCATGCGGAGAACAGGGCACGTAAATGTTTGTGACAATCCAAGATTCATCCGACGATATAGCAGAAAACTCAACCGAGAGAGCATACTCGTTCTGAAAAATAGCACTGCCAACCAACTTCGAACTATTCCAAACAGTAATGAAACCCCTAGCCGCTTGATTGCTTCTCTAATTTATATAAATTTTGATCAGCTGGAACACAAGACAGATATAAATGACTTAGAGTCAAATAGATGTAGAGGTGGATATGTGAATGGATTATGCTGCAGCTACTCATAGAACATGAATGCTACAGCTACGATGGTTGCGACGGTGGACCAGGACCACCGCGCGCTCTGGCACCACGGGCCCGACGTAGCCAGCCAGCTCCTCTAGCCTCTAGGCTGCTAGCCTTTCGCTCTCCGCGCTGCCCTGTCCCTTCCGCTCTCGGCTCTCCCTGTGGTCCGGGCCACAGTTGACACTGAATGACTGCATCTATATCTATCTATCTATCTATCTATCTATCTATCTATCTATCTATCTATCTTGTACTGTCTCACTTCAAGTGGGCTGCTGCGCCTGGCAGGACAGCCGGATCTCTGGTCCTGCCCACCCCTCATGCGCGCACACACAGATTTGACCTTTCAGTACTCTCGTTCGTTCGTCTGGCCTTCTTCCTCCACTATTCCCTCATCAGCTCTAGCTAGCATGGAAAAAAGACCACTATCTGCTTAATCTGGACCATCACATTACTACTTACTAAGTGAGAGATTGCGTGTCGTCGTTACTGCTTCAAATTCTACGCATTAATTCGCTGTGTCATGCAGAGCAGAGGCTCCGGCCGGGAGGCGATCGAGCAGTCTCCTCATCCGTCATATCCAGTTCCTGCTCCCACCCCCCACACTGGCCACTGCAATGCAGAAGCTTGTCGCTGCATGCATGGTTACCAATGGTACGTACGTAGTAGTACACCCATGTATGTACTTGGAGCTAGCTAGCTAGCCTGTAACTTGAAGCGGCTTGGCAGGATCCCCATGCATGTGTGCACTGCTCATCTCACTCGCCCTGCCTGGCCCTGCTTAATTGCATTATTTGTTCTGTGGGTGCCAGGCCAGGCCTCCTGACCATGCATGACAAAACTGACAAGCTCGCACCGCATCGCAGCCGCTGCTGCTCCTCCACCTGCATGTCAATTGTCATACGAGTGTGTGTATATATATATCCTTATCAACAACCGCTGTCCGGCTAGAAGGAGCCATGCAATGCAGTGCCAGTCGTCCCGGCGGCCCCCGTCTGCATTCCTAGCTGCATGCTCTGAACTTTGCCACTTCATCCTCCAGTCCTCCTGCACAACTCGATCTGCGACCTACTGTAATAATCAGTGCGAATAGGATACACCAAAGGACTGCACTTCGCCGATGCATGGCATGGGGATAACATATACAAGCATGTCAACTCACTAGTGGTGAGGTGATTCAGTCGACAAGGTGGTCCAGGTCATCTGGCCCGGCATTGCTCCCTCCGTTTCTTTTTATTTGTCGCTGGATGCAAAATTACACTATCCAGCGATAAATAAAAAGAAAAGGAGGGAGTATATATACGAAGAACCTACTAATAATCCTAGCTTGTTACTGCGTAGCAGGTAGCTAGCTAAATAGATAGATTGAAGAACTTGATAGATTACATCAATTCTCTCAAGGTCGTACAAAAGAAACCTAAGCTAGCTAGGGGATAGGCGGCTATGAAGAAGAAAAAGATGGAACGAAACAACAGAAAACTCGTCGTGCGGATCGGAAACCAAACAAACATATCTCCATCTTTCCAGTACGGGGTCACCGAGTGAGGGCTTGAATGAACCAGACCAGACCACCTGATCTGACCGTATGTCCGTATCGCATCAGCAATCTTGAGCTCAGCAGGGCCTTCCACACATGGCCTTCACCTGCACATCACCCCTCCATTTATAGCTGGCGAAAGCATTTGACTTGACCCCGATCGAGTAAAGTAAATCTCCTCCACGGTAAATCCGGGTCTCGCCGCTAACCTCCATGCCCTCTCCTAAAACGTACATGCATGGAGCCATGCACATTGTTTGTTTGTCAGAGACTCAGAGCTACGTACATGGAGATCTTATGTGATCTTGCCAGATCTTCAGAGCATTTTCTAGATTAAGAAACGAAGCATAGTATATAATAAACCATACTAAATAAAGGCCAGCGACCTTAACACGCAAAGAACACCTGGAAGTGCTCTCTTGAATTGAGTAGAAGCCTTGGGAGCTGCATGCGGCAGTCTCGAGAACTGGTGGGATGCAATCTTCAGCTCGATTATTCAGACGAGATGGGAGAGACCCAGAACGCTTCTGCACCTGCAAATAACCCTATCTGAATATTCTACCAAGTCTGACTTTCTAGACAATTAAAATCGTCTACAGAATTATATATATAGTACGCTCTGACAGAATATGCTGCAGTTACAGCGCATATTGCTATACTACATCCTTAATTTATTTGTTTAAAACCCATCGTGGAAGGCCAGAATGCACTTGTATAGTATTATATATATAATATATATATGCACATCACGTTTCCAAGAAAATATAATAATGTAAAAGGACTAAAGGAGTACGTCACGTGCATGGGTTTGGAAAGTTACCTCACTTTGAGAGGAAAAGCTAGCGTGCGTGTTCGGAAGAGCAGCGTCGTCCTCGCCACTGTGAATGGTCGTGGCGAGCATTTGGTGGAGGAAATGGAAATCCATCGAGCCGACGACAGCGAGCAGATCACCGCTCATGTCCGCGTCGGAGAGCGGGAAGAGAAAGAAAGGTGTTCGGCATCGGTCCTGCACAGATGCATGGTTTGGTCCCCCGTCACCTATATATCACTGTCAAGTTTACGAAATCACTCGTGCCACAGGCGTCGTCACCCGGTGTTTCCATCTCCCTTCCCAGCGCCCGCGAAAGAGTTCCCGCCGAACTGCCAATTATACATGTGGATATGGACATGCAGTGGCGAACCCAACAATGCCTCACAGGAGAAGCTACTATACGACTAATTTTTTTAGCGTAAACTAAATGATATAATCGATGTGACAAAATAGTAAGACATAATAATTAAGTGTTTCTGTACACCAAATAAGTAGGTATATAATCTATAAACGCAATACTCAGTTTATCCCGCTAATTATGAGCTGTGGTTACGAGACAAATTTATCTTTCGATTTCTTATGATTGAAAAAGGCTTCAATTTTTTTCGTCTTCAATGTCCGCAAACATATCATGCTCAATATAGCATAGCATTGCTATTATTCATCGACTCGTCACCTATTTTATTTCTTCTTTGGGTCTTCAATTTTATAGCATAGGAAGACGAGAATAGAGAGGACATCGGCAACCCACAACCGGTCAACCATGACATTAGTTGCTTGGTGGTAGGAGGCCGGTACCTTGCAGTGGGCAACCTGGCCGACTAGCCACTGCCGCACATGTCGACCTAGCCTAGGCGCAGGCGCGAGCGCCTGCTGGCCGTGGCCGCACCATGGAGGAGATGGAGGGCAGCCGTCAAACAAACAATGGTGGCTCATAGGGAGCACTAGCGGCAGACATCAGACGATTAGGGTTAGAACATAGACCGGTGTCGTGCTGCATCTATATCAAATACAAACTTAGCTGGGCTTAACTATGGAACCTCTTGACCCTTGGCCATTAATTAGACTCATGGTTATCAACATCGCTACGCTTTTACTACTGTTGACACCTTCTTAGGGCGCCAATCACTCAACACGAACCAGCGGCGGTGCTCTCTGCACAGGAGCGGGCGGTCCGCGGCCTGGCGCGAGGCTAGGGTTCTTGCCTGACGGCCGGACGGTCCGCGTGTGCGCAGGGGCGGCGGAAGATCGCCGGCGGCGTCTGGATCTCGATCCCGGAAGGGACCCCGTCGGGGAGGAGAGATCCTAGGTGATGTCTAGGCTCGGCAGGCCGACCTAGACTCTCTAATCGACGTAGAGTCAAAGAGAAGCGAAGAATTTGGGGATCGGAAGGCTAAACTAGAACTAGACTAGAACTACTCATAGAAAATAAATGCGAAATAGAAGTGTTATTGATTCGATTGATCCTTCCAAATCGGCTGTATACCTCTCTATTTATAGAGGAGGGGGCTGGACCCTTTACAAACTAATTTCCGAGCTAATTCCGTGAATCTAGATAACAACCATAGCACAAAACTTGAAACCCTAAACTGCTCTGCGCACGCGCGGACCGTCCAGCCCACAGGCGCGGACCGTCCGCCAGCTCAATTTAGTGCTGAACATATGCCCCCCTGCCTTTTGGTGGAGCTGAGCAAACCAAAAGCAACTAACTCGATGTGATTACATCGGTTCTCTTAGGCATCTTGCCACATACTAGGATGGTACTGTTTGAGGAAACGCCCATTTAAAGCCTTGGGTAAATCCTTGCCTTGTAATGTTTGTAGTAAATAGGCGTTACCAGACATTACCTGGTGTCGGCGTCTCGAGACCGGGGGGGTCCTCAAGCCGACGAGTGAGTGTGCCGCGTGCCCCAGCCCAGATGGGTCGAGCGCGTGGGCGAGCGCGAAGGGGGGAAGCGAGGTGGCCGGAGACGGGCGTGAGAGAGGTGGAAATCCCGCGGCCTTCGTGTTCGTCCCGCGCCCAGGTCGGGTGCGCTTGCAGTAGGGGGTTACAAGCGTCCACGTGGGTGAGGGAAGCGAGCGGCCCCAAGAGAGCGCCTGTCCCGTCCTTGTCCCCGCGCGGCCAACCTTCTCTAAGAAGGCCCTGGTCCTTCCTTTTATAGGCGTAAGGAGAGGATCCAGGTGTACAATGGGGGTGTAGCAGAGTGCTACGTGTCTAGCGGGGGAGAGCTAGCGCCCTAAGTACATGCCGATGTGGCAGCCGGAGAGATCTTGGCACCCAGTCGGTGTGATGTCGTGGCCGTCGGAGGAGCAACGGAGCCTGGCGGAGGGACAGCTGTCGGAGCGGTCGAGTCCTTGCTGACGTCCTCCTGCTTCCGTAAGAGAGCTGAGAGCCGCCGTCGTCACAGGGCACGTGGGGCGCCATCATTGCCTATCTGGCGGAGCTAGCCAGATGGGACACCGGTCTTGTTCTCTGCGGCCCGAGTCGGCTCGGGGTAGGGTGATGATGGCGCTTCATGTTGACGTGGTGGGCCCGCGCCCGAGGTCGGGCGACGTGGGGGCTCCTCCGAAGCCGGGGTTGAGTCTGTCTTCCGTGGCCGAGGCCGAGCCCGAGCCCCTGGGTTGGGCGAGGCAGAGGTCGTTCGGCAGAGGCCGGGGCGGAGTCCGAGCCCTGGGGTCGGGCGAAGCGGAGTTTGTCGTCTTCTGGGGCTGAGCCCGAGTCCGAGCCCTGGGTCGGGCGGAGCGGAGTTCGTCGTCTTCTGGGGCTGAGCCTGAGTCCGAGCCCTGGGTCGGGCGGAGCGGAGTTCGCCGTCTTCCGGGGCTTAGCCCGAGTCCGAGCCCTGGGTCGGGCGGAGCGGAGTTCGCCGTCTTCCGGGGTTTAGCCCGAGTCCGAGCCCTGGGTCGGGCGGAGCGGAGTTCGCCGTCTTCCGGGGCTTAGCCCGAGTCCGAGCCCTGGGTCGGGCGGAGCGGAGTTCGCCGTCTTCCGGGGCCTAGCCCGAGTCCGAGCCCTGGGTCGGGCGGAGCGGAGTTCGCCGTCTTCCGGGGCTTAGCCCGAGTCCGAGCCCTGGGTCGGGCGGAGCGGAGTTCGCCGTCTTCCGGGGCCTAGCCCGAGTCCGAGCCCTGGGTCAGGCGGAGCGGAGTTCGCCGTCTTCTGGGGCCTAGCCCGAGTCCGAGCCCTGGGTCGGGCGGAGCGGAGTTCGCCGTCTTCCGGGGCCTAGCCCGAGTCCGAGCCCTGGGTCGGGCGGAGCGGAGTTTCCTATGGCGCCTTTGGCAAGGCCTGACTGCCTGTCAGTCTCACTCTGTCAAGTGGCCCTGCAGTCGGAGTGGCGCAGGCGGCGCTGTCCTTCTGTCAGACCGGTCAGTGGAGCGGCGAAGTGACGGCGGTCACTTCGGCTCTGCCGGGGGGAGCGCGTCAGGATAAAGGTGTCAGGCTACTTTTGCGTTGAATGCTCCTGTGACTCGGTCGGTCGGTGCGGCGATTTAGTCAGGGTTGCTTCTTAGCGAAGGCAAGGCCTCGGGCGAGACGGAAACCCCTCGGGGTCGGCTGCCCTTGCCCGAGGCTAGGCTCGGGCGAGGCGTGATCGAGTCGCTCGTATGGACTGATCCCTGACTTAATCGCACCCATCAGGCCTCTGCAGCTTTATGCTGATGGGGGTCACCAGCTGAGAATTAGGCGTCTTGAGGGTACCCCTAATTATGGTCCCCGACAGTAGCCCTCGAGCCTCGAAGGGAGTGTTAGCACTCGCTTGGAGGCTTTTGTCGCACTTTTTTGCAAGGGGACCAGCCTTTCTCGGTTGCATTTTGTTCCGGTGGGTGCGTGCGAGCGCACCCGCCGGGTGTAGCCCCCGAGGCCTCGGAGGAGTGGTTTCACTCCCCCGAGGTCTTAATGCCTTGCGTAATGCTTCGGCTGGTCTGGTTGTTCCCTCATGCGAACTGGCCGTAGCCCGGGTGCACGGTCGGGGCCCAAGTTCTCGGGCTGGTATGTTGACGCTGTCAACGGTTCGGCCGGAGCCGGGTTTGCGAGAGCAGCCCCCGAGCCTCCGCACAGGGCGAGAGGGCGATCAGGGACAGACTCGGCTTTTTTACATACGCCCCTACGTCGCCTTTCCGCAAGGAGGAGGGGGGGAGAGCGCCATGTTACCCTCGATGGGCACCGAACATGGTGTCTCCGGTGAGCTGCAAGCGGGTAATCCGAGTGGACGTCCGTGCCCCGTTCGTTGGGGGTCGGCTAGGGGCCCAGAGGCACGCCCAAAAGTACCTGCGGGTGATCTGCCGGACCCGGTCCCCTGGCGACGGGGTCCGAGGGCTCGATGCCTCCCTCCGATGGGATTCCGTTACAAGATCGCTCCCGCTGGTCTCGGAAATGTCCTAGGGTACCTCGGGAGCGCAGCCCAAGCCTTGGTTATGTATCGAACGTACCCCTGGTCATCCCTCGCTCGGCGTCTGAGGCGACTGTGAACCCTTCGGGGGCCAGCCTTCGAACCCCTGATCAGTAATGGGCGCGGAGCCCGAGTAGCCTGAGGCGGCCGTGGAGCCCTTCGGGGGGCCGGCCTTCGAACCTCTGACCAGTAGTGGGTGTAGGGCCCACGCGATCTGAGGCGACTGTTGAACCCCTCGGAGGGCCAGCCTTCGAACCTCTGATCAGTAGGGGGGGGGCTCGGAGCCCGGTTCCTTCACAGGGAAGGATCCTTTTCGGGGTATTCCCCTTTCCCGGTCCCTGTTGCAAGAGATAGAGAAAGAGGAAAAAAGGAAAAGGATACAAAATCGAACAACGTGGCGTACCTTTTTTGGCGCGGTTATTACGGCGAAGGCGAAGCGTCGCCCGCTTCTCCTGCCAGAAGCGCCGCCTGTCCCGCCGCGGAGTTAATGCGACAGGGTGAGTTGTTGGCAGGGCGGCCGTTGCGTATGCGCGAGCCGTTCGAGGAACGGATCACGGGCGCCCTGTCTTCACGCCGTGAGAGGGGGTTCTCTTGCTGCCCCCGGACGGGACGTGAGTCTGGCCGACGACGTGACCGCTGCTCCCGCCCGCCTGCCACTGTCATTACTGCCGGCCCACTTTCGGCCGTGTTGACCGTCGCGCCAGGCTAGCGCTGCTGGGTCGCGCGCTGGGCCGCCTCGAGTCGCGGTATTGGTTCCGCAACCGAAGAGGCGCGGTGGTGGCGCAAGTGGCGGTGCAGTTGCTTGCATGCAGCATCTGGCGCGCCGGTTGCGTGACGCGTGGGCCTGGGCCTCCATGCCGGCGTGTTGGGAGTCGGAGAAGCGCGTCCGCCTGGCGCGATTGCATGCCGCCTGCATGACTGCCCGCCCCTTCCGCCCGTTGGTCTGGGCAAAAGTGGGGGGTCGCTTGTAACCGCTGGGCGGTTGTGTGCACCACGCACGGCGGTTTGGCTTCTTCTGCTCTGAGCCAGTTTGCATGACACGCGGGACCCAGCCCCCGCGCCGCAGGGAAGGGCCTTGGAGCGTGTTGGAGAAGACTCAGCCCGTGACGTTTGGGGGCGCACGTAGGGAGAGTTGCCTTTAAAAGGAGGGCGACCCCTTTCGTAAGGCGACCATGTCTTCTCGCTCCCTTATGCGCCGCGTCTTTCCACCTTCCAAGCCCCCGGATGGGGGGAACCCGCCGTCTTTTCGCCTCATCGTTGGAGGAACGCAACTCCGTGGGAGTTGGTACCTTTCAGCCATCATTCGGCTTCAAGGATTTTCATCAGCCAGCCCGGCTGCACCCCCCCGCCGGCGGTCACCCAAGATGGTGACCACCAGTTCCTGGGTGGGGAGAAACAAGCCGGGCTGCGATCTTGGTCCCACCCTCAGCTTCAAGGATGTTCATCATCCTCGCTGGGGTGGGGGCCGGGCTGAGCCGGCGCTCTACCTCCCGCGCGGGTTCGTGGGTCACCCTCTCCCGCGGCGTTCGAGGGAGAGGGCGCTCACTGACCCTGCGGGCGGCCCGGACTTCGACAACGTGGGGTTGGTCGACGGCGGGCGTCGTCACCTCCAGCGTGTCGGAGTCGTCGGCTTGGCTCCCGGCGGCCCCTCCTGCCGGAGTGCGGCTGCCGCGCCGTGTGCTCGGGAGGACCACCCACGATGCCGCGCGCTGCTAGGGCGGCGTTCGTGTTCTGGGGTGGTCCTGCCTTTGCACCAGGATGGCGCCCTCACGCGGAGGTCGGTGCCCCACTCGCCCGGGAGGATTTGAGTGGGGATCTGCCGGGGGGCCGATGGCCCCTGCCGTTGGTGCCGAGGCGGAGGCGGCTCGAGAAGTCCCCGTCACCGACGGGATCACCGCCACCATCCGCGCTTCGGGCCTCCGGTTCTTCGTACTTGTCCTCGCCCCTCGAGCGTCGGTGTGGGCGAGGGCAAGATTGCAGCAGCGCCCACCCTGAGGCCTGCGCTGCTGCAGCTCGACCATCCGGAGCGGGGGTCGTTGTCGTCGTAGTCAGAGCGGGCGGCGGCGAGCCGCTCGTCAGTCTTCTGTTGCTCCGCAGGCCTTCCCCCATGGAGTGGGGTTGTTCGTACCTGTGGAGGGGGAACCAGAGTTCCGTTTGTAATGGCACTTTGAATGCCAGGGTTTTTTGTTCATCGTGGCTGTCGAGGCCTGAACATGTGTGTAATTTTGGCACGGAGCCGTGTTTTTTCCTCATTTTCGAGCACTAAGACTCGCCTGTTGATTATCTGAACCGCTTCACCAAGCATGAGTCGCCCCGTGTCAAGGTGACGAGTGAGGTATCCGTATCCCGGAGGCGTGGGAGTCCCTCGGCTCGATCGGCCTTGTTGTCTGAGGCTCCTCTAGCTTAGTTAAAGAGACTCCTTGGCTGCTCTTCGACGAGCCGAGGCCAGGGGTAGCGATATCAGCACGAACAGAGGCGGAGTTGGCTTGAAAAATGAAAACCTGGTTGGCCGGAGCCTAGCCGGGTTGTCCGTCAGCGGGACCGATGCCGGAGTTGATCAGCCGAGGCCTCGGACCGAGCTGGCGCCCTTGGAAGATGGTTGGCCGAGGCCCCTGGGGTAACCGGCCGAGCCGCCTGCTCGGGCCGGATTCCCGGAGAAGTCCCTGGACCGCGTCGCCGTCCGAGGCTGGGTCGGACCTCGCTGAAGGTATCGTCGATGCCGAGGGTGCTACAGCTCCCTTCCAGCGTGAAGACCCGAGCCTGCAGGATCAGATTGTCTTGTAGCGTGTGCCTTCTGCAGCCACCGAGGCCAGAATACACGCCCTCGCTGTGTTGTAAAGCTGCGTCTCCTTTCCTCTTGTTTCGAGTATCTGGACTTTTTTGTCGGTAACAGGGATGTTTGTGTGAGTGGGAGTTGCTTCTCGCGGAAGGTGATGAGTGAGGTATCCGTATCCCGGAGGCGTGGGAGTCCCTCGGCTCGGTCGGCCTTGCCGCTTACGCGTACTTTCACCCGTCCATGAGGCCCTGTCACCGACTCGGTCGAGAAGGCTCGAAGGATCGCTTCGGCAGAAGGGCTTCCGAACGTAAAGACTTGTTCGATCCGCGGAGTCACTTTATCCAAACGCGAGTTACTTATCGCAGAAGGTGATGAGTGAGGTATCCGTATCCCAGAGGCGTAGGAGTCCCTCGGCTCGGTCAGCCTTGGCTGCTTACGTGTACTCCGTCGTTTCCAGGATCCGTTTTTCGAAGTAGTCAAAAAGCACGGAAGATATTCTTGTAAAAGAGATCTTTTTTCGAGGAAAATTTTAACGCAGAGGGGGTTTCCCCCCTTTTAGCCCCCGAGGGAGGGTCGGGCTTTGCCGAGGCGAGGCCGACCCTTCCTTGTTGACTAAACTTTGCGTGGGTGCGAGGTATATGCACAACTTGAAAACATCTTAAGGGTAAAAGCGACATAGCTGTTGGATGTTCCAAGAGTTGTCGTAGACCTCGGCTTGGCTGTTGGCCAGCTTGTACGTTCCGGGCTTCAGAACTTTGGCGATGATGAATGGCCCCTCCCAGGGGGGCGTGAGCTTGTGTCTCCCTCGGGCGTCTTGCCGCAGCCGAAGCACCAGGTCGCCCACCTGGAGGTCTCGGGGCCGGACCCCTCGGGCGTGGTAGCGTCGCAGGGATTGCTGATACCGCGTCGAGTGTAGTAAGGCCTTGTCCCGAGCCTCTTCCAGCTGGTCCAGCGAGTCTTCTCGGCTAGCTTGGTTGCTTTGATCGTGGTAGGCCCTCGTCCGCGGGGAGCCGTACTCCAGGTCAGTGGGCAAGACGGCCTCGGCCCCGTAGACCAGGAAGAACGGCGTGAAACCCGTGGCTCGGCTCGGCGTTGTCCTCAGGCTCCAGACCACCGAGGGGAGTTCCTTCATCCATCGCTTGCCGAACTTGTTGAGGTCGTTGTAAATCCGAGGCTTGAGCCCTTGTAGAATCATGCCGTTGGCACGCTCTACTTGCCCATTCGACATGGGATGAGCCACGGCGGCCCAGTCCACCCGGACGTGGTGATCCTCGCAAAAATCCAAGAATTTTCTGCCGGTGAACTGGGTGCCGTTGTCGGTGATGATGGAGTTTGGGACCCCGAAGCGATGGATGATGTTGGTGAAGAACGCCACCGCCTGCTCGGACCTGATGCTGTTCAGGGGTCGGACCTCGATCCACTTGGAGAATTTGTCGATGGCGACCAGCAGGTGCGTGTAGCCCCCGGGCGCCTTCTACAAGGGACCGACGAGGTCCAGACCCCACACGGCAAAGGGCCAGGTGATGGGTATCGTCTGTAGA
Source organism: Zea mays (assembly GCF_902167145.1). Lineage (NCBI taxonomy): Eukaryota > Viridiplantae > Streptophyta > Magnoliopsida > Poales > Poaceae > Zea > Zea mays. Next base: position 200,653,255 of record NC_050097.1, on the reverse strand, counting down.
GCCTGAGCGGGCAGGTGGGTCTGCTTCGCATAGAATTGGCACCCTTCGCAGGTGCGGACAATTCTAGTGGCGTCAGCCACCGCCGTTGGCTAGTAGAAGCCTTGCCGGAAAGCATTCCCGACGAGGGCTCGAGGCGCTGCATGATGGCCGCAAGCCCCCGAGTGTATTTCTTGCAGGAGTTCCTGACCTTCGGCGATGGAGATGCATCGCTGGAGGATGCCCGAGGGGCTGCGGGGGTAGAGCTCCTTCTCATCGCCCAGCAAGACGAACGACTTGGCGCGTCGCGCTACCCGCCGAGCCTCGGCTTGGTCGAGGGGTAGCTCTCCTTGGCGGAGATATTGCAGGTACGGGGTCTGCCAATCTCGATCAGGTGTGGCCCCGCTCCACTCCTCCTCGACGTACAGTGCCTCGCCCTCGGGGGCTGAGGGGGACGGCCTTAACCGTCTCCGTTGGCTCGAAGTTGCCGGCATGACGCTTCACGTCTGGCACCTCTTTGGAGAGGTTCTCCAGGTCGGCGATGAGGGCCTCGGCGTACTCCATGCACTCCACGTCGCATTCGAACGCGTGTTTGTACGTGGGGCTGACGGTGATGACCCCGTTGGGGCCCGGCATCTTGAGCTTCAGGTAGGTGTAGTTGGGGACGGCCATGAACTTCGCGTAGCATGGCCTCCCCAGTACCGCGTGGTAGGTTCCTCGGAACCCGACCACCTCGAACGTCAAAGTCTCCCTTCGGAAGTTGGAGGGCGTTCCGAAGCAGACGGGAAGGTCGAGCCGTCCGAGGGGCTGGACGCGCTTCCTAGGAATGATCCCGTGGAAGGGCGCAGCGCCTGCTCGGACGGAGGACAGATCGACGCGCAGGAGCATGAGGGTCTCGGCGTAGATGATGTTGAGGCAGCTGCCCCCGTCCATCAGGACCTTGGTGAGCCTGACGTCACCGACGATGGGGTTGACGACGAGCGGGTATTTCCCCGGGCTCGGCACGTGGTCGGGGTGGTCAGCTTGGTCGAAGGTGATGGGCTTGTCGGACCAGTCTAGGTAGACTGGCGCCGTCACCTTCACCGAGCAGACCTCCCGGCGCTCTTGCTTGCGATGCCGAGCCAAGGCATTCACCGCATGCCCGCCGTAGATCATGAAGCAGTCGCGGACCTCGGGGAACTCTCCTGCTTGGTGATCTTCCTTTTTGTCGTCGTCGCGGGCCCTGCCACCCTCTGCGGGTGGCCCGGCCCTGTGGAAGTGGTGCCGAAGCATGACGCACTCCTCAAGGGTGTGCTTGACGGGCCCCTGATGGTAGGGGCACGGCTCCTTGAGCATCTTGTCGAAGAGGTTAGCACCTCCGGGGGGCTTCCGAGGGTTCTTGTACTCGGCGGCGGCGACAAGGTCCACGTCGGCGGCGTCGCGTTTCGCTTGCGACTTCTTCTTGCCTTTCTTCTTGGCGCCGCGCGGAGTAGACACCTCGGGAGCCTCTTCCGATGGGCGGCCTTGGGGCTGCTTGTCCTTTCGGAAGATAGCCTCGACCGCCTCCTGGCAAGAGGCGAACTTGGTGGCGATGTCCATCAGCTCGCTCGCCTCTTGCGACCCAACTTACTCACCAGGTCGCGGCAGGTGGTGCCGGCAAGGAACGTGCCGATGACATCCGAGTCGGTGATGTTGGGCAGCTCGGTGCGCTGCTTCGAGAATCGCCGGATGTAGTCCCGAAGAGACTCTCCCGGCTGTTGCCGGCAGCTTCGGAGGTCCCAGGAATTCCCGGGGCGCACGTACGTGCCCTGGAAATTGCCGGTGAAGGCTTGGACCAAATCATCCCAGTTGGAGATCTGCCCCGGAGGCAGGTGCTCCAACCAGGCGCGAGCAGTGTCGGAGAGGAACAGGGGGAGGTTGCGGATGATGAGGTTGTCGTCGTCCGTTCCACCCAGTTGGCAGGCCAGGCGGTAGTCTGCGAGCCACAGTTCCGGTCTCGTTTCCCCCGAGTACTTTGTGATAGTAGTCGGGGGTCGGAACCGGGCCGGGAACGGCGCCCGTCGGATGGCCCGACTGAAGGCCTGCGGACCGGGTGGTTCGGGCGAGGGACTCCGATCCTCCCCGCTGTCGTAGCGTCCCCCACGCCTGGGGTGGTAGCCTCGGCGCACCCTTTCGTCGAGGTGGGCCCGACGGTCGCGACGATGGTGCTCGTTGCCGAGGTGGCCCGGGGCCGCAGGCGCAGTGTTGCGCGTGCGCCCGGTGTAGACCAAGGCTTCCCGCATGAATCGAGAAGTCGCGGCATGAGGTTCCGAGGGGTATCCCTGCCTTCGGGAGGCAGAGCTCTCGGCCCGTCGGGCCGCAGCGCCTTCTAGGAGATTCTTGAGCTCTTCCCGGATTCGCCGACCCTCGGTGGTTGATGGCTCCGGCATCGCGCGGAGGAGCATCGCTGCGGCTGCCAGGTTCTGACCGACCCCGCTGGATGCGGGTGGCGGCCTGACCCTGACGTCGTTGGCGACGCGGTGCTGGAAACCCTGGGGCAGGTGACGCATTTCTCCGGCCGGGGGTTGGCCCGCCCATACCTGCCCGACGTCCCGGCGGATCGACTCAAGCGCTCCTGCTCCCTCGTCGAGCCTGGCCTGCGCCCCGCGGACTTGCTCGAGCTGTGGGTCGTGACCCCCCGCCGGAACGGGGACCACAGCTAGCTCCCGCGGGATGTCAGCGCGAGGCACCGGCCTAGGGAGATCACCGTCCTCCGGCATGCCGAGATGGTTGCCTTCGGAGGGATCCCCTAGCTCGACGTGGAAACATTCGCGGCTTGGGCCGCAGTCCTCGTCAAGGCTGCGGCTACCGTCGGAATAGTCAGAGAGGCAGTAGTCTCATGCGGTCATAAAGTCCCGCATGGCACTGGGGTTGCCAAATCCAGAGAAATCCCAACAGATGCTGGGATCGTCATCTTCCTCCGACCCAGAGGGCCCGTAGGTCGAGACGTCCGTCAATCGGTCCCAAGGTGGCCGCATACGAAACCCCAGAGGGGTTGCACTCGCCTCAACGAGAGCGCCCGCCAAAGCGAGGTCGCTAGGCGGGTTGAGGCCGAGTCGAAATGACGTAGGATGGGAATCAGTCAGTACCTTTTGGTCGACGAGGAGCGACATAGTCACGTCGGGGACTGATTGCACCGTCGTCTTAGGTACGAGGGCGACGTCCTGCAAGCCCTCCGCGAGCGCGCTGGCGTCGTCCACTTGCTCGGGATTGGTGTGTCGCGGGGGGACGGCGCTCGCCTTCGTCTCAAACGCGAGGTCGACGCCCGACGCGCCCCCCGTTGGGGCGCTGGGGACGTCGATTCGCTCGACAGCCGACGAAGCGCGGCCTCCCGCTTGGCCTTGGTTGCCCCGCCTCCTCCTCCGTTGGCGGGGGAGAGGACGGGGCGAGCTCGAATGTTGTTCTTCCACCACGCGGGGAAGATGTCTTCGATTCCGCCGCCGGCGGGCGGGTTGTCGGCCGCCATTGTCGTTGTCGCGCGGCGGTGGAAGGAGTATCATGTCGTAGCTGCCGTCGAAGGACATGAACTCAAGACTCCCGAAACGGAGCACCGTCCCGGGCCGGAGAGGTTGCTGGAGACTGCCCATCTGGAGCTTGACGGGAAGCTGTTCGTCAGCATGCAGCAGGCCCCTACCTGGCGCGCCAACTGTCGGCGTTGAGAGCACCTAGAGGGGGGGGGGGTGAATAGGTGATCCTGTAAAAACTTCAAACTTATAGCCACAAAACTTGATTAGGTGTTAGCACAGTTTATGCCAAGTGGCTAGAGAGGAGTCAAAACACAATAACCACAAGAATCCAATCAAGCACAGAGTGACACAGTGGTTTTATCCCGTGGTTCGGCCAAGACCAACGCTTGCCTACTCCACGTTGTGGCGTCCCAACGGACGAGGGTTGCAATCAACCCCTCTCAAGCGGTCCAAAGACCCACTTGAATACCACGGTGTTTTGTTTTCCTTTCACTATCCCGTTTGCAAGGAATCTCCACAAATTGGAGTCTCTTGCCCTTACAAGTATATGATCACAAATGAAACACAGAGTAAGGGAGGAAGCAACACACACAAATCCACAGCAAGGGCGCACACACACGGCCAAGAATCGAGCTCACAAGACTATCTCAGAGTTCTCACTTAGAACAGAGCTCGAATCACTTAGAAACACAAACGAATGCGCAGAGACTTAGTGTGGATGATCAAGAATGCTCAAAGGTTGCTTGTGTGTATCCTCCATGCGCCTAGGGGCTCCTTTTATAGCCCCAAGGCAGCTAGGAGCCGTTGAGAGCAAATCCGGAAGGCCATCCTTGCCTTCTGTCGTCGGGGGCACCGGACAGTCCGGTGCACACCGGACACTGTCCGGTGCCCGATTTGTTTCCTTAAACGGCGAAGACGACCGTTGCAGACCGTTGGCAGATCTGGCGCTGTTGGCGCACCGGACATGTCCGGTGCACACCGGACAGTCCGGTGCCGTCTTCCGACCGTTGGCTCGGCCACGTGTCCCGCGCGGATTGCGCGGCCGACCGTTGGCCCTGGCCGACCGTTGGCTCACCGGACAGTCCGGTGCACACCGGACAGTCCGGTGCACACCGGACAGTCCGGTGAATTTTAGCCGTACTCCGCCGGCCAATTTCCCGAGAGCGGCCAGTTCGAGTCGCGCCAGCCTGGCGCACCGGACACTGTCCGGTGCACACCGGACAGTCCGGTGCTCCAGACCGAGCTGGGTCTTGGCAGCACACAGCCAAGTCCCTTCTCCTTTTTCTCTATTCTTCTTCTTTCTGTTTCTAACACTTAGACAAATATATTAGTACTTAAAACCAATGTACTAAGGCTTAGAAACATACCTTTACTTCATGATTTTCACCTTGTTCATCCATGTACATAAATTCCCAATTAAGCACATGTGTTGGCACTCAATCACCAAAATACATAGAAATGGCCCAAGGGCACATTTCCCTTTCAATCTCCCCCTTTTTGGTGATTTATGCCAACACAACATAAAGCAACTAGAACAAGTGCAAACTCACTTCAAATAAAATAAATTTAAGTTTTATTCGATTTTGGCATATATGGATCATCCTTTGCCACCACTTGGTTTGTTTTAGCAAATCAAACTCAAATCTCTATCTCTAAGTCAAACACACATGTTGAAGTATAAAGAGAGTCATTCCAAAAGAGATTGATCAAAGATTTCAAAAACTCCCCCTATTTCCCATAATCAATACTTCTCCCCACAAGAAGCCAACTTTTGACAAGAGAGACAATAAAAGCTTTTGACACAACAAAAACTCTATTCTACTATTTTCAAAATCTCTCAAGTGGTAGCTGATCCATTTATCGCTTTGGCCTTTATTTTCTCCCCCTTTGGCATCAAGCACCAAAACGGGATCAATCTTGGCCTTTTAACCCCATTGCCTCACCAAAGTCTTCAATTAAGAGCAAATGGCAATGAGATTTCATGAGATGAACTTGGAATTAGTTACCCTCTCATCGGAGTGCAGTGGAAGTCTTTCATGGTCCAAGTCCACCTTTTCCCTTTCAATCCTCCTTCGAGACTAAATTATCAAACTCAAGCACATGGTTAGTCTCAAAGGGTCAAGTTGTAACACATCTCCCCCTACACATGTGCATCACTTTGCAACGGACTTGTGAGGTCCAGGGAGTGTTTGTACAACTTGAGCACCATAATAAGCAACATAATGCAAAAAAGGAACATGATCAAAAGCATAACTACATGTATGCTACAATTCAATCCAGGTTCCGCGAATCTAAGACATTTAGCTCACTACGCAACCTGCAAAAGGTCTTCTCATCTAGAGGCTTAGTGAAGATATCGGCTAGCTGGTTCTCGGTGCTAACATGAAACACTTCGATATCTCCCTTTTGCTGGTGGTCTCTCAAAAAGTGATGCCGGATGTCTATGTGCTTTGTGCGGCTGTGTTCAACAGGATTCTCCGCCATGCGGATAGCACTCTCATTGTCACATAGGAGTGGGACTTTGCTCAGATTGTAGCCAAAGTCCCTGAGGGTTTGCCTCATCCAAAGTAGTTGCGCGCAACACTGTCCTGCGGCAACATACTCGGCCTCAGCGGTGGATAGGGCAACGGATGTTTGTTTCTTAGAGTTCCATGACACCAGGGACCTTCCTAAGAATTGGCACGTCCCCGATGTACTCTTCCTATCGACCTTACATCCAGCATAGTCGGAGTCTGAGTATCCAACTAAGTCAAAGGTAGACCCCTTTGGATACCAGAGCCCGAAGCAAGGTGTAGCAACCAAATATCTAAGAATTCGCTTCACCGCCACTAAGTGACACTCCTTAGGATCGGATTGAAATCTAGCACACATGCATACGCTAAGCATAATATCCGGTCTACTAGCACATAAGTAAAGCAAAGAACCTATCATTGACCGGTATGCTTTTTGATCAACGGACTTACCTCCTTTGTTGAGGTCGGTGTGTCCGTCGGTCCCCATCGGAGTCTTTGCGGGCTTGGCGTCCTTCATCCCAAACCGCTTTAGCAGATCTTGCGTGTACTTCGTTTGGGAGATGAAGGTGCCGTCCTTGAGTTGCTTCACTTGGAACCCAAGGAAGTAGTTCAACTCGCCCATCATCGACATCTCGAATTTCTGCGTCATCACCCTGCTAAACTCTTCACAAGACTTTTGGTTAGTAGAACCAAATATTATGTCATCGACATAAATTTGGCACACAAACAAATCACCATTACAAGTCTTTAGTAAAAAGAGTTGGATCGGCTTTCCCAACCTTGAAAGCATTAGCAATTAAGAAATCTCTAAGGCATTCATACCATGCTCTTGGGGCTTGCTTAAGTCCATAGAGCGCCTTAGAGAGCTTACACACATGGTCGGGGTACCGTTCATCCTCGAAGCCAGGGGGTTGCTCCACGTACACCTCCTCCTTGATTGGCCCGTTGAGGAAGGCGCTCTTCACATCCATTTGAAACAACCTGAAAGAATGGTGAGCGGCATATGCTAGCAAGATACGAATTGATTCTAGCCTAGCCACAGGAGCAAAAGTCTCCTCGAAATCCAAACCTGCGACTTGGGCATAACCTTTTGCCACAAGTCGAGCCTTGTTCCTCGTCACCACCCCGTGCTCGTCCTGTTTGTTGCGGAACACCCACTTGGTTCCCACAACATTTTGCTTCGGACGAGGCACCAGTGTCCAAACTTCATTGCGCTTGAAGTTGTTTAACTCCTCTTGCATGGCCAACACCCAGTCCGGATCTAGCAAGGCCTCTTCTACCCTGAAAGGCTCAATAGAAGAGACAAAGGAGTAATGCTCACAAAAATTAACTAATCGAGATCGAGTAGTTACTCCCTTGCTAATGTCACCCAGAATTTGGTCGACGGGATGATCCCTTTGAATCATCACTCGAACTTGGGTTGGAGGTGCCGGTTGCACTTCTTCCTCCATCACTTGATTATCTTGTGCTCCCCCTTGATCAAGCGCCTCCACTTGAGGTACCTGTTCGTCATCTTTGGTTGGGGGATGCACCATAGTTGAGGAAGAAGGTTGATCTCGTTCATCTTGTTCCTGTGGCCGTACTTCTCCAATCGCCATGGTCCGTATAGCGGCCGTCGGAACATCTTCTTCATCTACATCATCACAATCAACAACTTGCTCTCTTGAAGAGCCATTAGTCTCATCAAATACAACGTTGCTAGAGACTTCAACCAAACCCGATGATTTGTTGAAGACTCTATACGCCTTTGTATTTGAGTCATAACCTAACAAAAACCCTTCTACAGCTTTGGGAGCAAACTTAGAATTTCTACCCTTCTTTACTAGAATGTAGCATTTACTCCCAAATACACGAAAGTACGATACATTGGGTTTGTTACCGGTTAGTAGCTCATATGACGTCTTCTTGAGGAGGCGATGAAGGTAGACCCTGTTGATGGCGTGGCAAGCCGTGTTCACGGCTTCCGTCCAAAAGCACTCGGGGGTCTTGAACTCTCCTAGCATCGTCCTCGCCATGTCGATGAGCGTCCTGTTCTTCCTCTCTACCACACCATTTTGCTGTGGTGTGTAGGGAGCGGAGAACTCGTGCTTGATCCCTTCTTCTTCAAGGAACTCCTCTACTTGAAGGTTCTTGAATTCGGACCCGTTGTCGCTCCTTATCTTCTTCACTTTGAGCTCAAACTCATTTTGAGCCCTCCTGAGGAAGCGCTTGAGGGTCCCTTGGGTTTCAGACTTATCCTGCAAAAAGAACACCCAAGTGAAGCGGGAAAAGTCATCAACAATAACTAGACCATACTTACTTCCCCCTATGCTTAGATAGGCGACGGGTCCGAAGAGATCCATATGCAGTAGCTCCAGGGGTCTTGACGTGGTCATCACATTCTTGCTGTGATGCGCTCCTCCCACCTGTTTACCTGCCTGACAAGCTGCACAAGGTCTATCTTTTTCGAAATGAACATTGGTTAGACCTATCACATGTTCTCCCTTTAGAAGCTTGTGGAGGTTCTTCATCCCCACATGTGCTAAGCGGCGATGCCACAGCCAGCCCATGCAAGTCTTAGCCATTAAGCATGCATCTAGACCGGCCTCTTCTTTTGCAAAATCAACTAAATAAAGTTTGCCGTCTAATACACCCTTAAAAGCTAGTGAACCATCACTTCTTCTAAAGACAGACACATCTACATTTGTAAATAAACAATTATATCCCATTTGACATAATTGACTGACAGATAGCAAATTATATCCAAGACTCTCCACTAAGAATACATTTGATATAGAATGCTCATTAGAAATTGCAATTTTACCTAGCCCTTTTACCTTGCCTTGATTCCCATCACCGAATATAATTGAATCTTGGGAATCCTTATTTTTGACGTAGGAGGTGAACATCTTCTTCTCCCCCGTCATATGGTTTGTGCATCCGCTGTCAATAATCCAGCTTGAACCCCCGGATGCATAAACCTGCAAGGCAAATTTAGGCTTGGGTCTTAGGTACCCAACTCATGTTGGGTCCTGCAAGGTTAGCACAAATGTCCTTAGGGACCCAAATGCAAGTCCTGTCTCCCTTGCATTTTGCCCCTAACTTCCTAGCAACTATTTTCCTATCCTTTCTACAAATAGCAAAGGAAGTGTTTAAAGCACAATAAATTATAGAAGGTTCATTCACTACTTTCCTAGGAGCATGAATAACATTCTTTCTAGGCACATGAGCAATATTTCTCCTAGGCATATCCCTATCATGCTTATAAGAAGAACTAGAGGCAAACATGGCATGAGAATCATAAACATGTGAATCAAAATCATTATAAGCATTTCTAGCATTTCTCCTATCATAATACATAAAAGCATGGTTCTTTTTAGCATTACTAGCCATAGGGGCCTTCCCTTTCTCCTTGACGAAGATGGGAGCCTTATGGCTTGTTAAGTTCTTGGCCTCTCTCTTGAAGCCAAGACCATCCTTAATTGAGGGGTGTCTACCAACCGTATAGGCATCCCTTGCAAATTTTATTTTATCAACTTCATTCTTGCTAGTCTTAAGTTGGGCATTAAGACTAGCCACTTCCTTATTTAATTTGGAAATTAAAACTAGATGTTCACTACAGGCATCAACATCGAAATCCTTACACCTAGTGCAAATCTTAACATGTTCTACACAAGAATTAGATTTATTTGCTACTTCTAACTTAGCATTTAAATCATTGTTAACACCTTGTAAAGTAGAAATGGTTTCATGACAAGTAGATAGTTCATAAGAAAGCATTTCATTTCTTTTTACTTCTAAAGCATATGATTTTTGTGCCTCTACAAATTTATCATGTTCATCATACAATAAATCCTCCTGCTTTTCTAAAAGCCTATCCTTTTCATTCAATGCATCAATCAATTCATTGATTTTATCTATCTTAGATCTATCTAAGCCCTTGAACAAGCATGAATAATCTATGTCATCATCACTAGACTCACTATCACTAGAAGAAGCATAAGTGGAGTCTTGAGTACTCACCTTCTTCTCCCTTGCCATAAGACATGTGAGACGCTCGTTGGGGAAGAGAGCCGATTTGTTGAAGGCAGTGGCGGCGAGTCCTTCGTTGTCGGAGTCGGAGGAGGAGCAATCCGAGTCCCACTCCTTTCCTAGATGCGCCTCGCCCTTTGCCTTCTTGTATTGCTTCTTCTTTTCTCTTTTGTTCCCCTTTTCCTGGTCACTTTCATTATCGGGACAGTTAGCGATAAAATGACCAAGCTTACCGCATTTGAAGCATGAGCGCTTCCCCTTGGTCTTGGTCTTGCTTGGCTGCCCCTTGCGACCATTTAGCGCCGTCTTGAATCTCTTGATGATGAGAGCCATCTCTTCATCGTTGAGTCCGGCCGCCTCAATTTGTGCCACCTTGCTAGGTAGCGCCTCCTTGCTTCGTGTTGCCTTGAGAGCGAGAGGTTGCGGCTCGTTGATCGGACCATTCAAGGCGTCGTCCACATATCTCGCCTCCTTGATCATCATTCGCCCGCTAACAAATTTCCCAAGAACTTCTTCGGGCGACATCTTGGTGTACCTGGGATTTTCACGTATATTGTTCACCAAGTGAGGATCAAGAACGGTAAATGACCTTAGCATTAGGCGGACGACGTCGTGGTCCGTCCATCGCGTGCTCCCGTAGCTTCTTATCTTGTTGATAAGGGTCTTGAGCCGATTGTATGTTTGCGTTGGCTCCTCGCCCCTTATCATTGCGAACCGTCCAAGCTCGCCCTCCACCAACTCCATCTTGGTGAGTAAGGTGACGTCGTTCCCCTCATGAGAAATCTTGAGGGTGTCCCAGATTTGCTTGGCGTTATCCAAGCCGCTCACCTTATGGTATTCATTCCTGCACAAGGAAGCTAGAAGAACAGTAGTAGCTTGTGCATTCTTATGAATTTGTTCATTAATGAACATGGGACTATCCGAACTATCAAAATGCATTCCACTCTCTACAATCTCCCATATACTAGGATGGAGAGAGAATAGGTGACTACGCATTTTGTGGCTCCAAAATCCGTAGTCCTCTCCATCAAAGTGTGGGGGCTTGCCGAGTGGAATGGAGAGCAAATGAGAATGTGAACTTTGCGGAATACGAGAGTAATCAAAAGAAAAGTTTGAATTAACCGGTTTTCTTCTCTCGTAGTCGTTGTGGTCCTCGTCCTTTTGGGAAGAAGTAGACTCGTCGCTGTCGTAGTAGACGATCTCCTTGATGCGCCTGGTCTTCTTCTTCTTCCCTTCCTTCCGTCTTTGACCCGAGCCGGAGTCGGTAGGCTTATCGTCCTTCGGCTCGTTGACGAAGGATTCCTTTTCTTTGTCGTTGATCACTATACCCTTCCCCTTAGGATCCATCTCTTCGGGCGGTTAGTCCCTTTGTGAAGAGAACGGCTCTGATACCAATTGAGAGCACCTAGAGGGGGGGGGGTGAATAGGTGATCCTGTAAAAACTTCAAACTTATAGCCACAAAACTTGATTAGGTGTTAGCACAGTTTATGCCAAGTGGCTAGAGAGGAGTCAAAACACAATAACCACAAGAATCCAATCAAGCACAGAGTGACACAGTGGTTTTATCCCGTGGTTCGGCCAAGACCAACGCTTGCCTACTCCACGTTGTGGCGTCCCAACGGACGAGGGTTGCAATCAACCCCTCTCAAGCGGTCCAAAGACCCACTTGAATACCACGGTGTTTTGTTTTCCTTTCACTATCCCGTTTGCAAGGAATCTCCACAAATTGGAGTCTCTTGCCCTTACAAGTATATGATCACAAATGAAACACAGAGTAAGGGAGGAAGCAACACACACAAATCCACAGCAAGGGCGCACACACACGGCCAAGAATCGAGCTCACAAGACTATCTCAGAGTTCTCACTTAGAACAGAGCTCGAATCACTTAGAAACACAAACGAATGCGCAGAGACTTAGTGTGGATGATCAAGAATGCTCAAAGGTTGCTTGTGTGTATCCTCCATGCGCCTAGGGGCTCCTTTTATAGCCCCAAGGCAGCTAGGAGCCGTTGAGAGCAAATCCGGAAGGCCATCCTTGCCTTCTGTCGTCGGGGGCACCGGACAGTCCGGTGCACACCGGACACTGTCCGGTGCCCGATTTGTTTCCTTAAACGGCGAAGACGACCGTTGCAGACCGTTGGCAGATCTGGCGCTGTTGGCGCACCGGACATGTCCGGTGCACACCGGACAGTCCGGTGCCGTCTTCCGACCGTTGGCTCGGCCACGTGTCCCGCGCGGATTGCGCGGCCGACCGTTGGCCCTGGCCGACCGTTGGCTCACCGGACAGTCCGGTGCACACTGGACAGTCCGGTGAATTTTAGCCGTACTCCGCCGGCCAATTTCCCGAGAGCGGCCAGTTCGAGTCGCGCCAGCCTGGCGCACCGGACACTGTCCGGTGCACACCGGACAGTCCGGTGCTCCAGACCGAGCTGGGTCTTGGCAGCACACAGCCAAGTCCCTTCTCCTTTTTCTCTATTCTTCTTCTTTCTGTTTCTAACACTTAGACAAATATATTAGTACTTAAAACCAATGTACTAAGGCTTAGAAACATACCTTTACTTCATGATTTTCACCTTGTTCATCCATGTACATAAATTCCCAATTAAGCACATGTGTTGGCACTCAATCACCAAAATACATAGAAATGGCCCAAGGGCACATTTCCCTTTCAGGCGTCTCGAGACCGGGGGGTCCTCAAGCCGACGAGTGAGTGTGCCGCGTGCCCCAGCCCAGATGGGTCGAGCGCGTGGGCGAGCGCGAAGGGGGGAAGCGAGGTGGCCGGAGACGGGCGTGAGAGAGGTGGAAATCCCGCGGCCTTCGTGTTCGTCCCGCGCCCAGGTCGGGTGCGCTTGCAGTAGGGGGTTACAAGCGTCCACGCGGGTGAGGGAAGCGAGCGGCCCCAAGAGAGCGCCTGTCCCGTCCTCGTCCCCGCGCGGCCAACCTTCTCTAAGAAGGCCCTGGTCCTTCCTTTTATAGGCGTAAGGAGAGGATCCAGGTGTACAATGGGGGTGTAGCAGAGTGCTACGTGTCTAGCGGGGGAGAGCTAGCGCCCTAAGTACATGCCGATGTGGCAGCCGGAGAGATCTTGGCACCCAGTCGGTGTGATGTCGTGGCCGTCGGAGGAGCAACGGAGCCTGGCGGAGGGACAGCTGTCGGAGCGGTCGAGTCCTTGCTGACGTCCTCCTGCTTCCGTAAGAGAGCTGAGAGCCGCCGTCGTCACAGGGCACGTGGGGCGCTATCATTGCCTATCTGGCGGAGCTAGCCAGATGGGACACCGGTCTTGTTCTCTGCGGCCCGAGTCGGCTCGGGGTAGGGTGATGATGGCGCTTCCTGTTGACGTGGCGGGCCCGCGCCCGAGGTCGAGCGACGTGGGGGCTCCTCCAAAGCCGGGGTTGAGTCTGTCTTCCGTGGCCGAGGCCGAGCCCGAGCCCCTGGGTCGGGCGAGGCGGAGGTCGTTCGGCAGAGGCCGGGGCGGAGTCCGAGCCCTAGGGTCGGGCGAAGCGGAGTTCGTCGTCTTCTGGGGCTGAGCCCGAGTCCGAGCCCTGGGTCGGGCGGAGCAGAGTTCGTCGTCTTCTGGGGTTGAGCCCGAGTCCGAGCCCTGGGTCGGGTGGAGCGGAGTTCGCCGTCTTCCGGGGCTTAGCCCGAGTCCGAGCCCTGGGTCGGGCGGAGCGGAGTTCGCCGTCTTCCGGGGCTTAGCCCGAGTCCGAGCCCTGGGTCGGGCGGAGCGGAGTTCGCCGTCTTCTGGGGCTTAGCCCGAGTCCGAGCCCTGGGTCAGGCGGAGCGGAGTTCGCCGTCTTCCGGGGCCTAGCCCGAGTCCGAGCCCTGAGTCGGGCGGAGCGGAGTTCGCCGTCTTTCGGGGCTTAGCCCGAGTCTGAGCCCTGGGTCGGGCGGAGCGGAGTTCGCCGTCTTCCGGGGCCTAGCCCGAGTCCGAGCCCTGGGTCGGGCGGAGCGGAGTTCGCCGTCTTCCGGGGCCTAGCCCGAGTCCGAGCCCTGGGTCGGGCGGAGCGGAGTTCGCCGTCTTCCGGGGCCTAGCCCGAGTCCGAGCCTTGGGTCGGGCGGAGCGGAGTTTCCTATGGCGCCTTTGGCAAGGCCTGACTGCCTGTCAGTCTCACTCTGTCAAGTGGCACTGCAGTCGGAGTGGCGCAGGCGGCGCTGTCCTTCTGTCAGACCGGTCAGTGGAGCGGCGAAGTGACGGCGGTCACTTCGGCTCTGCCGGGGGGCGCGCGTCAGGATAAAGGTGTCAGGCTACTTTTGCGTTAAATGCTCCTGCGACTCGGTCGATCGGCGCGACGATTTAGTCAGGGTTGCTTCTTAGCGAAGGCAAGGCCTCGGGCGAGCCGGAGATGTGTCCACCGTTAAAAGGGGGGCCTCGGGCGAGACGGAAACCCCTCGGGGTCGGCTGCCCTTGCCCGAGGCTAGGCTCGGGCGAGGCGTGATCGAGTCGCTCGTATGGACTGATCCCTGACTTAATCGCACCCATCAGGCCTCTGCAGCTTTATGCTGATGGGGGTCACCAGCTGAGAATTAGGCGTCTTGAGGGTACCCCTAATTATGGTCCCCGACACCTGGTTTACTTTATAAGGACCCTCCCAGCTTGGCGACCATTTGCCAAACTTCCGGTCTTTATTCCTTAGAGGCAGGATGGTCTTCCGCACCAGGTCCCCTACTTGAAATTACTTTGCTTTGACCTTCTTGTTGTAGGCCCTGGCTACCATGATCTTGTCCTTTTCTATTGCTCCCAAAGTTATCACCCTCTTGTCGGTCACCTCATCAGTATTATCCATCATTGAATTATAATAATCAATGATGGTTAGATCATTTTGTCTAGCGAACCTGACAGCATTCAAACTTATTTCCACAGGCAACACTGCTTCCTGCCCATAGAAAAGCTCAAAAGGAGATACTTTAGTAGCACTATGTTTAGATATTCTGTGAGCCCATAAAGCTTCGGACAAAATCTTATGCCAATGCTTAGAATTATCGGATATCTTCTTTTTTATCAAGTTAATCAATGTCCTATTACTAGACTCGGTCTGCCCATTGGCCTGAGCATAATATGGAGATGAATTAAGCAACTTAATTCTATATAATTCAGCAAATTCACGTACCTCCTTTGACTTAAAAGAAGTTCCTTGATCTATAGTCAAGGTCTGGGGAATGCCGAATCTATGAATAATATGCTCAGTTATGAACTCAATTACCTCCTTGTGCGTCATGTTCTTCAGAGCAACGACTTCAGTCCATTTGGTAAAATAGTCAGTGGCAACAAACACGAACCGATGCCCCTTTGATGATGAAGGATGAATTTCTCCTATAAAGTCTAATCCCCATCCTCTGAAAGGCCAATGCTTCATGATAGGATGTAATTCGGCTGCAGGGACCAACTGTAGGGTCGCCATTTTTTTGACACACTTGACATTCTTTGTAGTACTTGAAACAATTAGCTATCATGTTAGGCCAATAAAAACCAGACCTTCGCAACAATCACTTCATCTTTGGAGGCGATTGATGGGTACCACAAATTCCTTCATGTACTTCGGCCATGGCTAATATAGCATAATCTGGGCCCAAGCACTTAAGCAGGACGTCGTCGACTGTTCGACGGTAGAGTTCATCACTAATCAAAACATACTTGAAAGCTGTACGCCGAATGTTCTTATCTGTCCTGATATTGGGATTTCGTAAATAATTAGTTATGGGCGTCCTCCAATCACTTGTATCGGCTTCATTATCAGCAAAATCAATTAGGAGAACTTTCCTGGTAACCCCGGACGGTCCGGAGTCTTTGCTCGGACGATCCACGACCTGGGGAATTGGCCCGGTTATCAGATTTTCAGTGTTGTGAAATCTCCCTCGCTTTATTCGATAACCTGATGCATCTTGTGCCAAATTGTTAGCTCTATAATTCTCAACTCTAGAGATATGTCGAATACTGAATTCGTCGAAAGAATGAATTATGCCCCAACATTTTTCAAGGTAACTATTTAGAGTACTATCAAAACATTGATATTCTTCTAACACCTTTTGGACGACCAGCTGAGAATCACCAAATGCCTTCACATGTTTTACTCCCATGCAATTTAAAAGTTCCAAGCCGAACAAAAAGGCCTCATATTCGGCTTGATTGTTAGTGCAATAAGTTTTCAATCGGCTTGAGAAGTCGAAGGAGATATCACTTGGTGAAACAAATACGATGTCAATTTCTTGCCCTTCATTACAAACCGATCCATCAAAATATAAAGTCCAAGGAGTAATAGTGAGGTATGACATGTCTAGTTTATGCGTATCATTAATTCGATGTTCTACAATAAAATCCGCTACGACCTAGCCTCTCATAGATTTCAATGGTTCATAGGCCAAGTCATATTCTATGAGTGCATAAGCCCACTTACCAATTCTACCACTCATAATTTTGTTATGCAACATGTATTTGATCACATCGGCTTGACCAGAAATAGTGCAATGACTTGACAGTAAATAACATCTAAACTTGGTGCATGCATAAAACAAGCATAAGCATAACTTCTCAATAAAAGTGTACCTCGTTTCAGCATCCACCAACCTCCGACTTAGATATGTCACCACATGCTCCTTTCCTTCAGTTTCTTGTGTCAGAACAGCCCCAATGACCTTATCCTCGGCTGCAATGTATAGTCGGAATGGTACTCCTGCTCGTGGTGCTTTTAATACAGGAGCCAAAGACAAGTATTTTTAATGAGATCAAATGCTTCCTGCTGCTCTGCCCCCAAGCAAATTCAGCATCATTCTTAAGCCGAAGGATAGGGGTGAAGGCATCAATCTTCCCTGCTAGGTTAGAAATAAACCTTTGTAAATAATTCACCTTGCCGAGAAACTTCTGCACTTCGACCTTACAGGTCGGAGGTCCCACATTCCGAATAGACTTGATTCGGTCAGGGTGTATCTCTACACCATGTTCATGGATGACAAATCCTAAAAACTTACCAGCTGACACTCCAAAAGCACATTTACGTGGGTTCATTTTCAAACCATACCGACGCGTCTTATCAAAGGCTTTGCGTAAATCAGCTAAATGAGAACTAAACTCATCTGATTCTACTACAATATCATAAATGTAGACTTCCACAATGTTTCCCAACAGTTCGTGAAAGATCAAATTCATAGCCCTCTGATAAGTAGCACCGACATTTTTAGACCAAATGTCATGACAACCCACTCAAATAAACCAATGAAGCCTAGACATATAAAGACCTTTTTAGACGCATCCTCTTCGGCCATGAAAATCTGATTATATTCGGCATTACCATCAAGAAAGCTAATAATTCTATTTCCTGATGCATTATTGATTAATGTGTCGGCTATGGGCATGGGATACTCATCTTTAGGAGTTGCTCTATTTAAATTGCGAAAATCAATGCATACTCTAAGCTTACCTGACTCCTTCTCCACCGGCACAATATTGGAGACCCACTCTGCGTATCTGCACGGTCTAATAAAATTAGCTTCTAGCAGCCGGTGGATTTCGTCCTTGATTCGTCGGAGAAGATCGGGACGAAATGTTCTAGCTCTCTTCTTGAAAGGTCTGAAACCGGACTTAATGGGCAGCCGATGATCTACAATCTCTCGGCTTAATCCCGGCATCTCAGTGTAATTCCAAGCAAAGCAACCCAAATATTCTTTCAATAGACCGATCATCTCACTTCTAGGATCGGTCTCCAGGGTCTTGTTTACAAAAGTCGGCCTTGGAGTTTTACCATCTCCTATGTCAATCTCCTCCAAAGGATTGGCCGATGTAAACCCCTGTCCTAGTTTATCAAGATCTCTGAATTCCTCTATCATGTCCCCCACAGAGGAATCAGATGATCTTTGTGTGATGGCGGACTCTCCGGTCTCGGGGGCCGGATTATCCGTAATACTGTCTTTACGCTGTGGTAGATGTTCGGTCTTAAAGTCCGAACTGTTTTGTGAAAGACTAGACTATCCGGCCTTAGAAGCCGAACTGTCCGTGACCAAGGACTCATGAATTTTGTGTGTACTCATCATTTAAACTTTATTTAGGATTTAGCCGATTCTCCATCGACTCTAGAATTACAGGAATGAAACCCTTCGTATCTATACTTATGAACTGATAATCAGAAAAATCTACTCCTGTGAGACATATAGCAGTCTCATAAGTCCAGAGTACAGGGGCATCGCCACAGCGATACAGGCCAATACATCAGCATGTACTTGTTCTATATCATCGCCTACCCATTGTATTAACATTTGATGTAATGTAGGAGGTATACATTGGTTGGCATGAATCCAATATCTGCCTAGGATTAGACTATAATTTCCTTCTACATCAGCGACGAAGAATGCAGCAGCAAGGGTCTTAGTCCTGATGGTTAATTCAACGAACGTGACTCCCCTGGCTTTGATCGAACTATCAGTTCCAACACGGTTGAGGGTCATGTTGGTCTTGACAAGTTCGTCATCTTGTTTACCTAATTTTCTGTACAATGAATAAGGCATTAGATTTACAGCCGCCCCTCCATCTACCAACATTTTAGCAATCGGTATTCCATCAATGTGACCGCGCATGAAGAGCGATTTTAAATGATTTATCGATTCCTTTGGTTTAGTAAAGGTGGCTTCTTTAGGACTAAAATCAAACTAGGCAACCACAGGTTCATCGTCGCCGACAATAGTACAATCGACGGAAAATGTAATAACATTTACATCCATACCTGGGCGCTCTGGAGAAGCTTCGTAGTCGACCAGGTCTTCTCCCAGTAGGTCGTCCTCCTCCATTGGTGTTGACACATCGTTGGAGGCGTCCTAGTGTGGTGCGAACGGTCTGAACTCAGGGGTCGGACGGTCCACGCCTGGTGCAGATTGTCCGGCCTTGTTAGCGAGGCTGTCTGTCATACCTGCAGGGTGCTGCACAAGTGTTGTTTTATTTTCTATTTTTGTGGCCGTTTGCTTTTCCTCAACGGCCTTTGGTCTCCATTTCTTTTGCGGTGGCGGGTACTGTGAATGTGTGTCATTGAATATCTTTTCTGCCTCCTTTTCTTGGTTCTCTTTTGCTCTTAGGCGTTGTAATTTTTGCTTTTGGGACCGTGTCAATCCCGCTGGACACCATCGAGGCATGGAGTATTTTGGATCGGCTATTTTGATGGTAGTCGTATCTTCTTTTTTGGTTGTGTTGGCCGATTCACCAAAAATCATTGACCCTTCATTATCTTCCTGTATGATGACATCTGCAGAACCTATTTTGATGATATCCTTTTTTGTTGTTCTTTCGGTCGCTGCAGGTATATG
This sequence comes from Zea mays, assembly GCF_902167145.1. Taxonomy (NCBI): domain Eukaryota; kingdom Viridiplantae; phylum Streptophyta; class Magnoliopsida; order Poales; family Poaceae; genus Zea; species Zea mays. The sequence goes on along the minus strand of NC_050097.1, from coordinate 200,633,987 downwards.
TCCCCCTGCCGGATTGATCGACCTTTGAGGCCGAGTACTCCGGCAATCTTGTTGGGCCCGTGTCTGGTGACTGGATTGAGCGACGCTCAATCGATCTTGTACTGGAGGTGCCAATCTGTTGAATACAAATGTTAGGGGTGCCCCCCAAGCGGGGTACTGTGGCATCCCAAATGGATATGGTGGCATGCCCCACATTTGATTTGGGACATATGGTGGAGGTAAATATGTGTATGTATATGGCATAGGTGGATAAGGGGGTAGAGGTGTCCATGTAGGTATGTTAGGTCTCAATTGGACAATATGACCTTCCATTTCTTCTGATTGGTGGGGTGGTCCAATCGGTCTTACCTGACATTGCTCACAAATGGGCGAGCGAGGTTGCTTTGCTGGCCGGTCACTGGGTCGGCCTTCTTTTTCACATATTTGGACAATAATTGATCGAAAGTCGGACCGGATTTGACTAGCCAACCAGCTACTTTAAATGTATTTGTTTTCCATGTATCTATCTCTGGTCGTCGTGGTTTGAAGGTATGCGGTCGTTGCGGGGTCTGCATCGGACTGTCTGAGATGCGCAGCACGGGCTCCTGCTCCTGCCCCTTGGTCTGCGCTTGCCCCCCAAAGCTGGAGGTCGTGATGGTCACCTTAAGAGTCTCCCCTCCATCGGGAGTCTTCTCGGCCACTACTTTCCTGCAAGAAATTTTATGATTCCCATCGGCCTCTCTTGCGTTGCCGATGATTATCTCTTTGTCTTTGCCCTTATCGGCTGTGTTTGGCCGAATCAGGACCCTCTTTCCCTCGAAGTCGACCATGTTCATCGTAAAGTGCTCTGTGTCTACCTGCATTTCCTGAAATTTCAATCGTCCTTCGTTAATGGCTGATTGAATCTGTCGACGGAATACATTACAATCATTAGTGGCATGAGAAAATGAATTATGCCACTTGCAGTATGCACGACGTTTTAGCTCGTCGGCGGATGAAACAGTGTGATTTATTTTAATGTTGCCATTTTTGAGTAATTCATCAAATATTTTATCACATTTACCAACATTAAATGTAAACTTCACTTCCTCTTGTCGTTTCTTTTGAACCGGCTGCAAGGAAGAACAAGCCAAAGATTTGGCCTGCTTTGGCCAAACTAGTTCAACAGCATATACCTATGTAGATTCATCGTCCGAGCTACGTTGGTCGCACTCTACTATATGGACATTGTGACGAATGGTTTTGACAGTCTCTTTACTTCGGCTTTCACAAGACAAAGCTCTCTGGTGTAATTGTGCTAGCGTGAAGAATTGGATGCCTTCTAGTCTTTCTTTTAAATAATATCTCACTCCATTAAAGGCTATTCCTGCTAGCTGTTTTTCTGCTAAGTGTATTTGGAAGCATCGGTTCCTTGTATCTCGGAAACTCCGGATGTATTCATTAACCGATTCGTCCTTCCCTGTCGCAGGGCCACTAGGTCTACCAGATCTAATTCATAATCACCGGAAAAGAAGTGATCATGGAATTTTTGCTCTAACTCCCCCCATGACAAAATAGAATTAGGAGGTAAAGTGGCGTACCACGCGAACGCGGTTCCTGTTAAAGACAATGAAAATAAACGCACGTGAAATGCTTCTGTGTCGGCCAATTCTCCTAATTGTGCTAAGAACTGGCCTATGTGTTTGCGCGTGTTTTTTCCTTGGTGTAAGTGCAATCAACCCCAAGTGAGGGTTTTGGTGATTTAATGACAAAACAAATAAGGGTACTAACAGTTTTTGTTCTCAGTGTTTGATTAGAAGGAAACAGGAACTTAAGGAAGCACCAAGGACTTCATGAAACAGACGTATAAAATTTATGTAAAATCTTGTGTTGCATGATGCAATTCTTCCTTGTTCTTTTCCGCACAGGTACAGGTGTTTGCTATAGCTCAAGTCCTCTAATTCAAAAGCTATTTTTGAAAACCAAAAATCACTTTAACATTATTTGGTTGACCATGGTTTGGGTTGAGAAACCTAGAGTGTTCTTGCTGAAAAGCAGCTGAACTTCTTCAACTGTAGCTGAGCTTTCCAGCTGAACTTAACTTCAGCTGTGATGAGCTTCTTCAGCTGCAGCTGAGCTTTTCAACTAAGCTGGACTTCAGCTGAGTTGAACTTTCAACTCCAGCTGAACTTCAACTTCAGCTATGGACCTCTCTGACCATACCCAACTGAACTTGCCCCCGGGCAGCTGAGCTGGGGTTTTCTCTCCAAAACTCTCTGGTCTAGACCAGCTGAACTGGTCCTGGGGGGCAGCTCAACTGGTCTCTGACCCTCTGACTTCTGATCTGCAGTCTGCCAGTCAGACTGGCAGTCAGGTCGCCAGGGGTGTCAGGGGGCGGTTCAACCGCCCTAGGGGGCGGTTCAACCGGTCCTGGTCAGTCTGCCAGTCCGTCTGGCAGTCAGACTGGCAGACAGACTGCTGACCTGTCAGGGGGCGGTTCAACCGCCCTAGGGGGCGGTTCAACCGGTTTTTAGCGGGGTTTTTGGTCAAACGGCTAGTTTTTGAGCCGTGACTATAAATAGACCCCCCTCTCTCTCTCTTCTTCAATACGGCTGAACACTCACTCATTTATTGCTCACCTAACTTGAGACAAAGCACTCATCTCTCCTTCTCTCTCACACTTAAATCTTCCTCAAGATTCAACCTTGTTGGAGGAGCTCTTGGGTGTGAGGTTTGTGCTTGTGCTCACGATTTGGTTTTCCTCTCCCATCTCTTTTACAAAGACTTGAGCTTGTGCAAACCCCTCTTGTGCGTTCTTGGTGTTCTTGAAACCCTAGGTTTCAAGATCTTTTGAGGTTGCTTGGGAGTCTCCAAATTTGTGGACGACCCTAAGAAGTTTGTATCACCCGCTCTTTGAGCTAAGATAAGAAGAGATTGCCTTGACCTTTGTGGTCGGCTTTTGGAGGATTAGGGTTGAAAAAGACCCGGCCCTTTGTGGGCTCCTCAACGGGGAGTAGGACACCTTTGTGGTGTGGCCGAACCTCGGATTAAATCTTGTGTCTTGTGTTCTTGCTTGTTTTAACTTGAGATATTTTACTTGCAA